>NC_083682.1:1313409-1638636 GCF_033118175.1 Dama dama
CAAGTGTTCAAGCTACTTCCGTCTTGCTCCTCCATACTCTTAGCAGGAGGAATCCATCCCTCATGTTTAAGATGGCTGCTGGAGCACCTGCCATTGCCTCAGCCTTCTAAAAAGCCGAGAGGAGCATCGAGGAAATGACCAAAGAGTGTCCCGGCCAGCAGAGCATGTTCTTTGGAGAAAGAGAGTTGAACATAGAATTTCCACATGACCAGGCAAGCCCACTCCTCGGTGTAGACCCAAAGAGTTGAAAGCGGAGGTTCAGACAGACATTTGCACACTTGTGTTCACAGCAGTCTAAATGTGGCCCATCCATGCTGTGGAATAGTACTCAGCCTTAGTTTAAGAAGGAAGGAAATCCTGATACAGGCTGCAAACATGGATGAACCCTGAAGACATGATGCTCAGTGAAACGAGCCAGACTCAGAAGGACGAGCGCTGTCTGACTCCACTCACAGGAGGTCCCTGGAGGGGTCAGGTTCATAGAGACAGGAAGTAGATGGTGGGGTCAGGGGCTGGGTGGGGGGAGGGTCGGGACTGAGTGTTTCACGCGGTCAGAGTGTCAGGTGGAAAGATGGAAAGTCCTGGAGACAATGGCCTGAAGGCAACACGCCCGTGAATGTGCGTCGTGGCCCTGACCTGTGCACCTAGAAACGGCTGAAATGCCGGAGTTGATGGTGTGCACATTTTATCACAAGTTTAAAACAGAGAGGAAAAAAGCGGGGCGGGGGCGGGGGGGAGGAAAACAAAGGAAAAAGGAGGCTCCTGCCTGCCTGGGTGTTTGTCACCGTGTCCCCACACTTCCTGGGCAGCCGGGACCCGGGCCTGTGACCACAGCTGGCGTGAGCCAGGCCGGGACACTGGTGGCGGCCATTTGGGGCTCCTCCCAGGGGAGAGGCGGGACGGGGCAGCCTGGCGTGTCCGGCAGAGGAGCCGAGGTGGGCTGAGGGATGGGAGTGCCCCATGCGCCTGGGTCACTCGGGCAGGGCCGACAGAATCGGAGGACGGACACCACGGGGGTCCCAGGGGCGGGGGGTATCCAGGTGGGGCCGGCCAGGGGGAGGGCGTGGCTGGGGGTGTCTGCAGGGCCGCAGCCCCCAGGGCAGCCCAGCTGTGTCTAGAGGTGGAGGCTGGGCAGGTCAGATGGAGAGGGGACAAGACCACGGCCTCTGACCCCCCACGGCTTTGCCAGCCCAGGACCCTGTCTGTGACCCCATCTCCTCTGGTGCTCCCACTGCCCCCGACCAGGGCCCTGGGTCTGGGGTCTGGACGCTGGGTCCCTGGGAAGCGGGGCCTCCCAGATCAGGACGATGACGACCCAGTGTCCACCCTCAGCCTCCGCTTGCAGAACAGCCTGGAGGGTCCGGCATCCTGGTCCGGGCCTGCGAGGATCTGGGGGATGGACAAGCCCCTGCCTTCCCCCCGGAGGCTGTGCCCCAGGCCGAGGCCTGTTCCGCTCCCACCCGGGGGTCCCGGGACCCGCCCCAACTGCACCGTCAGCCCAGACCCCGCTGACCGCCCAGGTGGTGGGCCGGGGGCCGCTGCGGCCCCCGCGCGGGGCGGTCCGGAGATGGCGTGACTGCAGTGATGTCAGCGATAGTCCCACAGGGACCCCGGAGAGACCTGCAGAGCGTTACAGCAGGCGGACGAGAAGCAGAGGGGAGACAGATGTGCTGGGCTGTAAACAGTCTGATTTCTCGATGTAAACCAGACTCGGGCCCAGGACTCCAGGTACGCGTCCGAGGTGGAGCCCGCCCCCCGGGGGCCAGGCTCTGCAGCCCTACTCTGGGACGCGTCAGAGTGACCGCCGAGACGGTCCGTAATTAGGCGAAATTGGTCTTGCATTCCTCCCCTAAATCCCCAAGATCTCTGCAATTTTAGGTCTTCTCAAAAAGGAAAACATTTGCTAATTAAATGATACAAGTGAAAAAAAGCACAGAATGTTCCGTCGACTGGAAAATGCCAATTAGGGAAGCAGCTCTGCTTTCCCTCCCACCTTGGGCTGCGCGGGGCGCTTACCTCGCTGTGAGGGGTCTGCTGGGAGCAGGGTCTGGGGCAGGGCCCTCTCGGAGACCCCTGGGGGAGGACGGAGTGGCCGGGGCCTGGCCGGGTAGGCGGGCCGTGTGCTGGGGCTGGGGAGGGGGCCGGCTAGCCGGGGCCGGGGCCTGGGCCCTCGGAGCTGGGCGGCCCCGATATCACCCCCAGCTGTGGCAGCACCAAGGACAGTGGCCTTGCCCGCACAGGTGGGTGATTAGTCTGCTTCCCGCGGGCTGGCGGGGCCCCCTGCCCTGGCCTTCACTCTGGACGACGTGGCCTGTTTCTAAGGCAGGTGGAATTCATGTGCATTCACTCCTCACAGTCTGTTATTCACATAAAATGCTTATAGATTCCGGTTGTAGTCCATTTTATATATTTTCCATGCTTTTGAAAAATCTTATTTATGCTCCCTGTGTGATTCTGTGAGACATTTAACTGGGTCCAGAACTTACAATGTCCTGCTCATTTAGCCCTTTTTTCATTTCTGGTTTACCTTCCTGTGGATTTTGGTTGCAATAGTAACTAGATATTTGCATACTCTCTATTTCGTCTTCTTTCTCACTTGCAAGATAGCACACAATACGTGCTCCTTAAAAATATAAAAAGTCAGAGGAGTTTTCAAGAACAGCACCAAGAGTCGCATCCTTCACCAGCTCCCCCAGGGCCCTCTGCTTACCTGCAGCACAGGGGCCCCGGGACTGGCCGTCACCCCGTGGGGTCTGGTTCTCAGGGACAGTGTGACATCCCAGCCCCCCGTGCCTGTTACCGGAGGGTCACAGACCCCACCCCACCCCTAAGCCCCCAGCTACCACCTGCCTGGTTTCTGTCTCTTTCTAAAGGACTCAGGGCATCACACAGCTCATGGCCCTTTGAGATCGACTGTTGGCCCTCCGTACGACGCCGCTGGGGACCAACTATGCTTTTGTCAATGGTTTATTTCTGTTATTGATAAGGCCTCCCATGGGGTTCCTGGACGACTATTTATGCAGCCTTCACCACTGAGGGGTTGTTTAGTTTCCAGTTTTGCCATGAGAGATAAGGCTCCTGTGAACAGTGCAGGTCCGTGCGTGCGTGTGTGTGTGGACGTGAGTTTTCACTTCTCTGGGATGAATGCCTGGGAGTGTGATACTGGGTCCCAGGGTAAGTGTACGCTTAGTTTTTTTTTTAAGAAACTGCCAAGCCATTTTCTGGCATGGATGCCCCTTCTACAGTCCTGCAGCGGAGTGTGTGTGTGATCTCCAGCCTGTGGCGTCGTCAGTATTTTTCATTTCCGCTGTTTTAACAGGAGCGTGGCGGTATCTCGCGATCGCCCCCACCAGCGTCTCCCGACTGCTGATCGCATCGGCCATCTCTTCATGGCCCGTTTGCCATCCGTGTCGCCCCTTCCGTGGCATGTCTTCTGTCCATTTTGTCTCTTTGGGGTCGAGTTCTGAGCACTGTCTTTATCTTCTGAACGCGATCCTTTGTCAGAGACACGAACTGCAGATACTTTCCCCTAACCTGTCACTTATCTTTTCATCCTCTTTATGGGAGCTTTTGCAGGGCAAGAGTTTCAGATTTTAATGATCAAAAAGCAAAAGCTTCATGCTTTTGATGTTATGTCTAAGAACTCAGCTGAGTCCTGAAGAGTTTCTTCTATCTTTGCTTTTAAAAGTTTTCAGTTTTATATTGTTTAACTCTGGGATCCAGTGTGAGTGAATTTTTTAATAAGGTGGTGTGAGATTCAGGTCGAGGGTCTGGATGCGTAATTGCTCCAACCAGTTCCCTTCATTTAGAAGACTCTGCTTCTCTGCTCAGGGACTTCTGCGTCTCTGCAGCCTGGCCGGCGTCCACTCTTGTGTGCAGCTGTGTGTGGGCCCCATCCCGCTCCCCTCACTGGCTGTCCATCGCCCCAGAATCACTTCCTAATCACAGCAACTTTACCGTAAATTGGTGTGATTCCTCCAAAGTCTTTAAAAAAAATTTTTTTTTGAATTAGCTATGCTAGTTCTTTTACCTTCCCTACAAATTTTAGAATCTATTTCTACCAAAAAAAAATGTTTTCCTGTGTTTTCAAAGAAGCTGTGTTAAACGTACATAGATGTAAGATTTAGGAAAACTAAATTAAAATATAAAGCAATCTGCGTAGTTAACGGCATGAAACTGTTGATTATGTGGGTGTCATAGACGACGTGGAGAAGGAAATGGCAGCCCACTCCAGTGCTCTTGCCTGGAGAATCCTGTGGGCAGGGGAACCTGGGGGGCTGCTGTCCCCGGGGTCGCACAGGGTCGGACACGACTGAGGCGACTTAGCGGCAGCGGCAGCCGAGGCGACACCCGCCCTGTCCCCAAGCCCCCCGAGGCGTCTCCCTGCACCCTCAGCCCACTGCTCTGCTGAGCGCCTGGCCTC
Source organism: Dama dama (assembly GCF_033118175.1). Classification (NCBI taxonomy): domain Eukaryota; kingdom Metazoa; phylum Chordata; class Mammalia; order Artiodactyla; family Cervidae; genus Dama; species Dama dama. Next base: position 1,317,833 of record NC_083682.1, read on the forward strand.
TTCTTGCTGATTCGTGTCGTCGTGTAGACTGCGGGGTGCCTGTGTGCTGGCGTGTCCGACTCTCTGTGACCCCGGGGACGGCAGCCCGCCAGGCTCCTCTGTCTGGGATTCTCCAGGCCAGGACGCTGGGGTGCGTTGCCATTTCCTCCTTCAAGGGACTGAACCTGAGTCTCCTGCCTCTCCTGCCTTGCTGGCAGATACTTTCTGGCTAAGCCCCGGGAGAAGCCATCAATCCGTTTGGATATTAGGAATATTCATGTTTTCTTATTATATTGTTAGGAATATTTCCTCTGAACCTCCAATCTTTCTTTTTGGTTGGTGTTTCCAGCAGAGAGGTGTTTCCTATTGAAAGCGTCCAATGTCTCAAACACTTCCATTATTTCAGGCCAAGACTGCGTTAACTCCAGGTGTGTTCTTCCAGAAACCCCAGGTCTCCATGTTTCTGTTTAGATTTGGGTTCGTCTTTACTGTCGTGTCTAAGTGAGGATTTGGTTCTTTTGCTCCAAACGATTTAGTGGTTTTGCCCTTGAGCGGCAAGCTGTCCTCTGCCCTGTTCAGTGAAGCTGCCCCGTCCACCTTCCCCACATTAGGCCGGTGGGCTGGCTGGAGGGCCCGGAGCGCAGCGTCGCTGTCTGTCTAATCTCCAATCAGCGCTCTGCTGTTTCATTACTGGCCCTTTGTAGTTGCTTCTAATATCTTCCGGGAAATCTCCACTCATTCTGCTTCCTTTGTACTTCGCTTTCAGAAAGTTAATAGCTAGCCTGCATATTTCCTCTTTAATGAGAATTTTAAGGAAACTTGGTAGGATAAAAATAATCCTTTCCTTTAATTGGAATGAAATTAGATCTGTAGATTCGCTTTTCGAGAATTAAAGTTTCACTGAGTTTCCCCAGTCAAAACCCTGTTACTTTTTTATTTATTTAGATCTTTTTTTTAGGAGAGTAGGCTCTTAAAGTTTTTTTAACTAAAATTTCTTTTTTTAACTAAGTTTTCTTTGTTTATTTTAGTGTTTTGCCAAGGAGTTTCCTAGAGTAGTCTATGATTTTTGAATTAGAAATGAGAAACGTTGTCACATGGTGTTTAGAAAACTGTTTACTTATGGCACTTTTGTACTGAGATTTCATCTGTTCCAATGGGTTTGTCCCTTCCTTTTAAAAATACTTTTAATTGCATTTACTTTTTATTTTGTCACAGTGCTGTCATCCAAAACAATGTTAAATAAAATAGGTAGTAGCTTTTTTCTTCTGATGAGTCACCTTTACGTCAAATGTAGTGTCATTTCCTGATGGGTGCCTGTCAAAACTTAAAGATATTGCTAGATTTTCAAGTATTTCCCTTTTTTCTAAAAAAATGAATGCTGAGCTGTAAGCTTTAGGACTTTGGACTTGGTTGACTATATAAGCTTTTGCAGCTTCTATTTGAGATAGTCGTAGAATGTTGCCATTTGTGAAGTTTCAGGAATTTGCAGGTATCTTGTCTGCTGGTCTCATCTTGGTGGGAGAAGCCACCCTCGGTTTGGTGCCTGGCACAGAGGAGAGGCTTCACAATGCCTGGGCACACGGGGGCCGCGGGACGCGTGCGGAGGAAGGCCATCCGTGCCTCTGCATGCAGAGTCTGGGGAATCGGGGAGGGGGCGCCCAGCCCCACCTGGAGCGCGAGGCAGCAGTGGCCCCACCAGCGCGGAGGAGAAGACCCAGCTCGGCCCCTAGTGGCCAGAAGGACCAGCCCTGACTAAGGTCCTGCAGAAGGCGAGCGGCCCGCTCGGGCACAGGCCCACGCTAGGGTCTGCGGTCCGTGGGGCTCTGCAGGCTGGCCAGAGAGAAAGGTGCGGGGCCCCTGTCACCTGATGAGGCAGGAGGCGCCCAGGGCTTGAGCTCCCAGGCCTCACGCAACCAGCAGGTCCGTCCCAGGAGGAGCTGCATTTGGGCCGGGACCAAGCTCATTACAAGAAAACACAGGAGAGTGTCTGCAGCCCTGGTCCAGGTCCAGCTCCTCACAGACGACCCCCAGACCAGGATCCACACAAGAGAACACGGATAAGTTGAACTGTATCAAAATCAAAACGTTTTCTCCTTTTAAAGACACCATGAAGAAAATAATACTCACCCCTCCGACCGTCCCCTCACATTGAAAAGTGTCTGGGACTGGATGTGACATGTCCTGTCGACGGTTCCTTCCTTCCACGTGTAACTCTGGCCCCAGCGTGTGTGAGCGGGAACCTTCCAGTGCTCACACGCCTCCTCCCCAGAAAATTCTAGAATCTCCTCTTTACCATCCACAGTACAATGTGCATGTGGGAAGGACAGTGTTTCTTCTCAAACCCTTTTAATATAAAGGCTTTGAAAAAAGCCTTTCTTTAATTTTGAGGAAAACTCTCTCAGTTATTTTTTCCAGTTTTTTTTTTCCCCCTCCAGAATCATTCTTCTTGGGCTCAATTCCTGTTATTCATGTGTTGGCCTTCTGCTTTTGTTGTCCGTATCTTTTAGTTTTCCTTATATATTTTTGTCCATTAACTTTTTCCTGCTACTTTTGGGTGACGTCTCCCCACATGGTGTCTGCCTTATTACATGGCAGCTAGCACTTAATTTTCTTCCCAATGAAGCCCTTCCCTGCTCCCAGGAAACACAGGAACAGAACCACCAGAGCTAGAGGAGAGAATGGGAGTGAGGAGACAGGGCGCTTGGGTCAGGCAGAGACTTTAGCGATGGCTCAGCATCTGGTTTTAAACACCAGAGGGATGAATTGATAGAAGAGGGGGACACTTGGGTACCGCAGTCCCTGCTCGACTGGAGTCCTGCGGTCTGTGGTCAGCAGCTCAGATCTTGCACTGGCAGCAAATGGGGTCAGAGAAGGTGGACTGGGAGACCCCACACGAGCCACAGCCCCCTTGGCCGCAGCCGGAGCAGGAGCAGACGGGCACACAGGAGCAGACGGGCACACAGCAGCTGGAGCCGCAGCCCCCGGAGCAGCCAGAGCAGCCCATGGTTCTGGTGGGTGGAGGGTGGAGCAGGTCAGAGGAGCAGGTGGAGAGAGAGAAGGTGCTCAGTGTGGGGCCTCTGGGGCCAGGAGCCTTTACATACCTGCCGGGGCAGGTGTGACCTGGGCACATGCTCCCTTCTTTGTGTCTATTTCTCCCAGAGAAATCTGTTTAGTTTTATCTTAAAACAACTCTATTATTCACTCTATTTAGTTCATACTTTGCATGTTTACTTTTTGCCTTTTTTCTATTAATAAAAGTCAACCCGGGAAGTCACGGGGTCCCTGTTCCCTGTTCCCTCCACGTGACAGCTGAGATTCTGGGCTCCGAGTCCCGCACGCTGAGCCTCCCTGGGGTCGAGGGCATCTGAGAAGCTGAACGAGTGTCCAGTGACGCTGGCCTCAGACGCAGGGCCACCCGGCCCAGTGCAGAGCACCTGCCAGAGGCCGTGGCACTGGGGGCGGGGCAGCCGGGAGGGGCGCGGTGCCCGCTCGGCTCAGGTGCCACGCCCTCCTCTGCTCAATCTCCAAAACAGACGAGGCCTCGGTGCGTCCAGGGGAAAAATGAGTGAGTGGAGAATCGGGACCTGGCCTCCTGCTCATCCTCCTGAGGTGGCACTCACAGTCTTCTCCCCACACACTCACCTGGGATGCAAACCAAGGAAGCAGCTCTCTGTGAGGCTGTGAGTTCAGAACGTCACTCCAAGGAGGCTGAACCTTCAGAACAAAGGATGTTCGCCTAGGTCCAGGCGGGGCCTGCATGAGGCTCAGGAGTCAGCAACATGCACCATCTCCCAGGCTCCAAGCCTGGAGTTGTGTTTAATTAATTTGCCCCAAAGCACCGACATTGTCTATAACGGTCCAGCCACCTCCTCCTGCAGATCCTCCACCGCCCCAGTGCCCAGCCCAGCCCAGAGTCCGTTCAAGGGTCACTGTGGTGACTCTGTCGGGGGCAGCTTGGGGCCCCCCAGTGCTGGGCATCTGAGATGTCACCAAGTGGAGACCGTCCTGATCTCAGGAAAGCATCACCAGCTGAGGCGCCCGGAACCCAGCCCTCCAGTGGCAGGGACCTCTCCAGGGCGGGCCGGCCAGTTGTCAGGGGCCGCAAGGAGATGGTCCTGGCTGAGGCTCACACCCACGTGCTATTGAAACTGGTTGGGAAAACCCGGGGAAGCAGGAATACAGATGAGCCTCAGAGTCACGATGCTGAGTGGAAAAGCCAGTCCCAAGGAGCACACAGGTTATGATTCCACTTCTCTAAAGAATTCAAGTGATGCCCAGTGACTGGGAGATTGGGGGTCATGGGGGGACCGGGCCAGGGAGTGGTGGGGGGAGGGGCTGAAAAGCACGAGGACTTGGAGGGTGTTTGGCTGTGAGATTAGCCCTTAAGCTGCTTGTAGCCGCCCCGAAAGCAGATGGCCCCACCGGGTAGTGGGACGCACCCAATAATTTGAAGGCCCAACTAGAGCCAAAGACCAAGCTCCCCGAGCAGGAGGGGACTCTCCAGCCGGCGGCCTTCAACCCTGAGCAGGAGGGGACTCTCCGGCCCGCAGCCTTCAACCCCACCTGAACCCTGGGCCCTCCCTGGCCTCCGGCCTGCTGGCCGCAGTGCAGACTGCAGACTCCCCAGCCGCTGTAATCACGTGAGTCGATTCCTGAAATTAAATCTGTCTGTATAGTGATACATACGCCTCCACGTGTGTTCATTCGTCGTTCTGCCTCTGAGAACCCTGCTGTGACTCCTGAGGAAGGCGGGACTTGGGGGTCCACGATCCCAGGGAAACGGAGCCCTGGGCATGTGGCACCTGCGCGCGGCTTTCCCCAGGGCTTCCTGGCACCGGAACTGTGGCCGTGTGGAGTGGGAGACGGGCAGAAAGCACCCGCATGGAGCTGGAGCAACCTCCAGGCGTCCAGCGGAGCGGGGAGACATGACGGCGGAGTGAGGCCTGCGGAGGCGAGGGGCCCCTGCCATCCGCCGAGACCAGGGTGGGGGCCTTGAGTGAGTCACCGCGACCCGCTGTGCCTCTCCCGCTGCCAGAAGAACATGTTTCTGGTTCTGCGGGAGGTTCCATCACTCACGCTCTGCCGAAGTGCATGCTCGCTGTCTGAGGCAGTAGCGCTTCTCTGCACGCCGGGCCCTCGCTGTGTGAAATTGGGAAGCCACTCAGCTGTCCAGCTTCAGGGCCTCGCGTGTGACCAGGGGTGCGTGGGACCCTGCGGGCGCGGGGAGTCCTGGGCCTCGGGCTCACAGGACAACATCCCTCTTCTCCCCTCCCTTCTGCCCCAGAGCAGCGCGGAGGCTCCCGTGAGGAGGCTCCCGTGAGGAGGCCCCCTGCCCTCTGCCCGTGGGACGTAGCCGGGGTCTGCCCAGGGCAGGCAGGGGTCTGGTGGGAGCAGGGTCAGCACATACCCAGGTGTGCTGGAGCCTCTGGTCACAAAGGCACAATGGCCCGAGGTGCCCCTGCCCCAGGCCCAGGCCCCCTGGGGCCAAGAACCCTCGCTTCACCAAGAACAGCGGGGCACTGTCTTATCAGGAGACGCAGCCAGGCCGCCTGCCTTGTCAAAATTACTGTTCAATCACCGAGCTGTGGGGACTGCTCTTTTAGCTTCTCAGGAAAGGCTTCTCCCCCGGGCAGCACTAAGGGTGAGCCGTGCCTTCACGGGGACCCTCCTCAGGGTGACCGCAGGAGCGCCGCTTCTGATCCAGCCGCCCGTTCCCCCAGACCTGTGCCGTTGGTCACAGCCAGCCACGGGCATGTGCAATCACCATGGCTTCAGACCCAGCAATGATATTTTTCCAGTAGTCATGTATGGATATGAGAGTTGGACTACAAAGAAAGCTGAGTGTTGAAGAATTGATGCTTTTGAGTTGTGGTGTTGGAGAAGACTTTTAAGAGTCCCATTGAATAGCAAGGACATCAAACCAATCAATCCTAAAGGAAATCAACCCTCAATATTCATTGGAAGGACCGATGCTGAAACCAGAGTTCCAATATTTTGGCCACCTGATGCGAAGAGTAGACTCATTGGAAAAAACCCTGATGCTGAGAAAATTTGAAGGCAAGAGGAGAAGGGGGTGACAGAGGATGAGATGGTTGGATGGCATCACTGACTCCATGAGTTTGAGCAAACTCCAGGAGGTGGTGAAGGACGGGGAAGCCTGGCGTGCTGCCGTCCATGGGGTGGCAGAGGGCTGGACACGACCCAGTGACTGAGCAACATTGATGCTTTCCCAAAGAAGCAGACACAAGACGTGCACCGGTCTACCATCGTGTCTGTTGGAAAGATGGGTCCCGACGCTGGGAGAGCCTGAGCATCGTGTCCAGGCTTCCCCAGGCTGGAGCTCTGGGCCCCGGATCCCCGCTGGGCCCACACTCGGCCCGTGGCTCCATGCTGATCGGACACATGCTTCAGGGCCGGACCACCTCTCAGTGCCCTGGTTGTCCCGCCTTGCCCACCGCAAGTTCATCCTCAAGAATATGTATGTGTCTTGGCTAGAATTTCTGGAAGCCAGGGACCTTGAGACACCGTTCAAACACTCGGCTAAGCCTCTTAAAAAGCCCCAGCGGCTCCACGCAAGAGGCCAAGGGACAGAGACCTGAGCCCGGCACTGATCCAGTCCTGAACCAGGTCGATGTCTGAGTAGGGACGTGGGTCAGAGGGGGCAGACGCTATATGCAGAGCCAGAAGCTGAACGGTGTAGATGTGGTGGGCTTCACGGTCTCTGAGCCACAGTCAGCTCTGCCAATGCAGCAGGAGAGTGGCTGCAAAAGTCCTGGTGGACGGGCAGCTTGCTCGAAGACAGGCTGCTGCCGGGCCTGGACGTGAGCATCGTGTCCCGTTCATGCGTCACACAGTATTCGTCCTCTTCTGACTTCTATCCGCTCATTCAAAAATATAAACCCCATTATTAGGGTGTGGGCTGCACGGGGACATGGTCTCCAAGCCAGCCCTGGGGTGCTGGGGCGGCAAGGCCGGGGGGACACTCGTCCTTACAGACGTCTGAGAGCTTCTGAGCCAGTGGGGGTCTCAGCGAGAGAGAGGGCAGAACCACAGTCAGCAAACACGCACCTGAGTTCCAGGCCTCAGACGCCTGCCCCAGCCTGGCCCTGAGCAGGGCGCTGGGGAAGGAAACTTCCAGCCCAGGAATGGAGCCGGGCTGGGGTGAACACACACGACCACCACCCCGCCGCCAGCGCGAAGACCAGCTCCTCCAGAGTGAAGGCCAGGGCAGGGGGCCCCGCCAGCCCGCGGGAAGCAGACTAATCACCCACCTGTGCGGGCAAGGCCACTGTCCTTGGTGCTGCCACAGCTGGGGGTGATATCGGGGCCGCCCAGCTCCGAGGGCCCAGGCCCCGGCCCCGGCTAGCCGGCCCCCTCCCCAGCCCCAGCACACGGCCCGCCTACCCGGCCAGGCCCCGGCCACTCCGTCCTCCCCCAGGGGTCTCCGAGAGGGCCCTGCCCCAGACCCTGCTCCCAGCAGACCCCTCACAGCGAGGTAAGCGCCCCGCGCAGCCCAAGGTGGGAGGGAAAGCAGAGCTGCTTCCCTAATTGGCATTTTCCAGTCGACGGAACATTCTGTGCTTTTTTTCACTTGTATCATTTAATTAGCAAATGTTTTCCTTTTTGAGAAGACCTAAAATTGCAGAGATCTTGGGGATTTAGGGGAGGAATGCAAGACCAATTTCGCCTAATTACGGACCGTCTCGGCGGTCACTCTGACGCGTCCCAGAGTAGGGCTGCAGAGCCTGGCCCCCGGGGGGCGGGCTCCACCTCGGACGCGTACCTGGAGTCCTGGGCCCGAGTCTGGTTTACATCGAGAAATCAGACTGTTTACAGCCCAGCACATCTGTCTCCCCTCTGCTTCTCGTCCGCCTGCTGTAACGCTCTGCAGGTCTCTCCGGGGTCCCTGTGGGACTATCGCTGACATCACTGCAGTCACGCCATCTCCGGACCGCCCCGCGCGGGGGCCGCAGCGGCCCCCGGCCCACCACCTGGGCGGTCAGCGGGGTCTGGGCTGACGGTGCAGTTGGGGCGGGTCCCGGGACCCCCGGGTGGGAGCGGAACAGGCCTCGGCCTGGGGCACAGCCTCCGGGGGGAAGGCAGGGGCTTGTCCATCCCCCAGATCCTCGCAGGCCCGGACCAGGATGCCGGACCCTCCAGGCTGTTCTGCAAGCGGAGGCTGAGGGTGGACACTGGGTCGTCATCGTCCCTGATCTGGGAGGCCCCGCTTCCCAGGAACCCAGCGTCCAGACCCCAGACCCAGGGCCCTGGTCGGGGGCAGTGGGAGCACCAGAGGAGATGGGGTCACAGACAGGGTCCTGGGCTGGCAAAGCCGTGGGGGGTCAGAGGCCGTGGTCTTGTCCCCTCTCCATCTGACCTGCCCAGCCTCCACCTCTAGACGCAGCTGGGCTGCCCTGGGGGCTGCGGCCCTGCAGACACCCCCAGCCACGCCCTCCCCCCTGGCCGGCCCCACCTGGATACCCCCCGCCCCTGGGACCCCCGTGGTGTCCGTCCTCCGATTCTGTCGGCCCTGCCCGAGTGACCCAGGCGCATGGGGCACTCCCATCCCTCAGCCCACCTCGGCTCCTCTGCCGGACACGCCAGGCTGCCCCGTCCCGCCTCTCCCCTGGGAGGAGCCCCAAATGGCCGCCACCAGTGTCCCGGCCTGGCTCATGCCAGCTGTGGTCACAGGCCCGGGTCCCGGCTGCCCAGGAACTGTGGGGACACGGTGACAAACACCCAGGCAGGCAGGAGCCTCCTTTTTCCTTTGTTTTCCTCCCCCCCGCCCCCGCCCCGCTTTTTTCCTCTCTGTTTTAAACTTGTGATAAAATGTGCACACCATCAACTCCGGCATTTCAGCCGTTTCTAGGTGCACAGGTCAGGGCCACGACGCACATTCACGGGCGTGTTGCCTTCAGGCCATTGTCTCCAGGACTTTCCATCTTTCCACCTGACACTCTGACCGCGTGAAACACTCAGTCCCGACCCTCCCCCCACCCAGCCCCTGACCCCACCATCTACTTCCTGTCTCTATGAACCTGACCCCTCCAGGGACCTCCTGTGAGTGGAGTCAGACAGCGCTCGTCCTTCTGAGTCTGGCTCGTTTCACTGAGCATCATGTCTTCAGGGTTCATCCATGTTTGCAGCCTGTATCAGGATTTCCTTCCTTCTTAAACTAAGGCTGAGTACTATTCCACAGCATGGATGGGCCACATTTAGACTGCTGTGAACACAAGTGTGCAAATGTCTGTCTGAACCTCCGCTTTCAACTCTTTGGGTCTACACCGAGGAGTGGGCTTGCCTGGTCATGTGGAAATTCTATGTTCAACTCTCTTTCTCCAAAGAACATGCTCTGCTGGCCGGGACACTCTTTGGTCATTTCCTCGATGCTCCTCTCGGCTTTTTAGAAGGCTGAGGCAATGGCAGGTGCTCCAGCAGCCATCTTAAACATGAGGGATGGATTCCTCCTGCTAAGAGTATGGAGGAGCAAGACGGAAGTAGCTTGAACACTTGATTATCTATTGGTGCCTCTGAAGAACCTGCCTCAGTAGACTCGCCCTGTCTCAGTAGCTTCTGAGCTCTGAATAACCAGACTCAGTAGCTTCTCCCTGTCCAGGTAGTGACTTAACTGTGTGACTACCTCCCCACTCTCCCACTCCTCATTCTGGCCGAGACAGAAACCCCTCCATCTTCATGAGAAGGAACCTACTTGGTAGACTCTACCTCTAGACTTGAAAAATGTGGTTAAGGATTAAAATCCTATCTTAAGTCAGTGTTATTATGGGTTTCCTGTAATGCACTGTCTCTTGAAAAATAACACTAATTTGGGACAAGTTGGAATAATTCTTTTTGTTAAAGAAAAGAATGAAAGAATTTAAAGTGGGCCATAATCTCTCCACCCAGATGGCTGCAGACAAGGCAGTTTTTAATATAGTCTCTGATTTTGCTGCATCTGCCCTGACTTTTCCTTGCAGATTCGTGGGACTATTTGCATGGAGCAGTCTACTTGTGTAATTCTCAGCACATTCATCATTTTTACGTCCAGGACTTTAATGTTATTCCAAGTGAGGACGGATCCCTCTGTCACAGCGTTAGATATCTTTAAGCAGTATCCCTTTTATGCATCAGGCTCTTAGTGCTCCCGCAGGTAAAGCTGCATCAGGGAAATTGCTGTTTCCAAGCGCAGGGAGAGTGTGAGGTTCTGGAGCATCTTGTCAGCTGCTTCCAGAAATGCAGGTCAGCAATCAGTCGGCTCTGAGCAAGCGCTGCTAACATCTTCCCAGCTGCCCTCGGAGATGAAAGGGCACCTCAGCTTTCCTTCCATGGTGTTCCCTTTCTTTTCTTTTTTGAACAAAATAGTGATCGTCATACATGTGGCCAACATCTTAGCCTGCCCGTTTTATGTGGGTTTTGGCATTTTCTTCAGTTTTTAAGTCCTCCAGATATTAATGGTAACAAGTTTGTCATTATGTTTAACAAGTGTTTGACCGCACTCTGAATTTGTTTGGCTATTAATTTAATCCGGTTACTGAAAAATACCATTATTTGTGTTTGTTTAATGACAAAGGGACACATGGCCAGGGTGACAAATACCAATAGTGGTTCAGTGTACGTAGAGTCAGACGAACAAGTTCAGTGAATTTCCTCATGTGACGTTGCATGGGGCGATGATAAACACTTACTAGTCCCTGGGGCTGATGGAAAGCCTAGCTTCTCCCTGTCCAGGTAGTGACTTAACTGTGTGACTACCTCCCCACTCTCCCACTCCTCATTCTGGCCGAGACAGAAACCCCTCCATCTTCATGAGAAGGAATCTCCTTGGGGAGCCCTTCTTTCAGCTCACTCAGAAGGGCTGGTCATGGATTCAGACCGCGGGGGATGAAGGGCTCTCACTAGAGGCTACTGGTCAGACCAGGGCTCCTGGGCCACGACAGAGGGCTCTACCCCAGGGGAAGGTTCAGGAAAAGAGTGAACGTGTAGGACGGAGGCCGCGAGGCCCTGGGTTCCGCCACCATCCGAGGGAGCCCCCTCCTCCCCCTGCAGCCCGCCAGCGCCGTCTGGGGCCGAGACGGCCTCCAGGCCCCGGTCCACACCTGCTCCTGCCCCCTGCGGGGCAGTTGGTCCCGGCCGACCCCGGCCCAGCGAAGGCCCCGGGGAGGGTCCTGCTCGGTCAGTGTCTGTTCTGGCCCCGCAGCTCGGTTGGTGTGGGAGGCCCCAGCCCGGCCCGCGCACTCCGCCCTGGCTTCTGTGGGCGCCAGGCCCACTGCCTGCAGCCCCGACGCTGAGCCCTCCGCACCTCGGGTCACACGGGTCTGGACGTGGTGGAGCCGCCCGCGGGGTGAGCCCTGCAGGCCCCGGGGAGCGGGGCCCGAGCGCGGCGGCTGCCCCGCAGGGTCTGCTGCGGGGCAGAGTCGGTGCCGGCGGCCACGCTCGCTGCTTGCTGTGTGTCTGCTCCTGCTCCAGTGTTGCTGGGCGTCCGGCGTCCTCTGGGCCTGTGGGTGTCTCCGGCCCCCATCCCCGCTGGACACGCGGGGCTGCTGGGAGCCCCGGAAACATGCCGATGTCCACACTGCCTGCCGTGCTGGGAGCCACGAGGCCTTTGTCTGTGTCCTGGGGTGGATGGACCTGGAGGGGCCAAGTCCTCGCTGTGGAGACAGCCGTGGTGACCCGTGGAGCCAGAATGCTTATGGTGAGCGGTAGGTGCAGCCACTCTGTGTCTGGGGGACCCCAGGTTCTGAGGGATCAGGGACTCCTGCAGTGTACCCATGGGGTCAGGACGGGCCGGCGTCCCCGCCTCTCCGCTGCAGCGGCTCTGAGCTGGTCCTGCTGCTTTCCCTCTTGGCCTGAGAAGCAGCTCAGCTGTCACAGGCCAGCAGCGCCGCTGGTCACCGCCGTGGCGGCCTCATCCTTACTCCACTCCGCCGTCGCCTGCAAGGACCTATTGCCTGGCTTCGCAGAGGCCAGTAGGCCATTCCCCAGCCCTTCCTCCGTCACCTCCGTGTACCCCGGGGCCATTCTTCTCCCTGCGCTGTTTGTCCGGGTCACAGCTGTTTTCCAAAATCCTCCCTGGGATGCTCCCCCGTCTCTTCAGGGTGTGCTGGCCTTTGGGGGAAGGTCTTGGGCTTCCCAGGTGTCTCAGTGGCAAAGCGTCTGCCTGCCACGCAGGTGACTCGGGTTCAATGCCTGGGCTGGAAGACCCCCTGGAGAAGGAAATGGCAACACACTCCAGTAATTTTGCCTGAGAATCCCATGCACGGAAGAGCCTGGTCGGCTACGGTCCATGGGGTCGCGAAGAGTCGGACACGACTAAGTGACTTAACGACAAGGGCTTTTAGGCTGTATCTGTAACTCCTCTGTTGATTAGTCAGGGGATGAATTTAAGGATTACTTTATAATGAAAACTCAATAAATGGTACAGACAAATCACCGCCTTCCACCCAGATGAAGGCCGCCTGTGGGCCTGGCCTCCTGGTCTTGGTTTGGTTCTACAATGTTTTGTCCACATCTGGGTGGCTGTAATGTCATTGGAGCCTCCAGGTGTTTCCGTGGGCCTGCGGGGACCTGACCAGCTGGGGACACAGACCCCTGAGACCCCAACAGATTCCTGCAGACCCCAGACCCTGAGCCCCAGCTGGTCCCGCCCCAGCCGGTCAGCATCTGGATACTAGCCTTCCGGCCCCGGGTGGGCCCCCCGCTGGGTGCTGCTCCCGCCACCAGGGGGCGCCATCTCGCCCCCGCCCACACCTGCGGTCCAGAGCATCTTCCTGCTTGCTTTCTCATCAGTGGGGATGGGCCCTGCTGTTACCAGGGTCTTTCCAGAGCTGGGGGAAGGAGGTCCTGGGAGCAGGAGAAACTTCGCAGCAGGCACGGCCAGGGCCAGAGTCCACCCTGGACGCAGTCCCCCTGAGTCGGAGCAGGGGTTGGATGCAGCATCTGAGGACCACAGGGACAGGGCACCCAGAGGCCAGCGGAGGCAGGGCCACTTCCTTGGGGCCTGGCCCTGGCGGCCCAAGGTCCAGGAAGCGGTCTGAGCCACGGAGGGACAGGCAGGGCAGGGGTCTGCGGGCGCGGACCGGCCTGGCACAGGGCGAGGGAGAGAGGCCCTGCTCCAACCCCACTGCCCTGCCCAGTCCCGTCCTGCCCGGGGGCAGGTCAGCTCCGTTCACACGGAGGGATGGGGCCAGATGAGAACGCGTGTCACCTCGGGGCCAGGGCTCTGCTCCTGGCCTCTCCGAGTTCTCTGCCCGGGGGACCAGCCTGTCACAACGGCTGGGTCCAGACGGTCCTGCTTGTTGCCCTGCTCCCACCCTGACTGTCTTCACGCAGGGCTCGCAGCACCAGGGGGCACCCACGGATTCCTGTTGGCCTCTGCTCGTGCACGCGGTTCCTCACCCTCCTCAAAGTCAGCCCCTCTCATGAGAGAGGGGGCCTAGCAGACGACAAAAGAGCAGAGGGACATGGTCCCAGCGCCCTGGCAGGGAAACTGCAAGGCCCGTGGCTTTTCGTCCCTCTCACTGGGCAGTCCCGGGTCACTGCAGACCCCACTTGACAGATGGGGAAGCTGGGGCCAGGGGGGCCGCCTGACTTCCTGAGGCTGTAGGTGGGCAGGGAAGCGGGGTGGGGCAGGCTCCTAAGCAGTGTGGTCCCACGAGGCTGCACCTGGCACCTGTGTGCCCTCACCCCCCCAGGCGTGTCCTGCAGCTGCTGCCCACGGGAAGGCTGTGCCCACGGTGCTCAGGGCTGACGGTGGGGGCAGAGCTTGCAGGCACCTTCCCTGGGGAGTGGGTGGTGGGAGGTGAATCTAATGAGCTTGTGATGTGGCTGCACTAGGTAAGGATGGTCCCCAGTCAAAGGACGGGTGTTCTCAGGACAGAAACGGAGACTTGAGGTGCAGACACGGGGGAGAGAAGCCGTGTGAGAGCTCAGGGGGCCCCGGGAAGCTGGACGAGGCCGTGGGAGCTCCTCCAGAGCCGGTGGGGAGCACAGCCCTGCCGACACCCTGCTGGCGGACTCTGGACCCCAGAGCTGGGAGACAGCTGTGCCTGTTTTCCAAGCATCTGACCGATGCGGTGAACAACTCCGGGAGGCGGTGAAGGACAGGGCGGCCTGGCGAGCTGCAGGTCGTGGGGTCGCAGAGAGTCGGACACGCCTGGCTGAACGGCAGCAGTGGTTACAGTCACTCTTTCCAGCATCCGTGGAGAACCAGCAGAGGCAGCAAAGGTGCACAGTCTCAGGCCAAGGACCCTGCCCGGCACGTTCCGCTGACACGGGGAAGGGGCTTTGCTCTTTCTCAGGATTCATGTGATGGAAAATCATGAACTAAAGAGAGAGGGCAAAGCCACCACACCAAGGAGGTTATTTTAAAAATAAGTAAACACGTACACTCGTAGAGGAGAAAAGGCACAGACAGGAGCCAGGAAGGGACCACGTGCCCGGCATCTCGCCTGTCCTGGCAGGTGGGCTCCTGGCCCTGGAGGCCCCACACTGAGCGCCTTCTCTCTCTCCACCTGCTCCTCTGACCTGCTCCACCCTCAACCCACCAGAACCATGGGCTGCTCTGGCTGCTCCGGGGGCTGCGGCTGCAGCCGTGGGGGCCATGGCCCGTGTGACTGCTCCCCGTCCCGCTGCTGCGTCCCGGTTTGCTGCCAGGGCAGAACCCGAGGCACCGGCCGAGGACCTCAGGGGAACCAGCTCCCGCAGGGCGTGACTGGCGCCCCGTCCCAGTCCTGGGTCTCCCGCACCCGGGAGCACTGTCTCCTGAGCTCTGAGGACGGGAATGGCCCTGTCGCGTCCTTGGTCTGTCATGCGACCCCTCACCGTCGCAAGGAGTCTCCTTCCCCAGCCGGGAATCCGACAGCCTCAGAGCTCTAAGAACCTGAAATCTCCAGCAAGCCCTCGCCGGTCCAGCCCAGATGGGACCCCTGCCCCCACCAGCCTTTCTCTGCACCCGCCCTGTCTCAGCCAGCCTTGCAGCGGAGCTCAGAACTGGGGGGAACGGAGTGAGGGACTTTCGAGCTCTCACTGCGGTTCTGGGCATCAGACGCTTCTCACCCCGCATCCTGCCTTCATGTTCTGAGCGCCCACAGCATCTCCGGCCCCCCTCACCGTGGGGACGCAGCCGTGAAGAAGACGGAGACCCCCGCCTGGGGGTCAGCGTCTGTGGGGCGGGCTCCCCCAGTCCTGCGGCCACTCGGGGGGCTGGTCCTCCCGGCAGATGAGCCCCAGGCCTTGGGCACAGAGCTGGGCGAGCCGGGCGGAGGGACACAGGCGAGGGATGGCATCCCCATCTACCCGCATGTCCTGTCCGCGACCGTGACGGGACTCCCGGCCAGCACCCAGGGCCTCCGGTGCAGAGGCTGCTGGGAGGGCAGAGGAGAGGCAGGGTCTGGGATGGGGTCGTGTGCATGCTCCGCTCCCGGGGCTGGAGTACTCTGACACCTCCTCGCCTGGGGGCCTGGATGGTGGGAGGGGGCTGCCCTGTGCCTGCCTGGGGCCCAGGCCCTCCTGGGCCCACGGGGCACACAGGCTGGTAGGGGCCACTCTGGGCTGCAGCCGGGGGCTTCCTTCCTGGGCCCCACGGCCTCCAGGTCTGGGGAAGGTCAGGTCCCCGGTGGCCATCACACTCGGGCCTGCAGAGCTCCACACCTCCTCCAGGTCGGCCTCAGGCCCCCGTTCCCGCCCCTCCTGCTCAGCGAGGCCCCCGTTCCCGCCCCTCCTGCTCAGCGAGGCCTCGTGGGAACCACGTCACAGGAAAGGCTGGCATCCCCAGGGCGGTGGGGCTCCTCGGTCACTCACCAGGCTTGATACTTTTGATGCCAGTGTCCCGGGCTGGGCTTCAGCCCTGCCAAAGCCTCTGCCCACTGTCAGTCACCCCACGAGGAGGTGGTCCAGAGGGGGAAGGGGCTGGGAGCCCGTCTCCCCACCGCTTCCTCCTGCCTGCAATGCTCTCTGCCGATCACCCATCCCTCCTCTCTCCTCTCAGGAGCCCCGCTCAATCCTGGGGTCACCATGATAAAGACTGAGGTCACCCCACATCCCGCCTCGCCGGGCCTTCTCCCTGGCCCCAGGGCCAGTGAGGATCCGGGGGCGGGCAGTGCCCCCTGCTAGCTCCCGGGAGGACCCTGAGGGCAGTGCCCACTTCTTCCTAGGCCACCCCTGACCCCAGGTGTGGGCATCCCCCCGTCCCCAGGGACCAGTCTCGGGCAGCGGGGAGGCCTGGCCTCCTTCCGCCCGCTCTCCTTGGGCAGGCACTTTCCCAGCCGGCCGGAGGTGCCCTGTCCTTTGACACCTGATTTATGGCCTCCCTGGACATGGAACCATGATTTAAGAATAATAGCAGTAATGGCTAACTTTCACTGAGCGTCACGCGCCAGGTTAACCGTTAATGGGGTTAAATGCTCTGTATGCGCTCATGTGTCAGGCTAAATGTTAACTGAGTTATAAGTTAACCGCTTTATATACTTCATCCTAAATGTATAATTAAAAAACAAGGGGTCAAGAGGTAACGGAATTTGCCCCAAGTCACAGAGCCGGCGAGTCCAAAGCCAGGGTCCAGACAGTGCCACTTTGTTCCCAAGGCCCGATTCCCTTGGATGCTCTTGACTTACCCAGAGGGTGTAGATTATTTCAGAGCAAAAGTTCACCAGGAATGCAGCCTCCCACGGGAAGAAAGAGCAGAAGGACAATGACATCCTTGCATCCAGGTCTGGGGCGGTGGGAGCCCAGGAGCCCAGCTTTTGCTCCGAACCCCCAGCTCTCTCCAAAAGGGAAAGAGGGGTCTCACCAGCCTTGCCCCCTGGGGGAGGGTGCAGAGCAGTTTGCAGAAACCCTTCCATCCTCTAAAGAGGGGAGAATCACACGGGGTGGTGGGCCGCCTAGGACAGAGGACTCCCCGTGGCAGGGGTCCCGGTGGCTGCCTCAGTGGGACTCAGGGCCCTGTTCTCAGACCTGCCTGGGGAGTTCTGCAGGCCACGTCTAAAAGCTCAAGTAATTCACGCACCATCAGCAGGTTTGAAGTTCAAGTTCAGGGAAAGCAAGTCTGGTCCTGTGTAAGTGAGGGTGGGACCCATCGCATCCCAGCAGCGTGGCTGGGCCACGGTGCCTGGCTCTTGGGACAGATGTTATCTGGATGTCTCCATGAGGGTGTCTGTGGGTGAGACAGGCATTTGACTTGGTAGATGTTGAGTGAAGCAGGTGGTGGTCTATGAGGCAGATGGGCCCCGCTCAATCAGCTGAAGGTCTGAGCCAAATAAAAGGCTGACCTCCCCCAGCAAAAGGAAGTTCTGCCAGGGTGGCCTTTGGGTTCTGGCTGCAGTGTCCGCTTCTGCTGGCCTGCCAGCACATTGTCTCCCAAATCAAACTGCAGCCCCGTCCTGTCTCTGCACCCCCGACCCTCTCAGCGGGCGACTCGCCAGTGCCTTAAAGTGGGTGTCTTTCTGGAGACACACGTCCTGTCGGCTCTGCTGCACTGGGGGAGCCGTCCAGCTGACTGACCGCTGGCCGGGGGACGCTGCCCACAGAGGCCCGTCTGCACGGAGGTTCCAGGCCCTCTGAGACGTCTCTGAGAGGTGCCGCTGAGGGTGGCGGAGCCCAGAATTCAGGGAAGACCTCAAGCAACCAGTCCTGGGAAGAAGCCTCCCCGTCAGAAGGCCTCTGGCCCTGAACCCAGGCAAGCCCGCCCCGTCCTGGGACCCACACTGAGGCCTGGGCCACCAGGCGTGTTGCTGTGTGTGTGTGTGTGGGCTTCTGGCGAGAACTAGGCTGGCCAGCCAGCTGGTGGGGGGCTGTTGGGTAACAACACCATTCAACAGTAGAAACTCCACATGGACGCTGCGGGGGCCTGATCTCAAAGGCAGCCCATGTCAGCTGCTGAGGGGAGGCCGAGGGCCCCTACCAGGCCCCAGGAGCCTGGCCCCTGTCTGCTCCGCTGGCCCGGGGGAGCTGGTCCCACCGGCCCTCACCTGTGGGACGTGCGGCTCCTGACCTTGAATTCATCCTTGGAGTCCTTCCAGCTCTGGTACACCAGAGGATGCAGGGCCTGAGGAGTTCTTTGGGCTGAAAAGAAAATGGGATAGTTGGGTAGAAGAAAGAAAGTCCTTCTCAAGCTGTGGCTGACTCACGATCGCCAGGCCGGTCATCACGGGGCGAGTGAGTGCCGCTGGAGGTGGCTGTGAGGGGCAGTGGTTAGGCCTGCCCCGCTGTTGCCCCCAGACCCCCTGCCTCGGCTCCTTACAGTGGGAAAAAAGAAAGAAAACCCACAGGAAAGGGGACAGACTGGCACAGACCTCCGTAACTGCAAACGCCAGCCGCCTGCTACAGCCAGCACTCGGGTGGGGACAGAAGCTTCCAGCACCCAGGGACCCCCTGCGAGCTGCTGTCCCCGCGGCCCCCCGGGGCCCACTCCCAGTCCTCCCGCCGAGCGAGTCCTGCTGGCCACGGGCGGTCACACCAGCGCCACACACTGCATGCGTCCCTCGAGTCCTCTGGCTCCAGGCCCTTTCCACCCAGCTGTGCTGGCGGTTCCGTCCACGGCATGCAGGGGCCCGGGGTCCACTCCCCGCCGTGCCACCCAGCGTCCCCCGGGCGGGCGTGCTGCTGTGTCCTCGTGCCGCGGGGACTTCGCTTCCATGAGCCCAAAGGGAGGCGGGGGTGCACGGTGGGTGGTCTGAGGCGGCACCCCTCAGAGCCGTCTGGAGGAGGGAGCAAGGAAACGTTCCTCCAGAGTCAGAGCTGCAGGTGACAGAGCGTCTGCCCGAGGGAGCACAGTCCAGGCCCCTCACAGAGCGAGGCCCTGAAACAAAAAGCGTGCGGCCAGGATTCAGAGCAAATGAAGAGAAAGAAAGGCCACGGACCTGTGCTCATTCCCTCAAACTCAGCCGGGCGCTAGCACATCAAATCCAGCCGTTTTATATGCATATATGTAAGTGTGTGTATATGTTAGATGTAATTATACGCACGATAGGCAACATATCTGTAAGTATGTGTAAGTCAGTGTGTGTGCATTTCGTGGTAGAACAGGACGAGGGAGGGGAGTAGAGACTGTCATAGGAACTTCTTTGAAGATTAAATACTGGGACTGCCCCTCAAAAATATTTTTAAAATGTGTATAATATATAAAATGCATATTATGTATAAAACATATACTTTATACCTATCATCTGTCTCGCCTGTCGACCTACCCATGTATCCATCTATCTGCGTGTCACCTGTCCACACCTTCCTATGTACCTGTCAATCATCTGCCTCCCACCTGCCGTCCCTATCGCCTCCTGCAGCCCCCCGGCCGAGGGGCGCCCAGCCCAGGCCTCAGCCGCCGGCAGAGCCGCGGTTCCAACCGCTGCCACCAGGTGGCGCCCGAGGGCCTCTCCTGAGGGCCGGTCCGGTCCCGGGTCACCAGGGCCACTGATTTCCTTCTTTCTTCTGTTGTGTGACTCATCTCGTGGGGACCATGAGGCATCTGAGTTTTTCCCTCATGTACATTTTATTTCGCGCCCGCGCAGCCTGGAGGGAAGCTTTGCGGGGGGAACCAGGAGGCTCCTGAGTTGCCTCCCCTTGCTCCCTGGCTGTAGATCGTGCCCCGAGGGCCTCACTCCCTTGCAGCAGGATTGGGGCAGGACAGGGGACGCACCCCCCAGGGACTCCCCGCAAGCTGGGGGGAGGGCAGGCCCCCGCCCACGCCACCCCTGCTCCTAGGATGAAAGAACCAGCCTCGAGAATGGGCTGCGCCTGACCCTCGGAATCTCCAGAGCCTGCCAAAACCTGGCTCTTTCGACAGGAGAATTTTTTCTTGTTTCTTTCATTTGCCTTTTAAAATCACTCAAAAATGTTTCAAAAGTCACCCAAAAAATTCAAAGACACTATTTGAAAATCCAGAAATAAAATGTTTTACATATTTTTCAACAAATGACATTGGAACAATTGAATGCCAATAGGAAAAAAATGGATCTTGACCTAAACCTCTTACTTTATACAAAATTAACTGTGTATCAATCATAGATCTAAATGCAAACTAGGAAGCTACAAAACACTTGTTTTCTTTACTTTTGTCTGGGCCATGCAGCACGTGGATGTTAGTTTCCTGACCAGGGGTTGAACCCACACCCCCCTGCAGTGGATGTGCAGAGTCTTAACCATTGGGCCGCCAGGGAAGTTCTGTGAAACTACAAAACATCTAGAATAAAGTGTAGGGGACTGTCTTCGTGGCCTTGAGAAGCACAAGCAGTAAGCAATGAGAAAGGGTGTGAGTGCAGCTGAGTCCCCTTACTGCCCACCTGAAGCTCAGCGTTGTTCATCGACCGTGAAGTGAAAGTGGAGTCGCTCAGCGGCGTCCACTTCTCTGCGACCCCGTGGACTGTAGCCCACCAGGCTCCTATGTCCTTAGGGATTTCCCAGGCAGGAACACTGGAGGGGGTTGCCATTTCTTTCTCCGGGGGATCTTCCTGACACAGGGATCTGACCCGTGTCTCTTGATCTTTACCAAGATCAAGATTCTTTAACGTCTGAGGCACCAGGGAAGCCCATAGCCCAATACAAAATAAAAAGCTTACAAAAAGAAATAAACAATAAATTAAGCGGCATTTATTACAGTTTGGATGTACAGGGTAAGGGAATAAAATCCTGTGTGTTGCCAAGGAGGAAGCGCTGGACAGAGGACAGTGGTCGTGGGAGGAGAGCTGAGCGGAGGGTCCCTTTGGAGGGACCATGTTCTTCCTGCACCAGCTTTCCATCAGGTGCGTAGCCGAAGGGGAACTCTGAAGATCTCACATTCAGATGTCGCCGAATCACAAAGCTGCAGGGCGCTCTGCTCTCCGCACGACAGCAAGGGGGCTCTGTGGTTCCACTTAATGTAAAACCGGAGACTATTTTTTAAAAAATGCAAATGGCTGTTCTCTGGAAATGACCCTGGAGCCATTTCAAATGAAGAAACATTCATCCCATAAAATCTACTAGAACTTGGTAAGAACTGGAAGAGTCCGGGGTCTGTGAACCTAGGTGTGTACCCCTGAACCCCCGCACTCTGGCTCAGCAGGACGGAAGCCCACCCCAGGCCAGACAGCCCCACATGCCGGGGCCCCCACACTCCCCACCGCCCCCGGCATCCCACTGTTGGGCTACCTTCCCGGGAGGGCAGCTTGTCAGCGTTTCTTGCCCTGCCCCTCTGACATCTGCGTTTGAGTCTAAATCCTGAGTGAGTGTGGCTGAGGGTGGGTCCTGCTCCAGCTCAGACCCCACCCGGGCCCCACCCTGGGCTCAGGCGCTGAGGGTGCTGGTTCCCTCTCTCCACACTCTGGCTGGTGGTGGGGGCTTCCCCGCCGAGAATTGGAGCGGCCGGCCCCAACCCACCAAGCACTCAACTTCTTCCTCGCCTTTTAATTTTTACTTTTCGGCCTTGCCCTGCAGCAGGTGGGGTCTTAGTTCCTCAACCAGGGGTCGACCCTGTGTCTTCTGCATTGGGAGCATGGAGTCTTAACCACTGGACTGCCAGGGATGTCTCCAAGCACTCAACTTCTAAAGTGGGGGTGAGACCGTGCGAGCCGTGGTTCTTGCCCCCAGCGTCGGGACTGTGGGTCAGGGGGTTTTCCAGGGGAGAAGCAGGCTGTGGAACCAGGGCTCCTAATCCATCTGCAGAAGAACGACTTCATCTGCAGCAGAGGGAAGTCACCTCTCAGGACCGGTGGCTGCGATTGGGAGGAGAGAGAGAAATCCTTTAGAGACGCAGGGTAAGAGAGCTGGGAAGGACAGCAGTGGCCAGGAGCCTCCTGGGTCAGAACAATCTCAGACACTGTCCCGGGAGCAGAGAACGACCCCATAGGCTGTAAGCCACCAGGCTCCTCTGCCCATGGGATTCTGCAGGCAAGAATACTGGAGTGCATAGCCATTCCCTTCTTCAGGGGCCCTTCCCAACCCAGAGATTCAACCCAGGTCTCATGCATTACAGGCAGATTCTTTACTTTCTGAGCCACAAAGGAAGCCCCAAGAGAATAATTTGTCCTGTACAAATTATTCTGATAGACTTGGACAGAAACTAAGGCCGGATGTAGAAGCCGGGGTCCCAGGGTACTCACAGAACCTCCACTGCGTGACAGCTCATTGTTTGTTTCCAGTGCACGTGGGACATTAACTGAGGGAGATCACGTTCTCGAGCAGGAAGTAGCTTCAGCCAAGATTTTAAATCTTGTGTCATACAAAATATGTTATCTGACCAGATGGAGTTAAATTCGGTCTTAATAGCAGGAAGAAATCTTTAAAATACCTGTGTATTTCGAAACAAAATACCAAACTGCTAAAAAATCCACAGATCAAAGAATAGGTCAGGATGTAAGTTAGAAATTACTTCCAAAGACAGAAAATGAAGTGAATCACTCTCTGAATTTCTGTTTTCACAGTTTAGAGTATTAATGTACAGATTATAAAAGAAGTTCTCAATGAAAGGGCCTTAGTTCTCACGTTAACTGATTGGAGAAAGGAGTTAATTCAACTTAAAAAAAAAAAAAAACAGAAAAATATGAAAGATCAGAGTGAGAATCAATGAAATTGAAAACAGAAAACCAGTGGAGAACCTATAAGACTGAAGGATGGTTCTCTGAGATCAACAGGCTTGAGTAACTCTTAGCCAGACTGACCATGAAAAGAGAGAAAGCAGAAGGTGACCGGCTCACACACGACAAAAGCATTGCTGCTGTTGTTCAGTCACTCAGCCGCGTCCGACTGTGACCCCACGGACTGCAGCATGCCAGGCTTCCCTGTCCATCACCAACTCCTGGAGCCTGCTCAGACTCCTGCTCATTGAGTCGGTGATGCCATCCAACCATCTCGTCCTCTGACAAAAGCATAATCACTACATATTCCACAGATATTAAAACAAAGGAAGGGGACCCATAAGAGCAGCTTCGCATCAATGCTTTTGATAATTTAGATAATTAGATAAACCGGACAAAAATCGGTGAATGACACAGTCTTCCACAGCTCACTCAATAAGAAACAGAGAGTAAAATAATTTTGTATTTACTAAAGAAGTTTAATTTTGGCTTCAGAAAAAAAAACAAAACACAAAACTCCCCACTAAGAAAACTTCAGGCAGAGACGGCTTCATAAGGTGAATTCTACCAAACACGAAGAAAAGAAACAGTATAAACTCTGCACAGATCCTTCCAGAAAACTGAAGAGGAAGGAAGTATACTAAAATATACACAGAAATGAAAAAGGCCCGGATTAACCAAAGCAGCTTAGGAAGAGGAGAGGACTGAGGTCACTCATCATCCATCTGCAGAAACCTCGGAAACCGCAGCCCCAGCTCAGGAGGATGTGCTCAACAGGGACATTTGCACGGGGTCCCGATGTTCGAGTCCTGACGCCCAGGGCCCCGGAGCGTGGCTGTTTGGAGCTGGGCCTTAAAGAGGGGATGATGGCACAGTGAGGTCGCTGGGGGCCCTGAGCCCCGCAGGACTGGTGTCCTGTGAGAAGACGCCCCCGGGCCCAGGAGGGGGCCTCCGGAGCACCAGCCCCACCCACACCGGGGCCTGGGGGTCCAGCTCCACGGCTGGAGACAGGGCAAGTCTGCTGTCTAAGCTCCCTGGCTGTGTATGTGGGAAGCCCACATCAGGAATTCTCAAAGCTGAGAAAGGAACTAAATATCAAAATTGAGCAAAAGGCTGAAACAGATGCTTCACCGAAGGAAATATGCAAATGGTGGTAAGCACATGAAAGGATATAGGTTTACCTCTGGCTGATTCATGTTGAGGTCTGACAGAAAACAACAAAATTCTGTAAAGCAATTATCCTTCAATCAAAAAAAAAAAAAAGAAGTTCCACATCACATGTCATCAGGGAAATGCAAATAAAACCTCCGTGAGAAAGTGCTGCAACACGCAAGTACACCCAAGGACTGCAACACGCCAGTACTTTTTATCATTATTTCTTTAAATTAACTTACTTGGCTGTGTTGGGTCTTGGTCTTGGTCATACCAGGACCTTTGCTGTGCATGGGGGACCTGTCGTTGAAGCCTGTGGGCTGCGTTTGAGTCTCATGGGCTTATTTGCCCCTCGGCATGAGGGATCCTAGCTCCCCAACTAGGGATCGAACCTGCGTCCTCTGCATTGCAAGGTGATTCTTAACCACTGGATCACCAGGGAAGTCCCCTATGCACCTTTTAGAGCTGGAACAAAAAACCAACCTAGCCCATCTCAAGCACTGACAGAGAGGGAAGCGTATACACCACTGGCCGTGGGGTAGGGTGGGGCGGTCTCATGGTAGCAACGGAAGCGTGCATGCTGCTGGCCTCGGGGAAGGACGGGGCGGCCCTGTGGGAGCAACGGAGGCACACAGGCCCGCTGGCCACGGGGTAGGACCGGCCGGCCCCATGGAGTGAGCTTGCTGGGTTCTTAGAAGTTAGCGTAAATTTATCATATGACTCAGCAATCTGACTCAGCGTCATCCACACAAATGAGGTAAAAAAAAACCTATGTTCTCACTGAAACCCGGCGCTGAGTGTTTGTTTTTTGAGATTTTGTTCTTGTTGTTTGGTTTTTTTTTTTTGCTGAGCGGCCTGCAGGATCTTAGTTCCCTGACCAGAGACTGAACTCGGCCTGGGCAGTGAAAGCTTGAGTCCTAGCCACTGGACCACAGGGGGCTCCCTAAATGCTTATTTGTAACTACCAAAACTCAGAAACAGCCCAACTGACCCTCATTTTCGGAATGGAACATTGCTTCGTGACACAAAGAAGCAAATTCCTATACACACAGCGGTGTGAGTGACTCTCAGAGGCATCATTGCTAGTGAAAGAAGACTTGAAAACATACATGTTGTGTGACTCTGTTCACATTGTGTTGTTCAGAGTCTCAATCGTGTCTGACTCTGCAGCCCCAAGGACTGCAACACGCCAGGCTCCCCTGTCCTTCACCATCTCCTGGAGCTTGCTCAAACGCATGTCCATTGAGTTGGTGATGCCATCCAACCATCTCATCCTCTGTCGCCCCCTTCTCCTCCTGCCTTCAATCTTTCCCAGCATCAGGGTCTTCTCCATTGAGTCGGCTCTTTGCATCAGTTGGCCAAAGCATTGAAACGTCAGCTTTAGCATCAGTCCTTCCAGTGAATATTCAGGGCTGATTTCCTTTAAGATTGACTGCTTTGATCTCTTCGCTGTTCAAGGGGCCCTCAAGAGTCTTCTCCAGCACCACAGTTTGAAAGCATCAGTTCTTCAGTGCTCAGCTTTCTTTATGGTCCAACTCTCATATCCATACATGACTACTGGAAAAACCATAGCTCTGACTATACAGACCTTTGTTGGCAAAGTGATGTCTCTGTTTTTTAATAAGTTGTCTAAGTTTGTCATAACTTTTCTTGCAAGGCACAAGCGTCCATTTAGAGGGCATTCTGGAAAAAGCAACATCACAGGAACAGAGAAAAGATCAGTGGAGGCCTGGGCCCCTGGGGTTGAAGAGAGGGTGGAATGGTCTAAGAGGGTGGCCTTGTTCTATATGGTGATTTTGGTGGCGATTATATGACTGTACGTTTGTGAAAATTCAAAGAGCTCTGACTGTGACTGCACCTCACTTACATCTCAGTCTTTTTGTTAATGGGGAAAAAACTGTCCAATAGCACGGGCATTCCCTGGTGCCTGCAGGACCCACCAGCTGGTTCTTGTGATGCTGTGGCGCTGCAGGGTCTGGGTCAGGCTGGGCAAGGCCTTGGAGAAAACCTTCAAGCCGACTGCCTCCTTCAAGGGGAGCCAGGCCCCCCAGGACCCAGCCTGCCTGGGAATCCGAGTCACCGGCTGGAGGCAGCCTGAGGCGTCAGTGCAAGTGGGGTGTTGGATCTCAGAGCACAGCTGCTGGGACCTTTGATCGATTACAGTCCCCAAACGAAGCCGGCGAGCACGCGGGGGGCCTGACATCACGACGAAGAAGTCCTGCCCACAGGTCACACAAAGCCTGGCGCCAGCACTGTAAAATAAATATTTTTTCAAGGACATATGATATACTAACAAAAGAATGACCATAAAGTAAGTGTGTAAACACTTCAAAAGGTTGAAATTGTATACAGAATATTCTCTGCCCACAGTTCAATTAAGCTAGAACTCCATGAAAAAATTTTAACTAGAATATTCATGTTTGGATATTAAGATATATATGATAAATATACTGTGGTGCATAAAAATAGAAGGTCACAGGGGAAATATTTTTTGACTGAAGTTAGTAATGTTACTGATCCATTTATAGGCTAAAGTTATGAAACGGCTACTACTTAGTCGTTTTTGCCATAAAACCAGGAGCTTCCCTGGGGGCTCAGGTGGTAAAGAATGTACCTGCCCAAGCAGGAGACCTGGGTTCGATTCCTGGGTCGGGAAGATGCCCTGGAGACAGAAATGGCGACCTCCTCCAGTCTTCCTGCTTGTGAAATCCAGTGGGTGATGGAGCCCAGCGGGCTGTAGTCCACGGGTTCAAGAAAGAGTCTGACATGACTTAGCGATTAAACAACCACCATGAAGCCAATAATTACAAACAGTTCAATTCAAGAGACACATGCACTCAATGTTCATCGCAGCACAGTTTACAACAGCCAGGACACGGAAGCAACCTAGATGCCCATCGGCAGACGAATGGATAAGAAAGCTGAGGTACATATACACAATGGAATATTACTCAGCTATTAAAAAGAAAGCATTTGAATCACTTCTAATGAGGTGGATGAAACTGGAGCCTATTATGCAGAACGAAGTAAGTCAAAAAGAAGAACACCAATACAGTATACTAACACATATGTATGGAATTTAGAACGATGGTAACGATGACCCTATATGCGAGACAGTGAAAGAGACTCAGATGTAACGAACAGACTTTTGGACTCTGAGGGAGAAGATGAGGGTGGGATGATTTGAGAGAATAGCATTGAAACATATATATTATCATATATGAAACAGATCGCCAGTCCAGGTTGGATGCATGAGACAGGATGCTCAGGACCAGTGCACTGGGACGACCCTGAGGGATAGGGTGGGGAGGGAGGTGGGAAGGGGTGTTCAGGATGGGGACACATGTACACCCATGGCTGATTCATGTCAATGTATGGCAAAAATCACCACAATATTGTAAAGTAATTAGCCTCCAATTAAAAAAAAAAAAATGGAAGCAAGGCTAAGCGAACGATTAGCTAAGCCCTGAAAGAAAAAAACAAAGTATGATTTAAATGCAGGAGAACCTGACCCCACGGATTTCTTTTCCTGAAAACTTGGCCGTTTGTGAAAAAAGGTAGACAAGGTCATATTTCCATTAGCTTTGTTACCTTTATTGTCCAGACCGAGTGGCTTTCAGGATCTTTGTTCCCCAGCCAGGGATCCAAACAGAGCTCCCTGCAGCGGAAGCAGGGAGTCTCAAACACTGGGTCACTCGGGCAGTCCCTCCACCAGCTTTAATGTGAAAAACTATGAGCAGGGTCATCACTCAGGATACCAAAACTATCTTAGGAAACTTGGTGTGATCAAGCAACAAAAATGATTAGAAATGAATTCAGTTGGTACATGAAATGTGACAAAGCTTCGTATTTTCCCGTCTTTTTGCTGCACCATTTTCTTCTCCAATTTGTCAGTTATCCTGCACTTAGAAGAAAAATGATAGCCCAAGAAGACAGCTGAAAGGCCACTAGGAGCTGAAGGTGAGAGCAGCTTGGAACACGCGTGAAGACACGAGGTCCGTGGGTCCTGCCCGCTGGCCGTCCCTCCAGCCTGGAGGCTTCTGCACAAAACAACACAGAAGAAAACCCCGTGGTTCATCCAAGTGCGGGGCGTGCCTTGGACGGCAGAGCAGTGCGGGGCGCGCCTCGGATGGCAGAGAAGTGTTGGGGCAGACAAGTGCGGGGTGCGCCTCGGACGGCGGAGAAGTGCGGGGCGCGCCTCGGACGGCAGAGAAGTGTGGGGTGCACCTCGAACGGCGGCAGAGCAGCACAGGTGTCTCCATCTGAAACCACGACGGCAGCATATCTCTTCTTCTGTTTATTTACTTAATGTCTTTGGGGACGAACTCGCCATGTGGAATGAAGAGGAATGGTTGCTCCGAAGGTTGTACAAACGCTTGACCGCCTTCATAGAAAAGAGTCATAGACTGAACAGTGGCCACATCTATATTTGAAGTGAGAAGAGATAGGATAATAATAAAAAAAGAAAGTGAGAAAAGATAATAAGTTAACACAGACACAGAAACAGCCTCATGATAACCAGAGGGGGAAGCGGGGGAGGGACCGATTAGCAGTTTGAGATGAACGTTACACTGTGCATAACACATTCCGCAGCGAAGATAGCACACAGAATTATGTTTAATGTCTTAGCCTACAATGTAAAAGGATTTGAAAAAGAACATATATACACGTGTACACGTGCAGCTGAATCATTGGGTATACACCTGGAACCAGCAGGGCATTGCATTCAGTGAAACAGCTGCATTTCAACAAAAACATTTTTAAAACTAAAATGAACAAGTTAAGTGTTTAATGTGAGATATTGGAGATAGGAGCAAATAAATAAGATAAGATAATCACTATTACAGGAATTGAAACAAAACCTTTCTTCTTAAAAAAACTCTAGGATCATGTGACTTCATCAGCTACTGCAACAAAAAGAAAGTGGCAAATAAAAATACCCTTGGAATAACTCAAGACTAACATGTCTTTGCCACCCAAACCTAACAAGGACGGTGTGAGATGGGGAACTTGGAAGTCTGTCACCATACTGAACATAAAGGCAAAGGAAAAAATATCACAGTAAGCAAAGAAACACTTTAAAATAATGACACAAAATGGAGAGCTTTGATTTATTCCAAGCAGGCAAGGTTGTTTTATTTATTTTTTTTTTTGTGAGGTTGTTTTAATATTGGGTTATTGTTGTTCAGTTGCTCAGTTGTGTCTGACTCATTGCGATCCCATGGACTACAGCACAGGCCAGGCTTCCCTGTCCATCACCAACTTCCAGAGCCTACTCAAACTCACGTCCATCACGTCGGTGACGCCATCCAACCATCTCATCCTCTGTCGTCCCCTTCTCCTCCTGCCTTTAATCTCTCCCAGCAGCAGGGTCTTTTGTAATGAGTTGGCTCTTCACATCAGGTGGCCAAACTGCAACTCAACTTCAGCATCAGTCCTTCCAAAGAATATTCAGGACTGATCTCCTTTATGATTGATTGGTTTGATTTCCTTGCAGTCCAAGGGATCCTCAAGAGTCTTCTCCAACACCACAGTTCAAAAGCATCAATTCTTTGGTGTTCAGCCTTCTTTATGGTCCAACACTCACATCCATATGTGACTACTAGAAAAACCATACCTTTGACTATATGGACCTTTGTTGGCAAAGTAACATCTCTGTTTTTTAATACGCTATCTAGGTTTTTCATAGTTTTTCTTCCAAGGAGCAAGCGTCTTTTAATTTCATGGCTACAGTCACCATCTGGGTTGATTTTGGAGCCCAAGAAAATAAAGTCCGTCACTGTTTCTATTGTTTCCCATTCTATTTGCCATGAATATTGGGTTGGGGAATGTCAAATAATTTGCAACGTTAACATATTAAAGTGGGAAAATCACACAATCTAATCAAAAGAGAAATGTTGCTCAATAACATTCAATCTCAGTGTAATAGATCTGAGCTATTTCATCTACAATGTGTGTTCATGAAATACAAATTAACTCAAAAGCAACTGGTATATAAGAAGTATCAGTATGGCACAGGAATAATGGTTATTTAGACCCATTTTCTCCAGCATAGTAATGATTTTATTTTTTTTAATTTTTTAACTTTTTCATGGTTTGCATTTTTAAATTAATTGATTACTTATTTCTGGC
This sequence comes from Dama dama, assembly GCF_033118175.1. Classification (NCBI taxonomy): domain Eukaryota; kingdom Metazoa; phylum Chordata; class Mammalia; order Artiodactyla; family Cervidae; genus Dama; species Dama dama. The sequence continues at coordinate 1,347,634 of NC_083682.1, forward strand.
TGTGCTGGGTCTTCATTGCTACGTGCGGGCTTTTCTGTGGCTGTGGCGAATAGGGGCGGCCCTCTAGTTGGGGGCTTCTCGTTGCGGCAGCTTCCCTTGTTGCAGCTCAGCCTCCAGGGCGCAGGCTCAGTGGCTGTGCTTAGCTGGCTTGGCTGGTCTGCGGCCTGTCGACTCCTCCAGGACCAGGAGTGGAACCAGAGTCCCTTGCATTGGCAGGTGGATTCTTAACCACTGGACCACCAGGGAAGTCCAGTAATGGTCTTAAGTAATTGCGGTGAGCATTTTTGTTACTGCCCAGAGTTCTCGGCCTGCTTAATCAATAGAAATTGATCAGAGGCCAGAGAGGAAATTCAGACAACGCTTTATTGGGGCTTTATTGGGGCTCCCGCTGCAGAAGGCAGGGAGCAAAAACAAGTAACAGGATGTCTTGCTCACTTGCTCCCTGGGGCGAGGTGGGGTTCAAACTGGTTCCTTATCAGGGTGAGGGAAGGAGTGTGTCCAGGAGTTGGACTGGAGGGGTGAGTGGCCTAGGGGGTCTGACCACCCCTTTGTGGGGCAGTCTGCAGGGACATGGGCAGCGCCCTGCTTTTACTCCCAGCCTTTCAGAAGGGGCGGCTGGCAGCACAAAGAGGAATAATACGGAGTTAGTTCAAGTGATGTGGATGGACCGAGAGTCTGTCATACAGAGTGAAGGAAGTCAGAATGCGTATTAAAGCATATATGTGGAATCTAGGAAAACGGTACAGATGAATCTATTTGCAGGGCAGGGATAGAGAAGCAGACATAGTGTGGACGCCGTAGGGGAAGGGAAGGTGGGGCGCGGACAGACGTCCACTCCCATGTGTAAAATAGACAGCTGGGGGGAGCCCAGCGTGGTGCTCTGTGCTGACCTGAAGGGGGGATGGGGAGGTGGGAGGGACGCTCAAGAGGGAGGGGATCCATGTATACAAGCGGCTGATTCAAGATACTGCATGGCAGAAACTAACACGGCCCTGTAAAGCAATTATATTCCAATATAATAATACTAATAATAAAAAAGAACTGGCAGTTGGGTTTGGGTCTTTTAGCATTTTTTGTCCATAATTTGCCCCAGCTGCACATGCACGCAGTCATCTTTAGTTCCTGATGGTTTCCAAAGCTGACTCATTGGAAAAGACCCTGATGCTGGGAAAGATTGAAGGTGGGAGGAGAAGGGGATGACAGAGGATGAGATGGTTGGATGGCATCACCGACTCAGTGGGTGTGAATTTGAGCAAGCTGTGGGAGATGGTGAAGGACAGGGGAGCCTGGCGTGCTGCAGTCCATGGGGTCGCAGAGTCAGGCCTGACTGAGCGGCTGAACAACAACCTAGTTTCTGTGTATTTTGCTGCCGGAGGAGACTTTTGTCCGGGCACAAGTGCTGCAGCAAGGGGCACCAGGGCCCAGGCCCCAGCCTGTCTTGTTTTCACAATCTCAGAGAAAGTCTGGGGGATGAGGAAGGCTGGAAGGGACAGCTGGCAGCCCTGGGGGAGATTCTCCTAACCAGGGAGCTGGGTGCTGACCTGAGAACCAGCTCTGGAGAAACCAAAGCACAAATGAAAAAGCAGGGAGATGCTTTCTCCTGTGTTGGGAAAGAAAAGGCTGAAAATGTGTGTGTGCACTGGACCTGATGTGAGAATTTGGTGAGACAGAGAGTGAATGTCTTTAAGGGCCCCATTGTTGAAATAAGAATCCTGGGCAGAGCTTCTGGCCGCTGGGGGAAGGACACAGATGTGTGGCTGACAGTGGCCGCAGGGCCGGGCCTGTACTGCTCATTCTCTGCGCGGCTCACAGAGCCCCCCAGCTTCTGAGTCGTCTGCTCCCAGGAACTACTTCCTGTTGGCTGGGTTATTTTAATCCATGCTTCTGCAAAGGCAGAGTTGTTCGTATTTATGGCGTGATGGCAAAAATGTCAATATTAGCATGTTATGAATCACAGGGAGGTTCCTTAAACTAATAAAAGATTTCTACAAATACCTAGAGGAAATATCATCCAAAATCATACAGCCAGAAAGATTTATCTTTGAGATAAGGATTGCAGAAGGAAATCCTGCCCTCAGAGTCTCTATTTCACGTTGTAATTGAAGTTCCAGAAAATGCAGTAAGTCAAGAAAAACAAATAAAATGTATGTGGAATAGAAAGGCAGAATAAAATATGCTATGACTGTTTCACCCTCTTTTTGAGGGTGAAGGAAGAGAGTGAAAGAGCCAGCTTAAAACTCAATATTAAAAAACTAAGGTCATGGCACCCGGCCCCATCAATTCATGGCAAATAGAAGGGAAAATGTGGGAGCAACCACAGGCTTTCTCTTCTTGGGCTCTAAAATCACTGCAGATGGGGACTGCAGCCATGAAATTAGAAGATGATTGTTCCTTAGGAGAAAAGTTATGACAACCCTAGACAGTGTGTTAAAAAGCAGGCATCACTTTGCCGACAAGGATCCACATATAGTCAAGGCTATGGTTTTCCCAGCAGTCATGCATGTACGGATGTGAGAGTTGGACCATAAAGAAAGCTGAGTGCTGAAGGATTGATGCTTTCAAACTGTGGTGTTGGAGAAGATTCTTGAGAGTCCCTTGGACAGCAAGGAGATCAAACCAGTCAATCCTAAAGGAAATCAGTCCTGAATATTCATTGGAAAGGCTAATGCTGAAGCCAAAACTCCAATACTTTGGCCACCTGATGCGAAGAGCTGACTCATTGGAAAAGACCCTGATGCTGGGAAAGATTGAGGGCTGAAGGAGAAGAGGGTGACAGAGGATGATATGGTTGGATGGCATCATTGATTCAATGGAAGTGAACTTGGGCAACTTGACAATGGAACGTCAACTCCGGGAGATGGTGATGGACAGGGAAGCCTGGCATGCTGTAGTCCATGGGGTCATGAAGAATCGGATGTGACTTGGTGACTGAACAACAACAGTGATTATGTGGAAAATCCAGAACTTAAAAAAAATCATGAAAATAAAAGCATTTTAGTAAGAGTGCGGATCACTCTTTAAAAGTCAATTGCAGGACCTCCCTGGTGGTACAGTGGAAGAGAATCCACCTGCCAACGCCGGGCACACAAGGTGTATCCCTGGTCCAGCCAGGTTCCTCAGGCCCGCGCCCTAGAGCCCAAGCGCTGCTGCACCAGAAGCGGCCGCAGGGAGGGCCCGGGCGCTGCAGGGAGAGCGGCCCCGCGTGCCGCAGCTGGAGCGAGCCCACTCACGGCGGTGAAGACCCAGCGCGGCCAGACACACAGGGAAGGAAGAAATGATAAGAAAAGTCAACGGCAAAAAAAGTATTAAAAATATCAACTGCATTTCTTTACATCAGCCACAGATACTTAGAAGAGAAAATATTTGAAACTGTGACATATACAGTAGAAGTCAATTATCTAGAAATAAATCTAAGAAATTCTGTGTGAAGACCTCTACACAGATAACTGTAGAGTATTTTAGGGGAGAACTTAAAGAAAGATGGCTCATAGAAATGAAAGGATGAGATGAGCTGAGAGATTTGGGAAATTCAATGTTATAAAAATTATAAATTCTTTCTAAATGTATTTATAAATTTAGTCAAAATCCCAATAGGTTTCTTTTCTACTTAACCAGCTGATTATAAAATTAAATGACTATCCAGGCAGAGAAAGACAACTATGAAATGATACCATACTCACAGGCAGAGTCTAAGCAATGATGCAAATCAACTTATTTACAGAACAAAAACAGACTCACAGACACAGAAAACAAGCTTATAATTACCAAAGGGGAAAGTGGGGAGGGATAAATCAGGAGCTTGGAGTTAGCAGATGCACACCACTGTGTGTAAAATAGGTTTTAAAGAAAAGAACCTCCCGTATAGTATGGGATTTCCCTGGTGGCTCAGATGGCAAAAAGCCCGCCTGCAATGTGGGAGACCTGGGTTCGGTCCCTGGGTCGGAAGATCCCTTGGAGAAGGGAACGGCTACCTACTCGAGTATTCTTGCCTCGAGAATCCTGTGGACGGAAGAGCCTTGTGAGCTACACTCCACGGGGTCACAAGCGTTGGACACGACTTAGCGACTGAACGGAGTACCTAGAAGTAGACCCGCCCACAAACGGGCTCGGGTGCTGCCAGTCGGGTCCTGGTGAGGCCCTGTCCCGCCGTGTCCGCTCGAGGAGGAGGGGGTCGCCGCTCTCTGCTTCTCCTCATGAGGGAGTCCTCCTCAGGACCACACCTAACCCTCATCACCCCCCCACCCACAGCCCCACCTCCAGAGGCTGTTACACTGGGGCCTCTGAATCTGGGAGCTCAGACACTGAGCCCACAGCAGGAGGCGTGCCTGCTCAGTACGCCCTCTGGGGCGGCTGACAATTCCCACATCACACCCCTCCTGATGATGCTCACCGGATCACTAGAGCCATTGGGCCTGCTGGGTTCTCCAGCTGTGACGTTACTTAGGTTTCCCTCTATAATTATAATTATCCTCCAAGATGCTTCTTTGAAACCAAAGATCCCAGTGTCCATTAAACTTCCAGTTGATTTATTAGCTAATCTTAGTATGGACTCATGTTTCCTATTTTATTCAAAGGATTATAATTGTTACTGATATTGTCTACTGTGATCCTCAGATGGTTCTGGATTTGGGAAGGGGTCTCAGGTCCTGCAGCCCTGAGATTAAAAGACATTTGCTCTTTGGAAGGGGAGCTATGAAAAACCTAGATAGTGTATTAAAAAACAGAGACATCACTTTGCCACCAAAGGTCTATATAGTCAAATCTATGATTTCTCCAGCAGTCATGTACAGATGTGAGAGTTGGACCATTAAAAAAAAAGCTGAGTCATGAAGAATTGATGCTTTTGAATTGTGGTGCTGAAAACTCTTGAGAGTCCCTTGGACTGCAGGGAGATCAAACCAGTCAATCCTAAAGGAAACCAGTCCTGAATATTCGTTGGAAGGACTGATGCTGAAGTTGAAGCTCCAATACTTTGGCCACTTGATGCGAAGAACTGACTCATTGGAAAACACCCTGATGCTGGGAAAAATTGAAGGCGGGAGGAAAAGGGGATGACAGAGGATGAGATGGTTGGATGGCATCACCGACTCAATGTACATGAATTTGAGCAGACTCTGGGAGATAGTGAGGGACAGGGAAGCCTGGCATGCTGCAATCCATGGGCTCGCAAGGAGTCAAACATGACTTAGCAACTCAACAACAACAACTTGCATATTTTGGACACATCCTCTATCCTTCTGCCCTTCTTGCTTCCCCGATGTAAGACGGTCTAGGTCCTCCTGGGATGTTCCCTGGAATTGGCCATTTTGCAGGGAGCTTGGGTCCTGGAGTTGGTGGAGGGTCCCTGGGCGCTGGGTGAGCTTTTGCTTGGCAGGCTGCACAGCCTCGCAGTGGAGGGGCCAGAGAACGCTCCTTCAACACCATCCAGCATCCCAGTGCGTCCCTGTTTTGTCCCTTTTCATGTTCCCACCCTCTGCACCAACCCCAGACTCCCGTCAGCTCTGATGCATTTGCTAATGTGACCACTCGCATGGCCCGTCACCAACCGCCTGTTGTTACTGGTGCCGCCCCGTGAAGATGCCCTTCTCACCCCGTCCACATGGTCGCTTCCTCTCCAGCCTCGGTGCTGCCCCCCTTCCCTGGACACCCCCACCAGCACCCCCCGCCTCTCTGTGTGTCTTTGTTCACAAAACAAATGAACCGTTTCCTGCTCACCTGTTTCCCTTCCCACAGTCATTTTTCTTCCAGAGACATTCTATTCTCTGCACTGTGGTTATTTATGAATAAACATAAGGGTGAACTCCCCAGGGGAATTGTTTGAGTCTAAACAAAGATGTGCACATTTACCCGTTTTATTTTTATAGGTATGTGACAATGTGTGTTAGCAGATATTTATTTCCCACTGACATTTATGAATGACACTGCTATAAATATACATTTGTATACACATATATAAATATGTATTTATACAGAAAAAGGTTATGTACATAAATAAATATATATCATGCAGGAAACTTACATAAGGCACAGTTGTACAACTTAATGCTTTTATAAATCAAATATTCATGTAACCATCACCAACATCAAGAAATAGAACCTTATTAGCACCCAGATGTCACCCATGTGCACCTTGATTGTTAAGTGTATTGGTGCTTTCCTTTTGTTCCAGCTTTTTCTGAGATCTATAGCACTGCATAATTTTAAGATGTACAGCGTAATGATTTGACTTAGGTACATTAAGAAATGATGACCACAAAAGTTTGCTCAGCATCTATCATCTCATGTAGATATAAAACAAATAGAAAAAAATTTTTCCTTGTGATGAGATTTCAGCATTTACTTCTCAACTTTTGCATATGAAGTAAAGAACACCGTACATTATATCCCTAGGGCTTGGCTGTTTTATAACTGGAAGATTGTACCTTGGGGTTTCTGGCATCCATTCCCCCTTCCCCTCCTTCCAGTAGCCAATATCCGATCTCATTTTTCTACAAGTTTGCTTGTTTTCAAAATATAATTCAAGGGCTTCCCTGGTGGCTCAGTGGTAAAGAACATGCTTGCCAGTGCAGGAGACACAGGTTCAGTCCCTGGTGGGGAATATCCCACACGCCATGAGCAAGCAAGCCCACGCACCACAGGTATTGAGTCCATGTGCCCCAGAGCGTGTGACCCGAGCTTCCGAGCTGAGGAGCCCGCATGCCCCAGCTGGAGAGCAGCCCCCGCTGGTCGCAACTCGAGAAGAGCCCGTGCAGCCACGGAGGTCCAGCACAGCCAAAAACAAATCAACAACGCAATTAAAAAAAGAGGGGAACCAGCTCATAGCACTATGTCAGTTCCTGGTACACAGCACAGTGGTTTGATGTTACTATACATTTCATGAAAAGATACTGACAAAGCTATTATATAATTGTTCACTATATGACCCACACCGTACATTTCAGCCCCATGACATTTAGTCTGTAACTCGAAGCTTGTACCTCTTAAGCTCTTTCCCCTATTTCTTTCCTTCCCACCCCTCACCGGGCAACCACTTGTTTATTCTCTGTATCTGCGACTCCTTCTGTTTTGTTATGCTTGCCGATTTGTTTCAGAGTTCACATACAAGTGAAATCATACAGTATTTGTCTTTCTCTGTCTGACTTATTTCACTAGCATGACGCCCTTGAGGTCCATTCACATTGTCACAAATGGCAAGATTTTATTCTTTATTATGGCAGAGTAAAGCTCCATCATGTATAACCCCACACTTTTCCACAGTCGCTGCACCAACTTACATTCCCACTAACAAGTACGGGGGTTCCCTTTTCTCCACGTCCTCATCAACCTTGTTACTTGTAGACTTTTGACAATGGCCATTCTGACAGGTGTGAAGTGATGTCTCACTGCAGTTTCAATTTGCCTTTCTCTTTAATAATTAACAGGGTTGAGGATCATTTCGTGCCTGCTGGCCACCTGTATGTCTTCTTTGAGACAGATTTCTCTTCAATCTTCTGCCCATCTTTTGATTGGATTATTTGGGAGTTTTTTGATATTGAATTGTATTGGCTGTTTGTATATTTTGGATATTGCTTCTTGGCCTTTTGGCTAAGATCAAGTGTATATTTTGGATATTAATCCCTTGTCAGTCACATCATTTGAAAATTTTTTTTTCCAGTGCATAGGTCATTTTTTTTTATCAATGGTTTCCTTTCTTTTGCAAAAGCCTTTAAGTTTAATTAGGTCCCGTTTGTTTATATTTGCTTTTGATTCTCTTGCCTGAGAAGACAGCTCCCCCAAAATATTGCTACAATTTATGTCAGAGTGTTCTGCTTATGTTTTCTTGTAGATGTTTTATGATTTCTGCCCTTACATTAATGTCTTTAGTCCTTTTTGAATTTATTTTTGTATATGGTGTGAAAAAATTTTCTAATTTTATTCTTTTACTTGTAGCTGTCCAGTTTTCCCAGCACCACTTATTGAAGACACTTGTCTTTTCTCTGTTGTATATTCTTGCTTCCTTTGTTGTGTTAAGTGACCATGTAAGTGTAGGTTTATCAGGGCTCTGTATTCTGTTCCACTGATTTATGGGTCTCTTTTTGTGCCAGTAACACACTGTCTTGATGATTGTAGCTTTGTAGTTTAGTTTGAAGTCAGGGACCATGATTCTTCCAACTCTGTTCCTCTATCTCAAGATTGTTTTGGTTATCCAGAGTCTTTTGTGTTTCCATACAAATTTTAAAATTATTTGCCCTAGTTCTGGGGGAAAATGCCATTACTATTTTGCTAGGGATTGCACGGTATCTATTGATTGCCTTGGGTAGTATGGTCATATTAACGGTATTAAAATTTTCAATTTATGAACGTGGTATATTTTTTCACCTATTTGTACCATCTTCAACTTCTGTCTTCAGTGTCTTAAAGTTTTCTGAGTACAAGTCTTTCACCTCCTTAGATATGTCCATTCCTAGGTATTTTATTCTTTTTAATGCTATAGTAAATTGGATTGTTTCTTTATTTCTTTTCCTGATCTTTCATTGTTAGTATAGAAGATTTCTGTGTATTAATTTTTAACCCTGCAAATTTGCTGAATTCATTGATGAACTCTAGTGGTGTTCTGGAAGCATCTTTAGGATTTTCTGTGTATAACATCATGTCATCTACAGACAGTGACAGTTTTACTTCTTCCTTTCCAGTTTGGGCTCTTTTTATTTCTTTTCCTTGTTTAATTGCTGTGTGTGTCTAAGACTTCCAGTGCCATGTTGAGTAAAAGTGGTAGGAATAGGCATACTTGTCTTGTTCTGGATCTTAAGGGAAAGCTTTCAGCTTTTCACCACACCATAGTTAGCTGTGGTCTTGTCATATGCAACCTTTATTATGTTGAGCTATGGTCCTTCTATATTCAATCTGTGGAGAGGTTTTTTTTTTTTTTTTTTAAATAATAAATGGATATTGAATTTTGTTAAAAGCCTTTCCTGGATCTACTGAGGTGATCATATGATTTTTATTCTTCATTTTGTTAATGTGGTCTATCACATGGATTGATTGGAGGATCCATGGGAATTGTCCAGGAAAGAATACTGGAGTGGGCAGCCTATCCCTTCTCCAGCAGATGTTTCTGACACAGAGATTGAATCAGGGTCTCCTGTATTGCAGATGGAGTCTTTACCAGCTGACCTACCAGGGGGCCCCCATGTGGTACAGCACATTGACTGATGTGAAGATACTGAAAAATCCTGGCATCCTTGCAGTAAAGCCTACTTGATCCTGGTGTGTGATCCTTTTAATGTATTGTTGACTTCTGTCTGCTTATATTTTTGTTGAGGACTTTTTGCTTATAGTCTGTTGAGGGTTTTTTTTTTGTATATATGTTCATGAGTGATACTGGCCTGTGATTTTCTCTGTTTTGTGTGTGGTCTCTTTGTCTGATTTTGGTATCAGGGTGACAGTGACCTCATAAGTTTGGCAGTGTTGCTTCCCTTGTATTTTTTGGAGTAGTTTCAGAAGGATGGGTGTTCTCGCCTCCAAATGTTTGAAAGAATTTGCCTGTGAAGTCATCTGTGCGCTCAAGTCTCTTAGTCGTGTCCGACCCTTCGCGACCCGATGGACTGCAGCCCACCAGGCTCCTCTGTGCATGCAACTTTACAGACAAGAATACTGGAGTTGGTGGCCACTTCCTTCTGGTCCTGGACTTTCTGGTTTTGGGGCATATATACATATAATTTGGCTGTGCTGGGTCTTAGCTGCGGCATGAGAGAGCCTCCATCTTCACTGTGGCATGTGGGATCTAGTTTCCAGACCAGGGATCAAACCTGCATTGGGAGCACAGAGTCCTAGCTGCTGGGCCGCCAGAGTTGTTGGCAGTTTTTAAGTCACGGATTCCATTTGGCACTTGTGACTGGTCGTTCGTATTTTCTTTTTCTTCCTGGTTCAGTCCTGAGAGAGAATACCTTTCTAAGAATTTGTCCATTTCCTCTAGGTTGTCCATTTTATCAGAACAGAGTTGCTCATAGCAGTCTTTTGTGATGTTTTGTATTCCTGTGGTGTCGGTTATAACTTTTCCTTTTTCACTTCCTATTTTATTGAGTTGGCACCCCTCCTGTGATGTGTGAGATCTACCAGTGTTTGGGCTTTGATGGTCTTGAATTTGTGGCCTAATTGATTCCATCTTCTTTTCTCCTAGCCCCTCTGGTTGTCCTCACAGGTGACGTCTTTCTGTCCTGGAAACCAGTCCCGAGACTCCCCTTTGGGGTCCCAGCCTCAGCAGACGGAATTGAGAGGTAGGGGTGTGGCTCAGAAGAGCCCCCATGCCTGACCCGTCTGTCCTCCAGTCCTCAGGTCAGGCGCAGAGGAGCGAGTCTCGTGAGCCTGGGGTTTGCAGCCGTCTGGGACTCCCGCCCCCCACCAGTACCCCCATCTGAACTGGTCTTCTCTATTCTGTAGCGGGGGGAGTCCTTGGGCAACAGCAGGAGCTCTGCACCCCTGTGGGGAGCTGAGAGCATACGATTCAGGAAGAATATTCTGTGAGTTTCCAATGTCGGCAGAGCCAAGCTGGAGTAGAGTGGGTTTGGAAGTGGGTGGGGGCCCTGCAGGACTCTGAGGGGCTGTGGTCACGGCAAGAGAGGCCCAGGCTGCACGGCACCTCCACCCAACACACACACGCCTGCAGGCAGGTGAGCACACACATGCAAAGTGCACACACACACACACACTCAAACACATGGACACAGCCAGTCTCACCCTTTAGATCTGCTCCCCATTCAGCTACTTGGTCCTGATCCTTTTAAACGGGAGACTGCAGGCTGGGGGGTCGTGAAAGCAGTGGCTGGGCCACCCAGGGCAGTACAAGAGGGAGGAGAGTCACCTGATGCCCCCAAAGCTGCAGGAGTCTGGGGGCTGCGTCCAGGAGGGACAGGAAAAGAGTGAGCCAAGGCAATTCATTCATATGTAACTATTGAGTGCTTACTGCAAACGCTCACGCATGCCAGGCACTGCGGAAATCAAACAAAGATGGGGAAGGGGAACGGGTAGTGCAGGGGCGGGGGGGGGGGGTGGGGGAGCGGGCAGAAGGTCCAGGAAGAACCCAGCCCTGGAGGAAGAGCAAAGACACAGACCTGGAAGCCAGAGAGAGAGGCGGAGCCTGTGCCACCCGCTGCCTGTGCGGGTGCGGGTCCACCTGACCCACGTGGTCCCTGCCTGGGCTCCACTCTCCTCTGAGCACGAGGGGCAGGACTGGCACCTCTGGGCTGCTTGCCTGCTCCCCGCTGCCCAGGACTGGACACGAGCCGAGGGCGCCTCTGCTGGCTGCGGGGTGACAGGGGCCCGAGGCCTGAGCTGGGCAGGCACGGCCCAGGGAGAAGCTGGCTGAGGCGCCCTGAACGCAATGCCTTCCTCTCCGGATCTGTCCCTGGTGGGCAGTCAACCACTGGCATCCAAGGCGTGAGGACAGTGAGCCGAGGAAGCACTTCCCGTCCATTCTCCCCACCCCTGCTGGGCAGGACAGAGCTCTGGGACACCGGGGTGAGTCCAGGCTGACCTGTGACCCGCGGTGCATGTGTCCCCCATGAGCCAAGCGAGCTGGGGGCAGGGCCTTTCTCCCATGGCTGTAGCCCCCCCCATCATAACTCCTCCTGGGACTCCTGGGCTGCTGTGGGTGCCCCCCTGGGCCTGTCCCTGGAAGTGTTGAGAGTGCCCATGACTGACCTTCAGGGCCGGCCAGGTGTCCAGATGCTGTGCCCGGCAGGCCCACTGCCAACCACACCCTGGCTCCAGCCCTCCGTGGAGACCTCCTGAAGGCTGGCCGCTCCCTTCCAGCCCACCCCTTCTGCCCCCCGGGTCAGGGGTCAGCACCTCCACGTCCCTGCATCCCCTCCCCTTCCCTGCCCCCCAGCGCTCCTGTTCTCCTTCACGGCTAGAGCCCAGCTCCCTCACCCCATCTCTGCCTCTGTCCACCCGGGCCTCGCCCGCTTGGCCTGAAGCTTCCAGACCCAGGCCTGGTCTCCACTTGGAGCCCTGGGCCATGTCCTGGGGGTGCAGCCAACACCCAGGGAAGGGCTTCTGCAGGCCAAGGGGTGGTAGCGCTCAGAGCTGCTACTGCCCTGAGCCCCATCCCCACACCTTGACTCCCCAACGCCCACCACCTGGATGCCCCTCCTGGCCCGCCAGGCCTGTGTCCCCCTCCCACCCCTGGGCAGCCGGGCACAGCTGAGCCATGACTGGTACCCGTGGACCGTCAACCACCAAAGCCGGCCGGGCGCGCACCTCCCGGGAGACCAGTGGCCGTCTCGATGACCCGCTTCCCCAGCAGACACAACGGCGGGGGCGGGGGTGGGGGTGGGGGGCCCTTCTCCGAGCGAGGCCCGAGGGGAAGCCCCCCCGCTCCTGGGCCCGCGCCCACGCGCCTCCCAGCATCGCCCAGGTGAGGGAGGAGCCTCTCTGTCTGGACGCGGCCCTCGCTGCCCGCCCCGCCCCCTCTGTCTGTCCCCCTCCTGCCCCGCAGGCGCCGGACCTGGGCCCCTCCCCAGCCCTCTCCCCTCGGTCCACAGCCCGCTTCTGGGAGGGGTGACCCCTCCCCCCCCCCGCCCCCCCGCCACGGCACCCCTGCCAGCAACCCCACCCCTTCCCGATTCCTCCCTCCCTCATGGCCCCGAGTGCCGGGGGTCTTCAGGCCCCTTCAGGAGCTGTCCTCCGGGGGCCGTCTGTAAGCGCCGGGGTCACTGCTCTGCCCGCAGGGGGCTCTTCTCAAACCGTTCTCTCCCTCAGTCTCCCAGTCTTAACACTCAGCCGCCCCGCCCGCCTCACCATCCGCGCTGGAGACGCGGGCGCCCTTCCTGGCTCCCCCCGCCAGCCGCCAGCCGGTCCCCAAACTCTCCCCCTCGCCCCCCAAGACCCTCCCAGTGCCCCCCTCTCAGCCCACGCCCGCACTGCGAAATGCCCACTTCCGGCAACAGCCTCCGTCCACGCCAAGCTGGCCCTGACCCTCAGCGCCACCTCAGAGCCCCGCGTGCGCCAGGCCCGCCTGGAGGCCTCCAGGCCCGCCTGGAGGCCTCGAGGCGGCTCCTGGCCGCCTTGGGGACACACATCCCCCTCCCCCGGAGCCCCCTCGCCTGGACACCCGAGCTGCCGTGGCCCCGGGTCCACCCACCTGCAGGCCGCTCTGCAGCACCCTGGGCTGAACCAGGCCTCCCCGGTCGTGTCCCGCGGGGCCTGCGTCCCTGTCCTAGGGCCCCTCAGAGGCTGACCGCGCCCGCGGGCCGCGAGCAGAGCCGCCTGGTTCCAGGCCCGCCCCCTATCCCCCGACCCTGGCACTGATGTTAACCCTGAAACGGCATCCTGACGCCTGCGTCCCCCCCAGCGACCCTCACGGCAGCTCCGAGAAGCCGGAAGGCAGCATCGGCCGCTCGGGGGACGGGACGAGCACGCGTGAATGGAGGACGCTGCCCGGCTTCCGGTGCCCGAGAGGGACTGGGCGTGGCCAGGGCGCGGCAGCCACTGCCCGGAGCTCCAGCCTGGTGGTGGGCTTTGCCAGCTCTGACTCCGCCAGGCGGGCAGCCGTGCCCGCCCCCTTCCCTCCTCTCCAAGGAGGCAGCCACCAAAAGCCCCCTCGGTCCCATCCTGCAGAGCGGGCGGAAGAAAAGTCAGCTGGATGCGGCACTCGGGACCCCCAGGCAGTGCCTGAATGGGGTTCCCGAAGCCTCCGAATCCCACCTGCCAGGAGACTGGGCCACAGCTGGGCAGGTATTTTATTGGAGGTTCACAGATACAAGAGCTCCGAGCAGGGTCACAGCTTGGAGGAGGCCGGGTCGAGGGGGGAGTGAGCCCCCAGATGCTGGCAGGCCCCCGCCCCACCCTGGGAAGCTCCCATTCGAGCCCTTCTTGCGGGGTGTCAGGTCTGAGGGGCCCCGGGAGCCCGGGCGGGGGCACAGGCAGGGAGGGGGGCAGCCACTCAAAGCTGGGGTGCAGCGCACAAGAAGAAACCCAGGGGCCCCCAGGAACGGGCGGGGGGCCAGGAGGCAGAGAGGCCGGGCCGGCTCGAAGCTCGCCGCCCCCTTGACGGACAGAGCTTCCGACGGCCTCACTGCCTGGCTCAGCTTCAGGGGGGCCCAGGGCGCACGCCCGGCTCTGCCCCGACTGCGGGGCGTCCGGCGCCGGGCCGGCCGTGTCTCAGGGCCGCGTGTCCCGCCGGCGTGCCCGCCGGGGCCTCAGTAGTCGGTGAGCGGGTACCGCAGGAAGATGAAGACCAAGATGATGCAGGAGGCGGCCAGTGCGGAGCTCGTGATGTTGAATAGCCGTGCCGTCTTGGCATCCTCCACCGCCCCGTTCAGGTCGTTGAGGAGCTTCTTGTCCCGGACCTGAAGCCAGAAGGAGCAGTAAGAGCAGTAGCCAGGGCCGAGAGTGGACACACGGGCCAGGCGGGAGGGCGTGAGGGCAGAGGGCCCAGGAGACGGTGGCCCTGAGCCCGGGTCAGTTCCCGATTCGCGACCACTGCATGGGGCTACTGCCCAAGGATGTCCTTGCTGGGTGGAAATGTGCCCTGGACTTTGGGGGCGGGGCGGGGGAGGCTTGGGGCATCAGATCTGAAATTTACTCTCAGTTTACGAAACAAATAACCTGTATTTTTCCAATCCGAAAGAATACTCAAACCACCGCACAACTCAAACCACAATTCATCTCACACGCTAGTAAAGTAATGCTCAAAATTCTCCAAGCCAGGCTTCAGCAATAGGTGAACCGTGAACTTCCAGATGTTTAAGCTGGTTTTAGAAAAGGCAGAGGAACCAGAGATCAAATTGCCAACATCTGCTGGATCATCGAAAAAGCAAGAGTGTTCCAGAAAAACATCTATTTCTGCTTTATTGACTATGCCAAAGCATGTGACTGTGTGGATCACAATAAACTGTGGAAAATTCTGAAAGAGATGGGAATACCAGACCACCTGACCTGCCTCTTGAGAAACCTGTATGCAGGTCAGGAAGCAACAGTTAGAACCAGACATGGACCAACAGACTGGTTCCAAATAGGAAAAGGAGTACATCAAGGCTGTATATTGTCACCCTGCTTATTTAACTTCTATGCAGAGTGCATCATGAGAAACGCTGGGCTGGAAGAAGCACAAGCTGGAATCAAGATTGCTGGGAGAAATATCAGTAATCTCAGATATGCAGATGACACTACCCTTATGGCAGAAAGTGAAGAGGAACTAAAAAAGCCTCTTGATGAAAGTGAAAGAGGAGAGTGAAAAAGTTGGCTTAAAGCTCAACATTCAGAAAACTAAGATCATGGCATCTGGTCCCATCACTTCATGGGAAATAGATAGGGAAACACTGGAAACAGTGGCTGACTTTATTTTTTGGGCTCCAAAATCACTGCAGATGGTGATTGCAGCCATGAAATTAGAAGACGCTTACTCCTTGGAAGGAAAGTTATGACCAACCTAGATAGCATATTAAAAAGCAGAGATTTTACTTTGCCAACAAAGGTCCATCTGGTCAAGGCTATGGTTTTTCCAGTGGTCATGTATGGATGTGGGAGTTGGACTGTGAAGAAATCTGAGCGCTGAAGAATTGATGCTTTTCAACCATGGTGTTGGAGAAGAGTCTTGAGAGTCCCTTGGACTGCAGGGAGATCCAACCAGTCCATCCTAAAGGAGATCAGTCCTGGGTGTTCATTGGGAGGACTGATGCTGAAGCTGAAACTCCAGTACTTTGGCCACCTCATGCGAAGAGTTGAGTCATTGGAAAAGACCCTGATGCTGGGAGGGATTGGGGGCAGGAGGAGAAGGGGACGACAGAGGATGAGATGGCTGGATGGCATCACCAACTCGATGGGCATGAGTTTGAGCAAACTCTGGGAGTTGGTGATGGACAGGGAGGCCTGGCGTGCTACGATTCATGGGGTCGCAAAGAGTCGGATATGACTGAGCAACTGAACTGAACTGAACCAGTGGTAAAGAATCCGCCTGCCAGTGCAGGAGACATCAAGACACGTGGCTTAATCCCTGGGTCGGAAAGGCCCCCTGGAGGAGGGCATGGCATCCACTGTAGTATTCTTGCCTGGAGAACCCCATGAACAGAGGAGGACTGAACCCCTGGAGGGCTGTAGTTCATGGGGTCACAAAGAGTCGGACATGACTGAGTGAGCGCACACGCAGAAGAGGTGAATATGGTAAACTCTAAACCTCTGGGAGTCTGGGTGAAGGGTATGCAGGAGTTTCTGTATCTCCTTTCTGGCAACTTTTATGTAAATCTAAAACTATTTAGGGGACTTCCCTGGTGGTCCAGTGGCCAGGACTCTACACTCCCAATGCAGAGGCCCGGGCTGGATCCCTGGTCAGGGAGCGGGATCCCACGACCAAGAGTTCACACGCTGCAACGAAGACCCAGCACAGTCAAATACATCAACAAAATACATATTAAAAACATAAAACTATTTAAAATAACACAGATTGTTAATGCTGTTTTACGTACTTGAAAGTTGCTAAGAGGGTAGAAATTCAGTTTTCTTACTACCCCCCCCAAAAAAAAAAAAAACCCACCAAAAGGTAATTATAATTGAGAGGTGATGGAGTGCTAACTAACCCTGTTGTAGAAGTCACTTCATGCTACACACACGTCAGATCATCACGTACACCTGAAGTGTGTTCAGTGTCTCAGGTCGACTGTGTGTCAACAGCACTGGGAAAATAAGTGAAAGAGGAAGCTGGCCTCAGAGGACGTTTTGTGACTGGGTGATGGCCATCACAAGTGTGTCCTAACTTGACTGGTTCCACCTCATTTAAAGTTAGCTGGGATTGCCTGAGAACACACACCATGGGTGGACAAGAGGCAGCCCCCGGGGTCTCTGGGACGGGCTATTAAAGTGAAGGGGGCCCTCCCCTGGTGATCCAGGGGTTAAGAATCTGCCTTTCAATGCAGGGGACGTGGGTTAGATCTCTGGTCAGGGAACTAAGACCACATGCATGGGGCAACTCAGCCCACACACCGCAACAAGAGAAGCCCCCGCAGTGCAGCCAGAAAGCCCGCGTGATGCAACCAAGACCCAGCACAGCCACACACATGCCCGGGTGAGAGGAGTGGCCTGGAGTCCAGTGAGTCCTGGGGAGCTGGCGGGCGGCCGCGGACCTGTTGCCAAGATCCTCTGGCTGGGAGGAAGTGTCCCTGGGGAGGTGCCCCTGGCCTCATCCAGGCCGGGTCTTAGGAGTCCCCTTTCCTCCCACCTTCTCCTTCCATCGAGCCCAGAGAGGTGCAAGTCTGAGCATACTGCAAGCAGAGTCTGGGAGGAGGAAGAAAGGGAGCGAGGAGAGAGACAAGAGAGGCAGGAAAAGAAAGTCTTTGCATCAGTAGATTGGTGGATGGGTGGATGGATGGATATATGGATGGATGGATGGGTGGATGGATGGATGTGTGGGTGGGTGGATAGATGGATGGGTGGATAGATAGATGGATGAGTGGATGGATGGATAGATGGATGGGTGGATAAATGAATGGATGGGTGAATGGATGGAAGGATGGGTGGGTGGATGGACAGATGTATGGGTGGATGGGTGAATAGATGGATGGGTGCATAGATGGATGGATGGGTGAATGGGTGAGTGGATGGATGGGTGGGTGGATGGATGGATAGATGGATGGGTGGGTGTATGGACAAAAGGCAGGGGCCTGGGTTAGGCAGATAGATGGCACTGATGTCTGGCTGCCTGGAGGGTGGGTTACCCAGAAGGATGGGAGGAGGGATGGCGAGCTAACACAGGGAGACATAGATGAGCAGGAGGGTAGGAACGTGGAGGGGTGGATGGACTTCCTGTGGACACTCAGGAAAGAACCCACGGAGTAGGGATGTTTGGGTAAAGCCCAGGAGAGCGTGGAGACGCAGTCATATGCTCACCTGCAGGGAAAACAGGTATTTAAAGATAAACGTCCCCGGTGTAGATGCACCGAGGTCAGAGACAACCAGAGGCCAGTGTGGGGAGGGCAGAACCCAGAGGGGAGGGGAGCTTCACAGGCACTGTGTGGGGCTTCATTGGCACTTTTTAGCAGAAAAATGGTAGGCGCTGGCATTTTTACTCTGGTAATTCTGGATGCTGTGTGGAGAACAGACTGCAGGGGCAGAGGCTGGACAGAAAGCAGAAAAAAGGCTCACGTTAACATCCCAGGTGAGTGGTCAGGTGGGTCGTGTCAGGTCAATAGACATGAAGATGGTAAGAACTGACCTTTTTCTGGATCTATTTTGAAGATACAGCTGACAGTATTTACTGGGATCAGATGTGCAGTGTGATAAAAAAAGAAAGGAATTTGAGATGATTGCAAGGCTTTTTGATATACTGAAATAAGGGGGTTGTAGGACACTCCAGGAGGAGAACGTTTGTGAGTGATTCAGTAGTTTGATTTTTGACGTGAAGCTAGAAATGTCTTCTAGACATAGAGCTAGATATTTTGAGCAGGTAGGTTTTGTAGAGCCTAGTTCAGGGGTGAGGTCCAGGGCAGAGATACAAATTGGAGGAGCATCAACATAAAGATGCTACTTAAAGCTATGAGACTGGACGAGAGCACCAAGGGAGTGAGTGCTGACGTCGGGAAAAGGAGGGCCAAGGACCACGCCTGGGAGCACCCCATTAGGAGATCTGGGAAGCAGGAGGCAGTCAGGAGGGGAGGCTGAGACGAGCAGGCGAGAAAAGCAGAAGGAACAGGGCTTCCCTGGTGGTCCAGTGGTTAAGAATCTGCCTTCCAACGCAGGGAACATGGGTTCGATCCCTGGTCGGGGAATTAAGATCCCACATGCCGAGGGGCAACTAAGCCTGTGCTGCAAATAGAGGAGCCCGTGTGCTGCAGCGAAGACCCAGAGTAGCCGCCGCCCCCCCCAAAAAAAAAACCATCAGAAGAAAGCCAAAGAGAAGGGAAGGATGGCGGTGGGGGAAATGGCTGAATGGAGGAGGAATAAACATGGAGGAACGGAATGGATAAACGGATGCGTGGCCTGCGGGGGGCAGAGAGGTCGTTGGGTAATGTTGGCTGGATGAGGGAAAGAGAAGGAAGGCCCTTCAGGAAGTGAACAGACTGATGGGTGAGCAGTTGGGCCAGACAACTGAAGCAAGGAAATGAGAAAAACAGGAGGATGAGCAGGTGGATAAACGGATGGGCGGCTCTTTGATGAGCGCGTGTATTACTGGGGTGATAGACTGAGCGTGTGTGAAGGGAAGGGGGGGAAGATGGGTGGATGGGTGCATAGATGAATTGACACCAGCACAAGAGCTGACTACCTGGGTGGATATGGTGAGTAATTGGGAGAAAGGAGCAGAGGGAAGAAAGGGAGGGTGAATACACAAACGGATGAATGAGCAACTTAATTGAGAGGTGACTGAACAGGAAGCATGAATAAATGAAAGGAAGACACAGAAATGTACTAATGGTTGGCAGATGACTGGCTGGGGTGTGAGTCGGTAGATACAAGGTCATGAGGAGAAAAAAGTCGAGAGAGAAGAAGGATTGATGAATCCAAGTTTTAATGAATGAATGATTAGCTGTATTGATAGAAGGGGTGGCTAGATAGGGAGAAAGGGTGGAGAAGAGCAGAAAGGAAGGCTGTATAGTTGGATGAGTGAATGAGTAAAGTGAGAGATGGATAGAAAGTGTGGTGAAATAGAGAGGAAGAGATGAGTGAATGAACAGGCACGAGGTGATGGCTAGACGGGACCTCCCTGGTGCAGTGGTTTAGACTCCGTGGTGCCAGTGCAAGGGGTTCGGGTTCAACCCCTGGTCAGGGAACTAGGATCCTGCTGCCACAGACCACGGCCAAAACATGTTTTAAAAAAGAAAGAAATAAAAGCGAAAGTAAACACGTGGGACCTGATTAAACTTAACAGCTTTTGCACAGCGAGGGAAACTAAAAGCAAGGTGAAAAGACAACCGTCAGAATGGGAGAAAATAATAGCAAATGAAACAACTGACAAAGGGTTAATTTCCAACATATACAAGCAGCTCATAAAACTCAATATCAGAAAAACAAACCACCTAATCAAAAAGTGGGAAAAAGACCTAAACAGACATCTCTCCAAAGAAGACATACAGATGGCTAACAAACACATGAAAAGATGCTCAACATCGCTCATTATTCAGTTCAGTTCAGTCGCTCAGTTGTGTCCGACTCTTTGTGACCCCATGAGTTGCAGCATGCCAGGCCTCCCTGTCCATCACCAACTCCCGGAGTTTACTCAAACTCATGTCCATGGAGTCGGTGGTGCCATCCAGCCATCTCATCCTCTGTCGTCCCCTTCTCCTCCTGCCCCCAATCCCTCCCAGCATCAGGGTCTTTTCCAATGACTCAACTCTTCGCATGAGGTGGCCAAAGTATTGGAGTTTCAGCTTTGGCATCACTCCTTCCAATGAACACCCAGGACTGATCTCCTTTAGGATGGACTGGTCGGATCTCCTTGCAGTCCAAGGGACTCTCAAGACTCTTCTCCAACACCACAGTTCAAAAGCATCAATTTTTCGGCGCTCAGCTTTCTTCACAGTCCAACTCCCACATCCATACATGATTTCTGGAAAAACCATAGCCTTGACTAGACGGATCTTTGTTGGCAAAGTAATGTCTCTGCTTTTTAATATGCTGTCTAGGTTGGTCATAACTTTCCTTCCAAGGAGTAAGCATCTTTTAATTTCATGGCTGCAATCACCATCTGCAGTGATTTTGGAGCCCAAAAAAATAAAGTCAGCCACTATTTCCACTGTTTCCCTATCTATTTCCCATGAAGTGATGGGACCAGATGCCATGATCTTAGTTTTCTGAATGTTGAGCTTTAAGCCAACTTTTTCACTCTCCTCTTTCACTTTCATCAAGAGACTTTTTAGCTCCTCTTCACTTTCTGCCATAAGGGTGGTGTCATCTGCATATGACCATTATATCTACTACTGTGGGCAGGGATCCCTTAGAAGAAGTGGTGTAGCCATCATGGTCAACAAAAGAGTCCGAAATGCAGTACTTGGATGCAATCTCAGAAATGACAGAATGATCTCTGTTCATTTCCAAGGCAAACCATTCAATATCACGGTAATCCAAGCCTATGCCCCAACCAGTAACGCTGAGGAAGCTGAAGTTGAATGGTTCTATGTAGACCTACAAGACCTTTTAGAACTAACACCCCAAAAAGATGTCCTTTTCATTATAGGGGACTAGAATGCAAAAGTGGGAAGTCAAGAAACACCTGGAGTAACAGGCAAATTTGGCCTTGGAGTACGGAATGAAGCAGGGAAAAGGCTAATAGAGTTTTGCCAAGAGAATGCACTGGTCATAGCAAACACCCTCTTCCAACAACACAAGAGAAGACTCTACACATGGACATCACCAGACGGTCGACTCGGAAATCAGATTGATTATATTTTCTGCAGCCAAAGATGGAGAAGCTCTATACAGTCAGCAAAAACAAGACCAGGAGCTGACTGTGGCTTAGATCATGAACTCCTTATTGCCAAATTCAGACTTAAACTGAAGAAAGTAGGGAAAAACCACTAGACCATTTAGGTATGACCTAAATCAAATCCCTTATGATTATATGGTAGAAGTGAGAAATAGATTTAAGGGACTAGATCTGATAGACAGAATGCCTGATGAACTATGGATGGAGGTTCATGACATTGTACAGGAGACAGGGATCAAGACCATCCCCATGGAAAACAAATGCAAAAAAGCAAAATGGCTGTCTGAGGAGGCCTTACAAATAGCTGTGAAAAGAAGAGAAGCGAAAAGCAAAGGAGAAAAGGAAAGATACTCCCATTTGAATGCAGAGTTCCAAAGAATAGCCAGGAGAGATAAGAAAGCCTTCCTCAGTGATCAGTGCAAAGAACTAGAGGAAAACAACAGAGAAATGCAAATCAAAACTACCATGAGATATCACCTCACACCAAAGTGGCCATCATCAAAAGGCTATAAACAATAAATGCTGGAGAGCGTGTGGAGAAAAGGGAATGCTCTGGCACTGTTGGGAATGTAAATGATACAGCCACTGTGGAAGATGGTATGGAGATTCCTTAAAAAACTCGGAATTAAACCACCATATGATCTAGCAATCCCACTCCTAGGCATATACCCTGTGGAAACCAAAACTGAAAAAGACACATGTATCCCATTGTTCATTGCAGCACTATTTACAGTAGCTAGAACATGGAAGCAACTTAGATGTCCATAGACAGATGAATGGATAAAGAAGTTGTGGTACATATACACCATGGAATATTACTCAGACATAAAAAGGAACTCATGTGAGTCAGTTCTGATGAGGTGGATGAACCTAGAGCCTACTATACAGAATGAAGTAAGTCAGAAAGAGAAAGATAAATACCGTATTCTAATGCATATATACGGAATCTAGAAAAACGGTACTGACGAATTCATTTGCAGGGCAGCAACAGAGAAACAGACAGAGAATAGACTTACGGACGTGGGGAGAGGGGAGGAGAGGGTGAGATGTAGGGCAAGAGTAACATGGAGACTTACATGGCCATGTGTAAAACAGACAGCCTACGGGAATTCGCTGTTTCGCTCAGGAAACTCAAACAGGGGCTCTGTACCAACCTAGAGGGGTGGGCTGGGGAGGGAGATGGGAGGGAGGTTCAGAAGGGAGGGGATATATGTATACCTATGGCTGATTCATGTTGAGGTTTGGCAGAAAAACAACAAAATTCTGTAAAGCAATTATCCTTCAATTAAAAAATAAATTAGTTAAAAAAAAAGGGTGATGACTACAGAAAGAGGAGTGTAATGAGTCAAAGGATCCAAGAAAGGAACTTGATGGTGACCTCAGGGAAGTTACCTTGTACCTCTGTGCCCCCATTTCCTCATCTGTAGTTAACTGCACCAATCTCATAGGGTTTTGCTACCTTTAAATAAAATATTACATTTAATTAAAGAATGAGACATGCTCAGAAGGGTGCCTGGAATATATAAGCTCAATGAATAACTATTGCTGTTTGGTGGTTATCGGTATTTGCCGTCTTTTTGTTACTACTATGATTGCTATTAATGAGTAAGGGGGGAAACAGATGAATCCAGGGAAGAAAAAAGATGAGATGGAGAGAGCTGGCTGGGTGGATAGAGTAACAGTGATGGATGAGGTTGGGGGATAAACAGCGGGAGGAAAGGAAGAAAGAAATGACAGGAGGAACATGAGTTTAATGAGGAAGCGGATCAGTGAATCTAGGGATGGTTGGCAGCATGGAAGAGAAATTCTGGAAGGAAGGGAGACGAATATATGAATTTATAGAGAGAAAATGGACGGGTAGAGAGTTGAAAGGGTGGAAACACGAGTGCATGCGTTGGTGGGTGGACGAGGTGAGTGAGGGTCTTTTCCTCGCAGACCTGTCCCTTCTGCAGCCTCCTTCCCCATCTATAAATGGCACCTCCGTTCTCTCAATACATCAGATGAATATCCTTTGAGCTCCCTGGCGGCTCAGAGGTAAAGGATCTGCTTGCAATGCAGGAGACACAGGTTCCATCCCTAGGTCGGGAAGATCCCCTGGAGAAGGAAATGGCACCCCACTCCAGTATTCTTGCCTGGGAAACCCCATGGACAGAGGAGCCTCGTGGGCTGCAGTCTGTGGGGTGGCAGAGAGTCGGACACGACTGAACGACTCAACAGCAGCAGTCTTTGGTTCTTCTCTCTTTCTCTCACCTCATGTCCAATCCACCAGGATCGTCTACTGACTTTCCCTTCAAAATACAGGACCCGCTTCCACTCTCCGCTCCCACCCTCTGAACCAAGGCTTGACTGAGGCAACAGCCTTGATCGGGTCCCAGCTCCCCAACACCTTAAGTCCTTATGGGCTATCTCCCCCAGTAATAAGGACAAACATTTTTAACACAAGCCACATAATGTTGACTCTTCGTTTAAAATTCATCCAAGATTTCACTCAAAGCAAAACAAAATCCTACTGGGGCAGACACGATGCACGTGGCCTGGCCCCATACACCCCCTCTCTGGACCCAGCTCCAAGGCTCACCCCCATGAACTATGCTGGGACCATGCTGGTCCCTGAACCTGGCTTTGCCTCAGGGCTTTTGTAATACCCAGTCCGTTTTCCTGGAATCTGCTTTCCCGGATGCATTTATGGCTACTGCATGAATTCATTCAGGTTTATACGCAAATATCATCTCATCAAAGAGGCCTTCCTTGCTCACTGTATATAAAATAGCACCCCATATGTCCTTGATGATGTTTCATTTATTCTTCATAGCTAGCATCGCTACCTGACTCACATAAGCCTAAGTTTTATTACTGTCTGACTCCCGATCAGGAGGAAAGCTCTTCTGGACAGGGACCATGTGTTGCTTGTCACTTACTAGGCACTAAACATTATTTATTACTCATGGGACAAATGGATGGAGAGTGAAAGGATGATGAAGTGTTTGAATGAACTAATGAGTGGGTGATTGACTAGAAGAGTTTAATGAATGGATATGGTGGTTATATACAGGTCAGGAAGGGAAGGGGCAGAAGAAGGTGACAGGTACGATAATCGGTGTGGGCAAATGAATAAATACACAGATGCAGGGAAAACCGGAGATGAAGGTGTCAAGGGGAGATGGGGGAGAAGAAAAGAGATGAAATGCATCCATGAAGGTGTGTGGGCAACCTAGACAGAAAGAGCTGATGGATGGACCGGGTGGTTGGTGGGGTCGGGGGAAGAGCTGAAGAAAGTGTGTTAGACAGTGTGGATGGAGGAGTTAATGGGAGGCTAGAGGAAGGTGTGGGGTGAGCAAATGGGTAGGAGAAAAGAGAAGAAAGCGAAGGTGAGAGTGGGTCGTGCGGAGCCCTGAGTGCTAGGAGGAGGGGCCAGACTCCTCCCAACCAAGAAGTGGGGCTGGGGGTCGTCGTGAGCTGCTCAAGCAGACAAGCAGATGGCGCAGACAGAGCGGCTCCTGTCTGGCCACCCCCGCCCCCCGCCACAGCACAGGCCGTGACCCCAGGCTCCTGTCTGTCCTGCCCACACGGACCTGACCGCGCCTGGGGCGGGGGCCGTGGGGACAGACAGGGCAGTGGGGACACGGCAGGCCATCCTGCCCCTGGCGCTCCCGGGATGCTGTTTTGTTTGGCCGCGTTCTGCGAGTAGAGAAGGGGACGGGCTCAGTGACGGGGGATCAGCGCTCGGAGGGATCCAGGAGTCCAGCCAAGGCCTCCTGACCCCAAGGCCGTGAGGTGCCCTTGCAAGTGCCCATGACTGGCTGCAAACAGTGTCTGGAGTGGCAGGCCAGGAGACGTGCAGCTGGATGGACAGATGGCCGAACTCCCGGGTGCGGGAGCCCGGGCCAGCAGGTCCGCCTTCCCCTCTGCCGGGGAGGGGGCTTGCCTTGCTGGCTGCCCGTGCCCCCACCCCCCAGTAAGCCCCACGCCTCTGCCCTGAGAGCCCCCAGGGAAGACGTAGGGAAGCGCCCGGCTGGAGGCACTGTGGGGCCCCTACTGCCTCTCAGAAGCAACATCTCCCACCCCCCACCCCAGCGCGGAGCCTTGCATTCAGTTCAGAAACCTGTGACCTACCTACAACCCACGGCAGATGGACCTGCCCAGGGCCCGCCGGCGCCCACAGGAGCTTCACAGCCGTGCCTGGGTCCACGGGCTGCTGGCGGGACTGGCAGGAGGGCCCCGGAGGCAGAGCTGAGGCTGGGGGCGCTTCTGCTGGATTCCCGGGGACCTCCTTCCCTTTGCTGCCTCTGTAGCACACAAGCACACTCACGCACACACAGTTGTACACACGTGCATAGACACACTCATACATTCACACATCCACACATAGTTACATGCACATGCCCGCTGATACCTATATGCACACATACACAGAACACACAATTACACACACATGCACACTCACACCCTCATACAAATACACATGCATTCTCACGCCTGCACAGCTCAAGCATACACATACACACATGCTCACACCTATATGCATGCACGCACTCTTGCACACTCATGCCCTCGTGCGCACTCGCACGTACCCACACGCACACACACTCACGGGACACAGTTCCTGTCCGATGGAGCCCAGGGCTGGATACACTAGCCTGGAGATGAACGGGTGAGCAGCAGGGGTGATGGAGGCCCTGAGGATGAGTCAGGAGGCGGGAAGGCCAGGTGGCCAGGCTGTGTGACGCTGGGGCAGGGACGGGTGGGGGTGCTCCATGCTCAGAGCAGCAAGAAGAGCTGTCCCAGCCTCCATCCCCCTGGTGCCAGCCCGCACCCCCCCATGTTCCCGCTCCCCACCCCCGCCTCGGGCAGCTGCAATCAGGGAAATGCGCCCGGCCCCAGACACTCAAATCTGGGCCCAGGAAAAGGGATGACCTGGCGAGACGAGAGCCCAGCCCTTGGGGAGGCCGGAGGAGAGAGGGAGGCCCGGGTCTCCCTCCACCCCTCCGCGGGTTGGGCTCCAGCAGCCCCAGGCTCTTGGGTCCTGACACACCCGCAGGGATCTCCAGACCCCAAGTGTGAGTCGACCACAGCTCTCCCCCGTCCTGGCCCATTTCTCTCCACTGCACCCTCGAGGGTGGGGAGCGGGGGACGGGGGTATCCTGTCTGCTCCTTTCCGGCCAGCTCCCATCACAGCAGTGAGGGAGGGCCTTCTGAGTCGTGCACACCCAGAGTGTGGGGTCAGGCTGCATGGGACACACTCAGGTCTCCCTGCCCCGGCCTCCCTGCCCCACTCCCCCAGGATGGGTCACTGGAAACCGTGTGAGGGGGGCAGCTCCCCACGTGACTGTCACAGCCCCCCTCGAGTTCCTGCCTGGCATCAGGCTCCCTGTGCGCGGCTGGGACAAGGTCTCCAGCAGTGACGTCAGCCCTCCTCCTGTCGATAGGGGAAGGATTCCAAGCTCTCTTCACCTCCACGCTGGCTCCATCCCAATGCCCAGGGGCAGCTGCAGCCAGGCCTAATTCCCAGTCCCCCCCCAGGGGACAGGACACTGAGGTCCCCACCTCAGAGGCCAAACTGGCCATGCAGAGACCCTCACCCCGAGGACGCTGAGCCCTGCCAGGACACCCTGGAAGGTTCCCCAGCTCAGGACGGGATGGGCAGGCCCTCTGCTGTCCTGAGCTACCTGGCCAACCTCTGCGTCTCCCTAGGTCCCGCACCCTCTCCGCTACACCTGCTGCACCCACAGGCTTCTCTGTGAGGGAGGGGGGCCAGCACCGCCCCCCGGCTCTCCAGACCCCCCGGGCCCCTGCTCCACCCTTCCGGCTAACCTTGAGGGAGTAGGCCAGGGCGATGAAGCCCAGGCAGCAGAAGTTGAGGTAGACGAAGTTGAATATGGACCACAGGTAGTAGTCGTTCACCTCCGTGGTGTCTGGGTAGACCTCGATGACGGTTGCGGGGTTTGTCATGGTCTTCTTCTCCGCCAGGTGCTTGCAGGCCGGGGGGGCGCCGGCAGCCCGCACGCTGTCTGTCTTGCTGCTCTTGGACTCCATGGGGAACAGAGTGGGCGCCATGGGGGGCGAGGCCGAGGGCTCGGGGGCCGGGGCCGCCGGAGCCTGCAGAGCTGGGGGCTTGGACACACAGGCGAAGCAGCCCTTGGGCGAACCTGCTGGGGGCCTTGGGATCCAGAAGGCCCCGTCCAGGGGGACTCGGGCTTCCTGGGCGCCGTCCGTGGTGCTGGCCGGGGCTCCCAGCGGGGCTGGGCTCTGGCCGGGGCCCTGGGCCTGCAGGGAGGGGAGATGAAGAATGAGCTGGGTCCTCATCACCCTATGGGCCCACTTGGGCCCCTACAGACTCCCCCTGCAGTCTCATAAACAGCTCCAGGGACATGGAAATCCCACAGGGGCAGCCAGCTGCCGGCCAACCACCTGCCTTCCCCACCCCCACCCATGCCAAAGCCCTCCGAGCAGCCTTGGCAGGGACGGTGGGGGCTTCCCGTCACTTCGCCGTCTGCACACAAACATTCACCCACTGACACACAACAGCAACACCCCCACCCCCCCGGCACCCCGACTGACAGGCTCTTGCAGTGAACACAGCAAGCAGCACCCAGACACGGCGCACACACAGGGCACGCACGCCCACAATGACACGGCCTCCGCCAGGCTCTGCCCGGCACCTGCACGCTGGCACACGCTGAGGCTTGGGCCACAAACGCCAGCACCGCCGCCCGGCTCTCCAGACACCAGCACACCCCGTGCGCTCGGAGAGGCCGCCAGGTAAACAAGCCCGCACTGTGACCCTCACACACACCGCGCCACAGGCCCCGACACAGTCGCAGAAGGATGAACCCGCCGCCCGCGGGGGCTCCGAACTCGCGCGCATCGCCCCGGCCCCCCGACCCGGCCCGGAGCGGCGCTGGGACCCCAAGCGCGCGCACTCGCCGGGTGCCAGGAGCAGACGCACAGCGACACTCTGCGAAACGAGCCCTCTCAGACCACGCGCCCTCGCCCCGCGCCGCCCCGGGGGTCGGGCAGCCGGGACCCCGCCGCGCCCGCCACCGCCCGGCCCCCGCGGCCCCTAGCCCGGCCCAGGTCTGCCGCAGCCGCCGCCGGGAAGGCGCGCGCTCACCTACTGGCGACTCCTTGGCGGCCGGGCCCGACCCTGCGCTCGCTGCGCGCGTCCTTCCGCCGTCCCGCCGGTGGCTTGCTGTCCCGCCGCTCCGCGTCCCGGCGGCCAGACCTCGGCGCGGGGAGCGCGCGGGGCGGCGCGGGGAGGGGCGCGGACTGGCAGCGCCGCTCCTCAGCCGCCTGCGCGCCCTCCGCAGCGCCAGGACCGGCCGGCGGCTGCAGCCCAAGCCTGACTCACGGCGGCGGCGGCGGCGGCGGGCGCAGCCACCTCCCCGCCTCCTCCCGCCGGTGGGGTGGGCGCTGAGGGCGCCGGCCGAAGCGGCGACCCTCGCGGGCGGGCAGAGCTGGGCAGGGATGGGCTGTCCCGCAGCGCCCAGCCCCGGTGCCCGCGCCACCCTCCTGCGTCTCCCGAACCCCACCCCGCTCCCTGCCACCTCCCTCTGGCTGAGCCCCCAGCCCCTCGCCTGTCTCCCCCACCTGTCTCCCCGGGGAGAGCCCCTTCCCCTTCTGTGCTCCCCGCTGCCTCCCCGCCGCGGCTCCCAGGACCCTTCCCCTCTGTGCTGCCCCTTCTCTGCCCGGTGAGCTTCCTGCTCCACCGGCTCTCTCTGCGTCTCAGCCTTTGCCGCCACACACCTAGTCCCAGGCCCGGTGGGCGTCTGGGCCTCCCCAAGCCCTCTGCCCAGAGACCCCAGGGGCCCGCAGCCTGTCCTCACCAAGTCAGTCCTCCGTCTAGCCAGACTCCTGTCTGCGCGCCTGTCCCCACAGGACCCCGCTCCTACCCAAGCCCCCACCAGGGCCCTGGTTCCTCGTGAGTCTCAAGCCCCTCCCAGGCCTGGGGCCCCCAACTGCAGTCCTTCCCTAGCAGGGTGCCCCGCACCAGGCCACCACCCGAGCCCCTGTTCTGCACAGTCTTGCCCCTGACCCGGCCGGGACTCCGTCCTTCCTGAGCCCACCCCCACCGAGTTCCTGCCCCCACTTTCCCCCAGATCTGAACTCACGCTCCCCAAACCCAGAGCCCTGCCTGGGCCCAGGTAACGCGGCTCCCTCGTGAAGCCTAGCCTTGGAGATTGCGACCCCTCAGCTGATGGGCCTCTGCCCCTGCAGCCGGGTGTCCTTTCCCAGGCCCTGTGACACTTGTCCCCTGCAGCTCAGGCCCCCCACCTGCCCAAGCCGCCCTCATCCCCCTCCCAGGCCCCCAGCCCCGTCTACCCCGCCTCCCTCCCATTCTCTCTGACACTTGCCCCATATGGCTTGCCCTTCCTGCAGTCGTCCCAACAACCCCCTCGCCCTGGGGAAGCCCCGGCCCGCTCCTCGCCCTGCAGGGCCCTCCGGAGTGGTCCTCCTCTCAGCAGCGGCCCCTCCCTCCACCCCCTCCCCATGAAGCCGCCCTCCCGGTGGCAGCCTGGCCCCTCCCTCCAGCCCCTGTTCCCCCCGCAGGCTGCGCTCAAGCCCTTCCTCCTGTGAAGGCTGCTTCTGCTCTGACCGGCTCAACCCACCTCCCTTGTCTCCAGGACCCCCTCTCCTCCCAGCCTGGGTCCTTCCCAGGGGCCCCTCCTCCTCAGACTCCTGGCCCGCCTGTGCCAGGCCCTCTCTGAAGCCCCTTCTCTCGAGAATCCCTGCACACACTGAGCCCAAGCCCTTGTCTGCAGCCTCCTCCCTGGCCAGGCCCCCTCTCCTGTCCAGGCCCTCCGCTCCCCTGCTCAGCCCCCAGCCCTCTGGCCCCTGGCCTGGCCTTGGTTGGGGCTGATCAGGAACCCAGGAAGAGCTGGCTTTAAAGATGCTGCAAAAACCCCCTTCCAGGGGGCGGGGTCCCGGAGCAACGCCCCGCCCCTGCCTGACCACACCCTCGGCTGGCCCAGGCCCAGGGGTGAGAGGGTGATGGGACGTCTGGGGAGCCAGGTTCAGTTCTCCCCTCACCCATCCACCACCGCCCCCTTTCCAAGGGCCTGGCCCAGGGGTGGCCAGATCCGTCTCAGGTGGCTCCTGACCTAAGGGGCCCGTTGAGCCTGTGTGTGGCCTGGGAACCTGGTCTCCCTGGCGTGCCAGCTGGCCTCCCTGGGCCAGGCGCTGCCCAGGGCTGTGTAGGCTGCAAGGCCGATGGGCTGGCTTGCCCGAGTCCAGCTGGTCCTTGGGCGTGGGAGAGGGTGCCAGGCCCACAGGGGTCTGCTCCTGGTCACTGGGTGGAGCTGGGCTGCCTCTCCCCACTCCAACCACCCTGCCCCCACCCCAGCCCACTGCCCGGGATGCATCATCCCACAGGGCCTTCACCGCAGCAGCTGAGGGAAGGCGCTGGACTCAGGTCAGCTCCTGAGAGCTCAGCCCGAGACTGGGTGTCCTCCAGCCAGGACGTGTCCACCGGAGCCCGCTGGGCTGGCGCAGGGCAGGGCCGAGCCAGCCAGAGTGAGGGCCGGCGTTTGGAGCGGAACACCAGGCCCTGTGCTGGGCTCCTCCTGGCGTCCGTCAGGCCTGCAGCCAGGAGTACCCAGCTGTCACCTACCTTCCCGGGACAGAGACTCGAGGCTCAGGGTTGGGTCACAGAAGCTGGGTCCGAGCCCAGAGTCAGACTCCAGGGGCCAGAGAAGCCCGGCCAGTTGGGTGGAGCCGACTCCGGGCAGGACACCGGCGCCCTGCCGGCCTGGGTTGGGAGCTGGGGGCTCAGCCTGCACTAACAACCCATGTGGCATTCGGGGGTCTCGTCCCTGTGTCCCAGAGGCGAGGACACATAGCCCCCACCCCGCAGACCCGACAGCCTTCAGCCGAGAGTGTCAGTGAGCGAGGCAGGTGGAGGAGGGGGCCCCTGCCAGCCTGGGGGGGTGGGAGGCTTTGAGGACAGAGAGGCCCCGCACGGTCAAGGGGCAGGGGCCGTGAGGGCCGGGCGGCCTCCTCCCTGGCAGCTCCGCCCTGCAGGCTCCCAGGTCACTGGCGCTGATGACCGTCTCCCAGGAGCCCTGCAGCCCTGCAGAGCTCTGCCGGCTCCTGGCTCGAATTTCAGGTGCAGAGAACACTGGGCATGTGTTCATGATCCCTCCTGCAATTCTGGAAGAGGCCGGGTCCTGCTAGGGCCCGGCTCTGGGGTATGGTCTCCAGGCTCCCTGGGGCCAGGCCGGTGACAGCTACAGCTCCGCCGGCTGAGAACAAACGTCACATCAGACCCCGACCCCTGTGGGAGAATGGGCTCCAAGCAGGGTCCAGTTACCCATCCCAGAGGCATCTGCCCCACCACCAAGCATTCAGAAACTCCTATTCATCCCTCAAAACCTCCTGGCTCTGCAACTGCTCTGACCGACCCCCACCCCGTCTAGCGAACAGGCCAGACCAGCCTGAGGGGACACCGGTGTTGGATCCCTGGGCCCTGCCAGCCCAGGGTCCCAGGCTGGCCTGCTCCAGCCCTGGCAGGGCTTACTCACGGAGACACTGCTTCCCCGGGCTGGCGAGGAGGCCCAGGAGGGAGGCAGGCTGCCCAGGCGCCACCCGCCCCATCAGGCTCCTCCTAAGGCCCATCAGGGGTGCAGGGGGCTCGGGGAACACTGGGGGCCCCGCTGCTGGTGGAACACTTGCTAAGGAAGTGTGGCGGGCACTCGCCTGGGCCTGAAAACCGTGCCTTGGTGCAGGCGCTCCCAACAGAGGCCCCAAGCTAGGCCCACCTCACTGGTCACTGCGCTGGGCCCCCCACGAGCTAGCACCCCCAGAAGCAGAATCTCAGCCACGAGGCTGGGAAGGAGGCGAAAGTGTCTGGGTCCGGTCCTGGCCTGGGCTCTGGGCGCCCCAGGCTGAGCCCACCCTCCCTTTGAGGCGAGCGCAGGGCCGCTTGCTCGCGCCAGCTCCTCGCCCGCCTCCACAGGGAGCGTGCCCTCCCCACCGGGCACAAAAGACGCCGACACACGGGCAGAGGCCTGAACAATTTTATTTTTGTGCCAACTTTGGCTCCCAGCCACTCAAGAAAGGGGCAGCCACAGAGAAGGCCGGCCCCAGTGCCCTCCCCTCCGATGCCACCCCACCTGGGGCCAGAGAATGCCCTGGACGCCCTCCGCGACGAGGCGAGCCCCGGCACGGCCCCGCAAGACTGGCTTCTGGCCCCTGCTACCCTTGCCGGCTCGTCCTCAGGCCTCAGCAGGCCCCTCCCTCACGGTGTCCAGGACGAACAGGCGGGCGGAGCGACCGGGAGGGCAGCCGGCCGGAGGGAACCATGCGGGGAGGGGGTCCCGGGACACACAGCCACCTAACAGGCTGTGTCTTCCAAGTCAGAGAGGGGACTCTGCACCGGGGCCGCCTCCCCGACAGACAGACAGACAGACAGACAGACAGACAGACAGACAGAGCAAGCAACGTTTCAGACACCAGGGAGGGGAAGCCACAGAGCGGAACTGCAGCCCGATGGGCCTCGGGAGAACCGGGCTGTGGTGCGTGAGTGCAGTGTGCACGTGAGTGTGAGTGTGGTGGCCCTCCTCCTCCGGACTCTACCAGCAGGCGGGGACCAGCTACAGCCGGGCGGCCTCAGCCAGGCCCACGCGGTTCTGGTCCCGGTCGAACACGGTGTAGTATCGCCCGATGAAGACGTCTCCCAGGATCCAGAGCGGCCCGCCGGGCGGGGGGATGTCCATGCCCATGAAGCCGCTCAGGCACACGGTCGTCCCGGCCTGTGACACCTGCGATGGCCGACACCGCTCAGCACCAGTCACCACCGGGCCACACGCCGACGCGCCCGCGCCCCATGCCCCGCGGTCCCCGCTCACCTTGAGCGTGTAGTCCTCCGGGGACAGCGTGTAGTCCTTACCCCCCAGTTTCACGGTGACCTGAGGCAGGCTGGACACCTTCTCGCAGGGGATCATGTACTGCAGGGGGGGTTAGAGGGAAGCCGGTGAGTGGGGGGGCCCGGTGGTGGGGGTGCCCGTCCCCCAGCCCTGCCGGCGCTCACCTCGCCCTGCATCAGCGGCACGGCCCCGATGGCCTTCTGCAGCTCCCGCACCTCCTCCACAGGGCCCACGATCAGGGACGTGCCCGTGTCCACAATAGCCTCACAGCCGCCCTTGCACACGGTCAGACTGCTGCCCACATCCAGCCTGCGGGGAGGGGCGCGGGCCTGAGTCCGCTCCCAGGGCCCCCTGGAGCCCCTGCCCGCCCCTGCAGGACTGGGGCGTGAGCAGAGTTGGGGATGGGGAGGGGGCCGGAGGAGCCAAGAACAGGTCACCCAAGGGAGCTACGTGCAGCGGGGGCCACTGGCTGGACACCTGGAGCTGGCAGGAAGCACCTAGGGCTGGCATCACACGGGGCCCAGGTCCCCTTGGGCTGGCCCCCCGGCCCCCCACAGGCCCCTGCTGCACACGAGGCCATGGGCAGTGCCCCCACGAGCCACGTCCCACCCTGCGGAGCCGAAGGCAGGACCCCTCCCCGCGCTCACTGGTCCATGTGGATCTGCCAGTAGGCCTTGCGGGTGACGTTGTGGTACGTCAGGCTGCCTCTGTAGTACTTGGAGTCGATCCCGCCCAGCATCAGCTCGCCCCCGGGCTGGGCTTTCGGGTCCCTGTAGGGGAGGAGGCAGTCAGATGTCCTGCCCACCTCTGCACCAGGCATCCAGCCTGCGGGTGGCCGGGCTAGATGGGCACAGGGGTCAGGGTTGGTGCGGGGCCCTCAGAAGGTGACCCAGGACCCTTCCTGGGCGTGCAGGGGTGGGAGGATCTGGCAGGGGGGAGAGCTCCAATCTCACACCCCGGGAACCACAGGCCAAGCCCCTTCCTGACAGGAGATCCTGCCTGGGCCGCAAGTGGTCCCGGTCTGCCCCCTTAGGATGGCCAGGGTTGGGCCAGCAGGCAGAGGAGGACGCGAGTGCTGGGAGCCCCGGGGCAGGGACCTCACAGCCTGGAAGGAAAGCCAGGGGCTCCCAGGAGGAGGGCTGGAGCCACTGCGCCCACCCCAGGCCCTCTGCACCTGCCGCTCCGGGGGGACGACCTCCGTCCCGACCACCACAAGACTGGCTCCCGCTTCAGATCTCAGCTTCCGACCCTCCCCACCTCTTAGTCACACTCGTGGTTTCAGCATCATCTGCCCGGCTATCTCCGGCACGTGCCAAACTTGTTCTCTGCCCGTTGCTGTGGCCGCCACCTCCCATCACCTCCACCACCCACGTGGTGCCCTCCTCAGCCTCAGCCCTGCCCTTGCAAGCCAGCCGCCCTGCCCCCACTTCCTGCCCGAGCCTGCACCCAGGGAGTCAGAGAGATGGGCCATCTGTCCCGACCTCAGGCCAGGCCGAGCTCCTGGGTCCTCTGCAGCCCGCCTGCCTCCCCTGGACCCGAGGGCTCACGTGCTCCCAGCGCCTAGCAGGCAGCTCAGCCCCCAGCAGCTGCACAGTTTTTGCCACTGACTGAGCAAGGGGCAGAGGCCAGCATCCATACAGAGGCCAGGCCAAAGGCTCTGGGCTGGAATTCCACCAGAAGTGCCCAGGGTCAGACCCAGAGGGGGCACGCGGGGCGTGGTGGCCAGTGACCAGGAGCAGCAGGCTGCCCGGCCCCCCCACTCACACCCCCCCTTGCCACACCTCACCACTGCCCGCATAGGGGGCTTCCTCTCAAGACCTGTAGCACCATCCCGGGAAGAGGCCAGGGGCTGGAGGACTGAGACCCCTTTCCAAGGACCCCCTCCCCAGCATGATAGGTACCAGGTGTTGCTTCTACAACATGGGAGCATCACCCTGGCTCTCCTGGGGGTCCCCCCCATGGGAAAGCCCTGGCCCCCTTGCCTCCAGAGCTCCTGGCACAGATCAGGGCTTGACGCCTGATCCCCTCTGAGCCGAAAGTGACCTGGGGCAGGGACCAGTCTGCCCGTCACCGGGCCCAGGAACGTCAGGCAGACTGACCGCAAGGGTGCCTGGCCCAGCTCTGGCTGTCGTAGGAGGCAGGCCCAACGACCAAGATCCCGGATCCAGGGCCGCCCGGCTGGGGGACCCCGGCTCGGGGGCCCGGGGAGACCCAGCCTTCGGTATGGACTGTCTGTCCGCCTGTGGGAGGGCGCCAACCCCTGGGCAGTGAGGGCTGTGGCTCAGCGCCTGGCAGGGGGCCACGGGGAGGGCTGGGACGACGGAGCCCGCCCCCACACCTGTTCAGGAAGAAGGAGAAGATGTTCTTCTCCACCAGCTTCTGCTGCATCAGATTGTCGAAGACAGGCAGCACGTTGTTGACGGAGATGCGGGGGTAGGCCATGCCCAGGATGCCGTCGAACTTGGCCGCGATGAAGACCACGCCCGGCTGCTTGATGGCCTCCCCGAAGGTCTGCCTCTGCACCGTGACACTGCCCGGGCTGGACGAGGACGGGTTACAGGGGACCTGCGGGCCACGCAGTGTGGACACCAAGCCTGACGCTGGGCCCCTGGCAGCCCCTCACCCCCGTCCCTGCGGGCAGCCATGGCCATGAAAGCCAGCTCGGCCACTGCCCGTCGTCTGGCGCACGGGACTCGGCCCAGGAGAAAGGGCTGCTGACGCTGCAGCAGACCTGGGTGGGGACAGCGGGGGTGCGGGGCCCATGCTCCACCAGGCCGGTTTCAAGGACGGGTGCAGAGCCGGGGAGCAGGAGGCGGCGGGCTCCTCCTGAGCTCAGGTCCTCCCACCCGCCTACCCCACCCTCGGGGACCCCGGATCTAACCTTGGACTCAAGGCCACGCCACCCCCTCCCCCAGGCCGGGGCAGAGGCTGCAGACACACACGGGCAGGATGTGGGAAGGAGGGCTGTTTGGGGTTGATGCTGGGGGGCGGAGGAGAGGTGTGCGACATCCTGTCTCAGGCTCAGAGGGAGCCTGGCAGAGGCCCCCAACTCCCACCAGGCAGACGCGGAGGGGGAGGGTGGCCCGCAGGGAGCCACGGGGCCCCTGGCCCACCAGGCCGGCTGGAGGAAGGGTCCTCCCTGCCACCAAGGCTCGGGGCAGGCCCCGCGGCCTTCCTGGGGCTGCGGGCTGGGAGGGGACCACCTTCTGCTCTGCTCCTGCTCCCCGCAGCTCCCGACCCAGACCCCTCCTGTGGCCAGGCACCAGGGCTCCGCCCAAGCAGAGCCCAAGAGGGCCCCGCCCCACCCCCCAGGGAGGCGGGCACATCCTGCAGGCACCCTGCAGCCCTCCCCAGATGCCACTCAGCGTCCTGGAAGGTGCCCCTGGCCAGCAGCTCTGGCTGCGGGGACTGGGGCCACACCTGACCCTGGCACCCAGTGGCCTCCTGACGTCCACCAGCTCCTCTGCCAGGCTGGGTGGCCAAGAACCTCGCCACTCATCAGTCGCTGGTCCTGGGCCTGGCACTCTTGCTCCTGGCCTCTCCTTCCAGCCCTCCTGGCACCGCCCAGTGTGCACACGGGACCACGTTCCCCCGTCATGTACCCCAGCCAAGCTCACCCAGCTGTTCCACCCCTGGGCCTCTGCTCAGCTGAGACCCTGGCTCTGTTGTTCAGTGGCCCCCTGCCCAGCCCTGGGGTCAGGGGTGAATCCCCCGGCCTGGGGTGTGGCCCCGAGACACTCACCGATACAGTGTCCTGGCTCAGGTACCCTGAGAGGCTGCCTGAGCCGTAGTGGATGCTGAAGGTTGTGCCGTTCTTCACGTACGTGCTAG
The DNA here is from genome assembly GCF_033118175.1 of Dama dama. NCBI lineage: Eukaryota > Metazoa > Chordata > Mammalia > Artiodactyla > Cervidae > Dama > Dama dama. The sequence continues at coordinate 1,384,714 of NC_083682.1, forward strand.
ACTTGCCGCTGTTGTATTTGTGGTGGGTCCCTGTGCCGAGCGGGGCTGTCAGCCCGCCTGCCCAGCCCCAACTGCAGCCTCAACCCTCCCAGCCCTGGACCAGCTCTGCTGGGCCCCGCTGCCTGCTGCAGCCTGTCGAGCACCCCCCGGGGCGGGTGGTCCAGCCCTCGACCCCCACGGTCCCAGCCCTGAATCGAGGAAGGGAGGAGGGTAGGGAGGAGGGTAGGGACTTGGGAAGGGCCGCCTGTTGGGTGTGGCTGAGGTGGGAGTGGCAGGTGGCCCAGGAGGTCTCTGCCCCAGGACGGGAGAAGGTGGGCTGAGGCAGAATGGCTGGCCTCCAGCGCCTGAGGGGAGAGCGGGCAGAGGGGTGGGGGCAGCACTCCTCTGCCTGGGGTCCCTCCCTCTGGGGTCCACGGCAGGCCCTGGGACAGACGGACTCACAGCAGGCGATGTCCAGCAGCTTGCAGTGGATGGACGGGACCCACAGGTTGGCAGAGCCGGTGTCGAAGACCACCGTGAAGCACTGCGGAGGCGTCCCGATGCCGATCTCCCCGTAGTACTGGGCCTGAGGGGTGGGGTCTGTCAGGTCAGGGCGCGGGACTCCCCACGGGGAGAGAGAAGGCCCAGGCCAGGGGAGGGGCCCAGGGTCAGTCCTGCTGCCTCAGCCGCCCACCCCACCATCCCCGCCAGAGTCCTTGGTTGGGTCCAGGGCTCTGGGAGGGAAGGTCTCCTCCCCAGTATGAAGGTTGAGTGAGGACCTGACTTTGGGCCCTCAGATCCCACAGGGCCGAGCCTGGAGGGCCCCCGGGCAGAGGGATCCGGGGGGCCCAGGGGAAGAGGCGCACGGGGAGGCCGAGTCCCTCAGTGCTGGCCACGCTGCCTTCACTGCCCTGGGCCTCAGTCTCCCCCTCTGCACACGGGGCAGCAGAGGCAGCTTGGGGGGAGGCCCGGATGTGGGGTGAGGGCTCTGGCGAGCATGAAGGGGCACATGTCTCCAGAGGAACCCGGTCCTCGGCCCCTCGGAGGTCAGGGGCGCGGGCATCTGTGACTTTGGGGTCTGCTGGGCTCTGGCTCCAGCCCCTCCGGGCATCTCTCTCTGGCCACTGACTCATGACCCAGCAGAAGTGTCCAGGTCGGGGGTGGGGGGGGGGGCGGGGAGGGGGTTGGGGGGTTGGAGAATGACTCAGCAAATCTCCATACGCGTGGTGCGCGCGCACATGCGTATCTGTGTGTGTGTATGCTGGGGAGCAGGAATCAGGAACTGGTCAGTCAGGCCCCAGGCAGACCCCCCCGGCCTGATCACATGCCTGCAAGAGGCCACAGCTTCCTGGCCCAGCCCGGGCTCCAGCCGGGCAGGACAGAGGGCGCGGCTACCTGCCCTAAACCTGAGTGGGCCAAAGGCCGGATGGCAGCGAGGTGCTGGCTTCCCAAGATGCAGGGAGTGGGGGGCGTGGAGAGGATGTCACCTGGGCAGCCCCAGACGACCTGCCCCAGCATGCTGTGTGTTCCAGAATGTTCCACCTCTGAGCCGGCTTTCCCCTCCATGAGCAGTGGGCACATGGGCCGGTCACTGACCGAAGAGGAAGGTAGGGGGCAGGGACTGGGCCGTGGCTGCCCCAGGCCTGCCAACGAGACAGGCAAGACGAGCACTGAGGTTGCAGGGCAGTGGGCGCCTCCCAGGCAGGTGAGCCCAGGTGAGCCAAGCTGAGGGACCCCCGGCCCCACCCACAGCCTCACGGGCAGGCCTCGGCCTGACTCTGGGCTCCTCCGCACCGGGCCGGCTCCCTCACGTGCTGCAGGGCCTGGGGCAGTCCCGCGGGGCCGGTCACCAGGATGAAGACGCCAGCCCGGCTCTGAGCCAGTGCTTGGTGGCAGGCAGGGAAGCGGACGTCAGAGAGGCGCTCAGGCCGCTCCAGCCAACCCTCCTGGCCCCCCCCCCTCCCCGGGCCAGGACGGGCAGCGGAGCCCGGAGCTGGGGCCAGGGAGGTCACAGCCCTCAGTCAGGAGGGCGTCGTGGACACACCCATCACAAGGGTGGCTGGGCGGAAGCCCCGCCCCCCACACAGATAAAGCTTGCAAACCACTGGAGGCTGAGAACAGAGGATTTCACCGAAACCCACACTGGCTCAGGGAACCAGCTCCTGCCCGCAGCGCTGTGGGCAGTCAACCCGCTGCCCCTGGCCCCGGGCCGCCTCCCCGTCCCCCATACTCACATCCATGTAATTCCTGAGCAGCTCGGGAACTGGCTCCTGCCTCGCAGCTGGCTCCCTGGTGGCGTATTTCGAGATGGGGCCCTTGGCAATCAGGTGTTCCACGGGGCCCATCGCCTCCGACATGGTCCGGCGGATGGACGTGAACTTGTGCAGTGGGATCCTGTCAAGACGGGGGTCGGGCTTGTCAGGGCTGGCTGGCTGCACAGCCCACCGGGAGGCTCCCGCACCCACGACCAAGCTGGAGGCCCAGCATGCCTGCTCCTCTCCCACCCCCCGCCCCCCGCCACTGGGGGCTCCAACACGCACCGCTGTGGTCTCCCGTCCCTACTCTGAATGGGTCCAGGGTCAGTGGTCAGCTATCCCGTCTCCCCAAGTTCCCCCGTGGGGCCCCATCTGCCTGGCTCTCCCCACCCAGACCCCACAGAGATGGTCCCAGCTCACCCATCTGACTTGCGGGGTGGCCACCTTCTGGCCGCCAGGGGGGACTTCCAGGCCACCCACTCTGAGCAGCCAGCTCTCCCTGACCACCCCCAGCCTCCTCACAGGACCCCCTCTTTCTTTCCAGTCCTCATCCCAGGCTGCACTGAACCCCGTCACTCTCTCCCCATTAAGCAGGCCACTGGAGGTCAAGGTTGACACCTGGGGCCTGGAGGTGGGGGCTGCCAGGCTGGCCACCCACCATGCGAGGCCCGGTGCCCCTGCGTGGAGGACCCTTCCCAGGAGCCCCGCCTCCCAGCACACACGCCAGCCTGGGTGGTCTGCCCAGCAGCAGGGGCAGTGGGAGCGGTCCTTCTCCACCCCCAGCCCCACAGGGGTCTGAACTGGCCCCAGGAGGTGGGACAGGAGACCACCTGAGCAAGAACGACTGCATGAAATGTCTTCCCAGCCTGGGGATCTGCGAGTTCAAGGTCGCAGTGGCTCCTCCCAGCAGGCCAAGGGCATGCTCCAGGAAGATGTGGGACTGGCTCTTGCCTAAGAAGGGACAGGCTGGGAGAGCCTGGGCTTCTTGTCTGGGGGTGGGGGAGGGGGACACACCCTCCAGTCACTAAGGAGACAGATGCCAGCAGTTCCACAGGACGCGAAGATGTGGGGGCTTGGGTTCAGCTGCCCCAACCGGAGAAGCTCCAGGCTGGCGCCCCCAGTGGAAGGCCTGGGGGTGAGGCCAGGGCAGGTTCAGGCCTGCAGCTGCTCCCCACAACTGCTCCAGCTAGGGCTACTTGCCCCTAGGCCACAGCCCACGCAGGGGCCCACACAAGCCAGCTCTTTGGCAAGGCTCAGGTCTGCGGGGGGGGGGGGGGGGCTGTCAGCTCCTGCAGCCCCAAAACCCCACCCACCTGCCCACAGGCAAAAGGCCCACAGCAGAGCTGGAACAATGCCTGCCCAGGCCCAGCACTAGGCTCCAGGCCTGGGCAAGCGTGGGGGCAGGGCAGAAGCGGTTGGGCCTGCCGCACGCCTCTCCTGCTGGGCAAGCAGCCTGCCTGGCGATGCCCGAAGGGTGGGGGGACCCACCGTCTTGCTGACACTGCATGGCATAGCCCTGGACCAGCCTGATAGTCCTCCGCTCGTTGGACCCAGGGGGGGCCCCCAGGCCTGGGGAGGGCGTGGTCCTTACTGAGGCAGCAGGTATTGGTGGGACAGAGCCCCAGCCCAGGAGTGGGGGAAGCCGCCCAGGGCCTGGTGCCAGCTGGGCCACTCCCCCAGACCCATCCTGAGGCTGACTCCCTCTCGACCCTGTTGGCCTCAGGGTGTCCAGAGAGTCCTCCAACCGGCCCAGGGCCTGTGGGAAGATCTCAGGCCGAAAAGACCGGGATGAGGCCACGCCCAGCTCACAGCTGTCCAGGGAGACCCTAGGCACAAAGATGACTTACCCAAGCCCAGGGGCCTCCGGGGCCTGCCCCTGGGTCTCCTGTCTTCCAGCCGAGTGCGGGCCCCTGAGCACACGCTCCCAGCCTACCTGTCCTGGGGACGCTGAGCCGACTCCCAGTCACAGCCCTCCTGGTACCCCCGGCCCCCCCGCCCCCCGGCCCACCCCATGATGGCAGGGAGGAGAAGACGCGCAGACCTCCGGGCGAGCCCCGCACCTGCAGAGCTCCCCCGCCCCGCCCGCGGGTGGGCACCGCAGGAGGCCCCGGGGGCGGCCCAGCTGCACCCCGGCGGGGCGTCGGCGGGGAGCGCGAGCTGCGCGGCTCACCTGATGACCGCGGCGGCGGGTGCGGCCAGCAGGCCGAAGGCGAGCAGCAGCGGCAGCAGGCTGGGCGTCTGCATGGCGGCGGCGGCCCGGTCGAAGCGGAGAGCCCGGGAGGTCGCGCGCTTATAGCCGGGATGACGGCGCAGTTGGGCCGCGTCAGCTGACCGGCTTGTTTGCACCGGGGCTGGTCACGTGGGCTGCGGCCGGCGGCGGGGGGCGGGGCCGGGCCGGCGCGGGGCGTGGCCTGAGCGATGGGGGCGGTGCCGGGGCGGTGCGGGGCGGTTCTGGGAAGCGAGGGGCGGGGCCACCCGCGCCTAGGAGCTGCCGCGTCTGCTCGGGCGCGCCGGCCGCCTGTCCCCCCTCGGGCCACGTGCCGATCCGGAGAATTGCCACGGCCCTGTTGGGGCAGAAGGGGACCGGGCCTAGCCCTGCTGGACCCCTCAGCCGGGCGAGGCTCCCGGAGCCGCGGGTCCTTCCCCACCCCGGGCGCGCGGCTCCCCAAGGCTCCCCAGGCTCCCCGCTCCACCTGCTCCCTCCCTGGGCGCGCTTGTCCCCAGCTCTTCCTTCGCCCTGGGAATCTCCCAGGTGGTCTCTCTGGAGGCTCCAGCCTCCCTCATTCTCCAAGTGGCCCACAGCCCTCCCAGCCCCAGCACCGCACCTCAGAGCAGCACCTGGCCTGGCCCGGCCCTGGTAACCCTGGGCTCTCCTCCCACTGTGAACTGGCACCATCCCAACCTTATGGCAAATCTCAAAGGCTGCCATGGGGAGTGTGTGTGTGTGTGTGTGTGTGTGTGTGTGTGTGTGCACGTGTGTGTGTGTAGGGCGGAGGGGACAGCAGGTCACAGTTCAGCCACTTGGGATCAGCTTTTACCAGCCTCTGGGGTAGGACAGTGCGTCCCTTGGTCTGGCTAGTTCACGGCCCTGTCTGAGGCCCCAGTGACCCCTCAGCCTGGGAGCTGAGGTCCTACTGCCCAAGGGGAGGATCAGCTCCAACCTCCACCCTGGTTCCAGCCAAAGGAGGGGGTGGGTGTTATCAAGGAAAGGAATTCGGACAGGTCATTTCAGAGAAGGTCACGGGAAGAAGGAAATTCAGCAGAAAACTATGCCGGGAAGTGACTGATGTGGGGGTGTTGACTTAAAAAAATGCACAACGTGAAAGTTGTCTCTTTTCTTCGGAGCAAAGCTCTCATGTAATAAATATCTTTACTTTTATCCTGACAAATTCTACTAAGGTAGCTTTTCTATTGAGGAAAAGTATCAGATCAGCCTCTGACCTAACCACTTCAGCCAAGACCACTCAGTCTCCTACAACTGAGCAAACCCTGGTATCTTTCAACAGAGCCCCACCCAGTATCTAGACTTTAGGTGAGTCTGCCTGCCCTAGTATGGGTCAACCAGCATCTGCACCGCTCCCTCCACCCCCCCCCCGCCGCCCTGCCCAGTATCTTTCAGTTGGAAGTGGGCAGGTACCTGTTCCACCACCAAATAAAACTCAGGATTATCAACCAATATGGGAGATCCGAGAACCAGGAGTTGTTGTTCCAACTCTTTGGGACCCCAATGACTGCAGCATGCCAGACTTCGCTGTTCACCTACCCAGATTTGTCTGGACTCTCCAAGGAGGCAAATAGGTATAAGAGGCCTCTGGTCATGTACCAAGGCTCCAGTCCAGGGTCGTGTACCCCAGCCTCCTCTGGGTAACTTGGTTGGTCGCCAAGAACTGTCGACTTTAAAAATGCACAACATGTGAGTGGCGACTTAAGTTTTATTTGGGGGCAAAATGAGGATTGCAGCCCAGGAGACAGCACCTCAGATAGCTCTGAGAAGCTGCTCCAGAGAAGAGGGGGGATGGCCAGTGTACGTGATTTTGGTGAGGGGGGATTAGCATGCTATCAAGCATATATTTTCCCAGAAGGATTCTACTAGTCTTGTGAAGCTTCGCTAGTCATGAAGAACAGTTGTCACCATGAAGGACTTTGATGCTTTTCTAGATGTGAGGAGATGCAAGAATTGGGCTCATAAAGTCAGTTCCTGAAGACCTCTAACTCTCTGGAGACCCGTCCTGCCAGTTTTCCCCCTGAGCACCGAGTGCCTTGTCCCTTCTTCACCTTGGACACCCTTCGGGGGTTGTTGGAGGTCAGCAGCCACAGCAGCACATGACTTCATCCTCGCTGAGGCAGACGGCAAGTGCCAGTTTGTAGTTCACAGGGGCCAGGCCTCTCTGAGGAGGCGACATTTGAGCAAGATGTGAACAGGGGGAGTCTTCACAGGGGGACTCACTCAGGGACACTTTTTCTTGAGTGGTCCTCCCAGTTCCCCACCTAAAGGGGGGGGTCAACCGAGGTTCTGTGGCTCACAGAGGCAAGATTGGAATTCCCATCTTTTCTGTAACTACCAAATAAACCAGGACCCTGACCTTAACCACCACCACCCCCCATGCTGGTCAGCCTGATGTCCACAGATGAGTGACCCTTGCTTTGCCCTGTGTCCTCTCCTGGCCATTCCGCAAGTGTTTACTGGGTTCCCCTGGTTCTGAAGGAGTAAAGCCAGGGGTCAAGCAGGTTCACATCCTGCCCTTGAACCTGACCTTGGCCTCGGGGCCAAGGCTGTTCCCCACACAGGCCCAGAAGTGGGGCCCTTGCGCCAGTCGTTACCCGGCCCTGGTGTTGGAGTGGTCATCGAGGCCCTAGTTGGGCTGGACTCTGGCACTTGGTGGAAGGTAGTCCCAGCTGGTGTTCCCTGGTCACTATGCCTGGTCCCGATGCTCAGTGGGGACATGACATCTGCAACGGCGGGGCCCAGAAGCTGGCCTCTAAGAAAACACACATTTAGGGCATCATCTTCTTCTTCTTCAGAGACATTTACAAGGCCCCTGGGGGTTCTGGGCACGAGGCAGTGTGAACTGTTGGAGGGGCCACGGGCTTGATCTGGCATCCAGCTCTGACTGTCCTGAGCTGGAGCTCGTGGGAGGCAAGCTAACACCCTTGACTTTCCCCTGAGGGTGGCAGGGGGCCTCTGAGAAGGGACCCTCCTGTGGCCCAAAGGGTGGAGAGGCCCCTACCCACTGCAGAGGTTGCTTGTCCATTTATTACAGAGCAGAGACGCTCTCCGTACTGCTCCCAGCCCAGCCCTTGGTGCTCCAGGAGGGAGAGCCCTGGCCCGGGCATGTGTGCGTGTGTGTGTGTACATGTGTGTGTGTACATGTATGTGTGTACATGTATGTGTGCGTGTGTACATGTATGTGCGCACGTGTATCTGCATGCATGTCTCCGCATGTGTGTATGTGTGGTGGGGGTCTACCTGAGGTGAGGGTCGAGAAGAGTGGCATGGGCAGCCCCTCCCCTTAACCTCCACTTGGCATCTCATGGGCCAGTCCCTCTGGGACCCTGTGTGTCTGCTTCGCCCCTACACGTGATCAGGGAGCACCCCCCTTGTGCCAGGCAAGCTCTGGGTGCTGTGGAAGTGAAGGGAAGGAAACAGGCTTCCTGCCTTGTGGCACTTGTCCTCCAGGCAGAGGAGGCAGGTGACACACGATAGAGGCACTGACCAGGTCACTGGAGGGAGAAGCTTGTGGGGAAAGTGGGGGCAGAGGGGGGACCTTGGGTGACAGTAAGGGGTGTTGCAATCAGGGAAGCCTCGAGGGAGCCTGTTAAGTCAGCTGAGCCCAGGCGGGGATGGGGGGCAGGAGAGACGAGGTCAGGGGTCAGAGTGGAGCTCTGCAGGTCACTCGGACGTCCAGCCTCCGAGAGGACCCAGCTGGGACGATCTGGGGAGTCTGACCGCCCTGTGGAGGGGGGAAGCGGGAAGGAGGGTGGCCGTGGACCAGCTGGGAGGCTGGGACTCCCGTCCTGCTGTGGGGACTGGGATGGCCTGGACCAGGCAGCGGCCAAGGAGGCTGGGACAAGCAGCCGGGCTCTGGAGGACTTCTGAGGTTGGACGGGGGTGGTTGTAGGATTTCCTGGTGGATTGGAAAGACGGTGTGCAGCAAAAGGCTTAACACTGACTCACATGTGTCCAAACCAGCTGAAAGGATGGCCTGTTACCTGTCGAGATGGGTCAGAAGCAGGAGGAGGGGCGGGGGAGGAAGCCCAGGAGCTCCGTTCGTTCGGAGGTTTGTCATGCTGGGATGATGTGGCCCCGGGGACAGGCAGTGGCACCGCTCAGGGGCAGCAGCTCACGCGGTTGGGGATTGAGGGAAGAGACCGAAGCTGAGACAGATACTTGAGTCATCAGCGCTCAGCAGCTTCTGAGCAGTGAGGTCAGAAGTAACCGCCGGTGATGTGCAGACAGACTAGCCCCTGAAGGCTCCCGGCTGTGTGAGGTCAGAGAATCGGCGGGACCAGGAAAGGAGACAGTGGGAGAGGCTGGGAGCAAGAGGGGGGCCTGGACGCTGAATGGAACGTGGAGGGGGGTGCTGACGATGGACGAGGGGGAGGCGGGGACTCGGCAGTGACCACGGGACTTAGCAACGTGGCCTGGAGGAGAGCAGTGTCAGTGAAGAGAGAGCCGCTCTTGTAAAGGCCTGCTGATGAGACAGTGTGTACTGATGCAGAAAGACAGGTGGATGGACGGGGGAGCAGGAGAGCCTCGCACTGAGGAGCAGGGGGGTGACTTCTGTTGCTGCTCAGTCGCTCAGTCGTGTCCGACTCTCTGTGACCCCATGGACTGCAGCACGCCAGGCCTCCCTGTCTTTCACCATCTCCCAGAGTTTGCTCAGACTCATGTCCATCGAGTCAGTGATGCCATCCAACCATCTCATCCTCTGTTGCCCCTTTTCCTCCTGCCCTTGGTCTTTCCCAGCATCACGGGAGGACTTGATCCCTCTACAGCCCTCGGTCCCAGGTGGTAAATTCCAGGTCAGCACTGTTGTTGTTGTACTTGGTCACTCAATCAGGTCCGACTCTGCAACTCCATGGACTGTAGCCCAGCAGGCTCCTCTGTCCATGAGATTTTCCAAGCAAGAATACTGGAGCAGGTTGCCATTTCCTTCTCCAGGGAATCTTCCCGACCCAGGAATCAAACCTGAGTCTCTTGTGTGTCCTGTGTTGGCAAGTGAGTTCTTTACCACTGAGTGACCTGGGAAGCCCTTAGGTCAGTTAGGTCAATGGTAAATCTATCAGGGGAATAAGACAAGGAGGCTCCCTTCATGACCTTGAAACCAACACAGATTTGTGGTTTAAATAGAAATGCATGAAACCCACCAAATCTGTGAAAGAGACAGAAAGGAGTTAGGAGAACAAGAAGAAAGCCATCGACGAGAAACAGACCTCTGACATCCAAAGTACGTGAAAACTCTTCTTTTTTAAAAAAATGTTTATTTTTTGGGCTGTGCTGTGTCTTAGTTTCGGCATGCAAGATCTTTAGTTGTGGCGTGTGGGATCTAGTTCCCTGACAGGGAATTGAACCTGGGCCCCTGAACTGGGAGAATAGAATCTTAGCCACTGGACCACCAAGGAAGTCCCCCAAATATGTGAAAAATCTTAAAACCCAACAATCAACAAGTGAACAAGAACAGACACCTTAGCGAGTGAGAAGTCCAGAGAGCAGGGAAGCCCGTGGAGAGACATTTGGGTCTGCAGCAAAATGCATGTTAGAACCGCAACCAGCTACCTCTGCACACCATCAGGAGCGGCCAGACCCTTACAACACCGAGTGCTGGTGAGGATATGTGGCAACAGGAACTGACATCCACCCCTGGTGGGGATGCAAATGGCTCCGCTGCTTTGGAAGACGGTTTAGCGGTTTCTTACAAAACCAAACCTACTCTTAGTATATGATCCAGGAGCTGTGCTCCTTAGAACTTACACAAAGGAGATGAAAACGTGAATCTACACAAAAACCTGCCCATGAATGTTTATAGCTGCTTTCTGCTTAATTGCCAAATCTGGAAGCCACTGAGATGCCCTTCAGTAGGTGGATGGAAAAATACACTGTGGTCCATCCAGACGATGGAACTTTGCTCTTGCTTTTGCTCAGCTGCCGAGATGTATCCGACTCTTCGTGAGCCCACGGACTGCAGCACACCGGGCCTCCCTGTCCATCACCGTCTCCTGGAGTGTGCCCAAGTTCACGTCCAGTGGAGTACTATCCAGCACTAAAGAGAAATGAGCTATCAAGCTATGAAAAGACATACATAGATGCACATTTGTGGGTGAAAGAAGCCAATCTGAAAAGGCTACAGTCTGTGTGGTTCCATCCGTGTGACACTGTGGAGAAGGCAGCCACTGAGACAGCAAAGAGGCAGTGATTTGGGGGTGGGGGAGGGGAGGAGGATCACTGGAGAGGCACCACAGTCCTTACGAGGGCAGGCGAAGGACGCTGCTGATGGTTTAAGGAGGGATACGGGACATTCTGGATTTCTCAAAACCCACAGAATGTACAGCTCTAGAATGAACCTGACTGTCAGCTATGGACTTTGGCTAATGATAATGTATCACTATTGGCTCTAGAGTAGGAAATGGCAAACCCACTCCAGTATTCTTGCCTGGAGAATTCAATGGACAGAGGAGCCTGGCAGGCTACATTCCATGAGGTCACAAAGAGTTAGACACGACTAAGTGACTAACACACATGCACACATTGGCTCATCAATTTTATCAAATGTATCAATAATGCCAGATGTTATAATAGGGGACTTGTGTGTGTGTCTGTGTGTGCTGGGGGGTGGGTTTATGGGAACCCTTGTTCGTTGTTGTTCATTCTATAAGTTGTGTCTGGCTCTTTTTGACCCCATGGTCTGTAGCACACCAGGCTCCTCTGTCCTTCCCTCTCTCCTGAAGTTTGCTCAAACTTGTGTCCATCGAGTCGGTGATGCCATCCAACCATCTCATCCTCTGTCGTCCCCTTCTCCTCCTGCCCTCAGTCTTTCCCAGAATCAGGGTTTTTTCCAATCAGTCGGCTCTTTGCATCAGTACTTTTGGCTCTGGCCAAAGTACTAGAGCTTCAGCTTCAGCATCAGTCCTTCCCGTGATTGATACTACAGGTAGAACTCTGTGCTACCTGCCAATTTTTCTGTATGTGTAAAACTATTCTAAAAAATAAAGTACTGATAGACAAATGGACCTGAAACTATCACAACATTGTTAATTGGCTATAGAAAAGTTTTTCTTTAACAGAAGAGAATCTTTATGCATTTCTTTTTTCATATTGAATTTATATTTCCTTGATTTCATATTTCCATTCTACTTCCTTCGCAGGATTTTATCTTAGGATATATTTAAAATACTTGTTTATAAAATATAAAACATATTTTTGGGAAAAAAAGAAAGAAAAACAGGCATCGATCTCTCTCAGGGGAGAAATGATCAATTAGTTTAAACCAAGATTAATAACTTCTGTTTCTCAAAATATACCATATTAGGAGACTGAAAGGCAAGCCACAGAAGGAAAAAATTGTTTTCATTACACAAATATGATGAGCAACTAGTATCTGAGACACAAAAAGAGCATCAAACCCATAAAAAGATAACCTGATAGAGAAAAGAAAGCCAGGCCAATTGACCTCCGACACACACGCAGAGAGACCCTGGGTGCCAAACAGACAAGAAAAGGGCTTATCTTCCGTGTCATCCAGGAAGCGCCAGTCAAGTTCCAGGTGGTGATCCCACACACCCTCCGGAACGGCTCCAGGGGAAACACGGGATGGGCCAAGAGTGGTTGGGGTGCGGGGCAGGTGGGCACGCCGGGGAACGGGGACCGGCCCTCGGAGGCCGGGTGGCCCTGTCCGCTGGGGCTGCTCCCCAGCTGTCCTGGCCAGCGGGGCAGATCCAGCAGAAAGGCACCTGCTCATGGAGGCAGAGAACGAGCTGTAACTGCCCCACAGGAAAGCCCGCAGCCCACGGGAGCTTCGTCCCCGAGGTTGGAGGGCGGTGGGCGCTCCGCGGCACGGGCCACTCAGCCTGCGGTGTGAGCAGCAGCACGTGTGGACCCACAGACTCGGGTGGGGCTGTGGCCAGGCGTCCGGTCCCGTTCCCCTCCCTCCCGTCAGTCGTGGAGCGGGCAGGGAGGGCACAGGTGGGCAGTGGGCGCTCTCTGCACTGGCCTCTGCCCCGGGTCGGGTCTGGATGGGTCTCTGAGCCCCCAGGCTTGAGTGATGCTCTGCGCCTGTGGCTTCGCAGCCTCTGGAGGGAGGAGGGGTGCAGCGGATGGGCACGGCGGAGGGCAGAGCCAGCACGGTGCCCTTGGGTGCGGGCGGAAGCGCTTTGTCACCAGGTCCTCCCCGGCGTGGGTGGGGGCACAGCTGAGCTGCCGACTCACGCCCCTCCCTGTCCTCCCTGCCTGGCCTGCCTCTCAGGCCGAAGTCACCCTGCCCTCAGGCCCGCAGGGGGCGGTGGGGGTGCAGCCCCGGGGGCACAGACATAAGGCTCTGTGCTGCCGGGGCCACGTGAGGGGATTATCTTCAGGTCAGCCGACCCTGGACTGGGGCTGCTGGTGGGGGAAGGGTGGAGCTGTGAGTTGTTGGAGAGTTAGGGCAGAGAAGGGGGTGCCTGAGCGAAGGGGAAGATGGCACAGGGTCCATGCCTGGGCCCAGGGTGGATCAGGGAGGTCCATGCTGGGACCCAGAGGGGGATCGGGGGGTCCACGCCCAGACCCAGAGGAGGATCAGAGAAGTCCATGGCCAGGAATAGAGGAGGATCGGGAGTCTGTGCCTGGGTCCAGAGGGGGATCGGGGGTCCACGCCCGGACCCAGAGGAGGATCAGGGAGGTCCGTGGCCAGGAATAGAGGAGGATCGGGAGTCTGTGCCTGGGCCCAGAGGGGGATTGGGGGTTCCACGCCCAGGCACTGGGAGCACGGGTAGGTGTACGCTTGGGCACAGGTACTCGGAGTTAACCCTGATGCAGCAGGGTGCCCTGCGGGGCAGGCCCTGGCTTGGCTGAAGCACCCTCCCCACCCCCATCCCCGACCCCCGGACAGGGTCACTCAGGGTCTCCTGCCCTGGCCTCTGCTCCTGGTGCCTCAGTCCAGGTCTCTGCAGGACGGGGAGAGACAGCGTCCAGGGCCCACGGTGGCTTCACACTCGCCCCGGACGTCTCCTCCCCACTGGCCTCTGCTTCCGCCCTGCCACCCGGCTAGGAGTGTACTCCAGTTACAAGCCCAGCGTGGGCCTGACTCGAGACCAACACGGAGCTGTGGGCCGGTGGCGGCTTGGGTGGGTGCTTCTGGTGCCCCGATGGGCCCAGATGCTACAGGCCAGATTCGCTTTCTCCGGTCCCGTGGGTGGACCTGTTGACCTGTGCGGTTAGTCCCCTCTCCCGCCCACCACACGTGAGCATGCGTGTGCGTGACCGCTAGTGGTCGATGGTGATGACCTATGCGGTTGTTCCCCTCTCCCGCCCACCACACGTGCGCATGCGTGTGCGTGACCGCTAGTGGTCGATGGTGATGACCTGTGTGGTTATTCCCCTACCCTGCCCACCACAAGTGTGCATGCGCGTGCGTGACCGCTAGTGGTCGATGGTGCTGGGCTTCGTGAAATCCCAGATTCTGAGATGGAGAGAGAGCACAGTGGCGCTCAGGGCCTCTGTCCAGGCACCGGGGAAAGGAAGGCCAGGGTCCCAGGGGCTCACAAGCCCTCTGGAGCAGGCCTCCCAGCCCCGAGAGTAGAGCCCTGAGCCTTGGCCTGCCTCCGTCGTGTTTTCTCTGGGAAGGTGTGGTGGGCGGGGAGGAGGAGGTGGGCAGCCACACGGGCCCTTGGGACCCCAGGAGCCCACAGAGCCTCCTGTGCTGGGCGCCTGGGGCGGCTGCAGGTGGACTTGCCTCCCCCACAGCAGTTTGGCTGGGGGCCCCTCCTTCCCTAACAGAGCCCTCCACACTCCCAGGCGCCAGCTTCCACGCCGCACGCTTCGATGGACAGGACCTAGGCAGCTCTGACTTCCTGGTGAAAGTGTGAGTTGCTCAGTTGTAACCGAGTCTTTGAGGCCGCATGGACTGTAGTCCGCCAGGGTCCTCTGTCCATGAGATTCTCCAGGCAAGAATACCGGAGGGGGTAACCATTTCCTTCTCTAGGGAATCTTCCTGACCCAGGTATCAAACCCAGGTCTCCCGCATTGCATGTAGATTCTTCACCACCTGAGCCACCACGGAGGCCCTTCCTGGGGCATCTAGACCCAAACCACGTCTTCACCAGTGCACGGCCTGGACATAGGCTGGGGCTTGTGCCGAGGGGACCACTGCGGCCCAGCGTGGAGGACCACCACCCTCCTGAACCACGAGCAGGAGGCGGCCCAGCAACAGTGCGGGCGGGTGAGGGGAGGCCCAGCAGGCCTTTGGGACTTGGGGAGTGGCGTGGGCAAAGGCCCTGGGGTGGGATGGGGGGCAGCTCCAGGGTGCAGAGAAGCTCTGGGGGAGGTGGGGAGAGTGGGCGGTGGGCAGAGGGATGGCTGGCTGCCTGGCCCCAGGTGGTGTGCCTAGGGGCCTATGCCAGGCTGTGGGAGGCCCTGGAGTGAGAGCCCCGGCCCCAGTCACGGGCCCACAGTTCAGCTCAGCCACTCAGTCGTGTCCAACTCTCCGCAACCCCATGGACCGTAGCACGCCAGGCCTCCCTGTCCATCACCAACTCCCGGAGTTTACTCAAACTCATGTCCATGGAGTCGGTGATGCCATCCAGCCATCTCAGCCTCTGTCATCCCCTTCTCCCCCCACCTTCAATCTTCCCCAGCATCAGGGTCTTTTCAAATGAGTCAGCTCTTCGTGTCAGGTGGCCAGAGTACTGGAGTTTCAGCTTCAGCATCAGTCCTTCCAATGAATATTCAGGACTGATCTCCTTTAGGATGGACTGGTTGGATCTCCTTGCAGTCCAAGGGACTCTCAAGAGTCTTCTCCAACAGCACAGTTCAAAAGCATCAATTCTTTGGCGCTCAGCTTTTTTTATAGTCCCAACTCTCACATCCATACATGACTACTGGAAAACCATAGGCTTGACTAGATGGACTTTTGTTGGCAAAATAATGTCTCTGCTTTTTAATATGCTATCTAGGTTGGTCATAACTTTCCTTCCAAGGAGTAAGCACCTTTTAATTTCATGGCTGCAGTCACTATCTGCCGTGATTTTGGAGCCCCCTAAAAATAAAGTCAGCCACTCTTTCCACTGTTCCCCCATCTATTTGCCATGAAGTGATGGGACCAGATGCCATGATCTTAGTTTTCTGAATGTTCAGTTTTAAGCCAGCCTTTTCACTCTCCTCTTTCACCTTCATCAAGAGGCTCTTTAGTTCTTCTTCACTTTCTGCCATAAGGGTAGTGTCATCTGCATATCTGAGGTTGTTGATATTTCTCCTGGCAATCTTGATTCCAGCTTGTGCTTCTTCCAGTTCAGCGTTTCTCATGATGCACTCTGCACAGAAGTTAAATAAGCAGGGTGACAATATACAGCCTTGATGTACTCCTTTTCCTATTTGGAACCAATCTGTTGTTCCATGTCTGGTTCTAACTGTTGCTTCCTGACCTGCATACAGGTTTCTCAAGAGGCAGGTCAGGTGATCTGGTATTCCCATCTCTTTAAGGGTTTTCCACAGTTTATTGTGATCTGCACAGTCAAAGGTTTTGGCATAGTCAAAGCACCCACAGGCACCCACAGAATGATGGTGTGTGGATACCAGGAGGCTGGCTCTCAGGCAGGCCTGAAGCCGTGAGAGCCGTGGGGACGTGGAGAGAGCAGGGACCCAGGGGTGATGTCCCCCACCTCCTGCATGTGATGGCAGCCTGGCGGTCCTCCAGGTAGAGGGCGTGGGCCTGACGAGGATGGGGCCTTAGGGACAGACGGAGGGACTGACCAGACAGGGACGGGTGGCCGCAGAGGGTGAGGAAGAGAGGAAGAGGGCCAGGCTGCCCTGACCATTTCCCACTCCTGGCTCCTGGAGGTGAGGAGAGGTGCTCCTGTCTGGGTCCCATGGCTGCCGGAAAAAGCCCCACAATCCTCAGAGTCACGCCCCACGGCTTGGAGACCCCATGTCTGAACTCGGCTGCTTTGGGCTAAAATCAGGAGTGGCAGGCTGCTTCCTGCTGCGGGACCCGGGGCCGACCTGTTCCTGCCGCTCCCGCTTCTGGAGGCGCCATGGGCCTGTCTGTGGTCCTTTCTCCATCCTTTTGGCTGTTGGCGCACCATCCTTTCCTTCACTTACTAAGACCCCTGCAGTGACCCTGGACCCACCCGGGGAGCCCAGGACCCTGTCCTTCTCAAGGTCCTCAGCTCGCTAACCCCCAGAGGCCCCTTGGTCACGGCAGGTCACACTCCACAGGTGTAGGGAGGTGGGGCGTGGATGGCTTTGGGAGGGGGTATTACTCTGCCCCACCACAAGCACTGTCGCTTGTTGAAATGGGGAACGTTGAGGTGATGAGAAGGAGTTCCATTTTTAAAATTTTCTTGCCTCTTTATTTTTGCGTGCTGGGTCTCCAGTGTTGCATGGGTCTTGTCTCATTTCGGCGATCGGGGGCTGCTCGCCAGTCGTGGTGTGGTGGCTTCTCTTGCTACAGACATGGGCTCTGGAGCTCGGGCTGGGTAGTTAGGGCGCAGGGGTTCAGTTGCCCCATGACAAGTGGACTCTCCCCAGACCAGGGATCGAGCCCATGTCCCCTGCATTGGCAGGTGGATTCACAGCCCTGGACCACCAGGGAAGCCCTGGGAAGTTCACTTTGAGGCCCAGAGCGTGTGTGGTGCTGGTGGGCTGGTCCTGCTGGAACAGGTGTCCCCAGGGCACGTGGACATGTGGGGCAAGGTCAGAGCAAGGCTGGGAGGGGGACGGGGGTGAGTCAGCTGGCAGTGGTGCTGGTCGGGCGAGACAGTGAGAGGAAGTGGGTAGGTCAAGGGGGTGCTGGGTGGAGGCCCCAGAAAGACTGGGCCCAGGTTGGGCTGGGAGGGCAGGGAGGCTGGACTCGGGAGGCTCCAGGGCTGAGGGGCGGGTTGGGGGCAGCTCTATTCTTCCTGAGTCTGCTGGGCTGGGCTGGGCTGCCCCTGCACTGCTGGTTTTCGCTGCCGACTCTGTGTATGTTGGGAAGGGTTGAGCAAGGTCTGTGGCTTCCGCTGAGTATTCATGGGCCCTCTCGGTGCCCCGCAGAGCAAAGATGGGCAGAGGGACACTGCCCAAGAATCTGCAGTCACCTCCACGCCACATGTGGCTGGGGCCCATCCACCAGGCAGGTGGCCGTGGCCGGCCTCCGCCCACAGCCCCACCCTGGGCCAGCTTCCCCCGAGGAGGGTCCCAGGCTCCACACGCCCCAGTCCACCTGGAGATGTCCTTGGAGCAGAGCAAGGGGGTGCCCACATCGCTGACTCCTCAGGGTGGGGCCACGGGACCTCCCAGGGTGGGGGCACAAGTGGAGGGGACCCCGCCCCCCAGGAGCCAGGCGTGGGTTCCCCTCCAGTCCCAGGACCTCTTGTTCCTGAAACACACCGTGTAGCTCTTCCCAATGCCCCCACCCACCCTCCGCCCACGGCCGTGCAGGGCTGGTTCCCAGTGGTGGGCAGGTGTTGGGCGGTCAGTGCTCGCCCATTCTGGAGGTGCCAGCTCCTCCGAGGTGCCCACCCCTCCCAAGCAGCCGGACAGACAAGCCCGGGGCTGCGACACCCACTGACTTCGGAGCAGTGACTCAGCAGAGCAAGGCAAGTGGGCGGGGTGGGGGGGAGCCCCTGTGTCACCAGAACAATGCCCTGCTTCTTCCAGGCTCAGCTTCAGTCGCGGGGACACAAGACGATTCTGTCGTGGCCAGAGCGGGAGCTGAGGGGCGGGAAGCAGGGGCCTCGGCCCCACCTGGAGGCCTTCACTTTTAATCCTAGAGGGACTGGGAGCCGAGGACTCTGACCCTGACTCTGCGTGGGGCCCCGGGGCGTCCCGGCTCTTCCCAGTTAACTGCCCGTGGGAGCCGGGACGAGAGCAGACGCCTCCCCAGCGCCAGCCCTCGGAGGAGGGCTCCCCAGCCTCCTGTGCCTCAGTCTGTGTCTGTAAAGTGGGGTCATTTTGCAGACTCTGTCCTGCAGGGAGAGAGCCCAGGGCAGGGGCGTGTGTGTGTGCGCGCGCGTGTGCATGTGTGCACGTGTGCGCGCATGTGTATGTGTGTGCGTGTGCGCGTGTGTGCGCGCGCGTGTGCATGTGTGCACGTGTGCGCGCATGTGTATGTGTGTGCGTGTGCGCATGTGTGTGTGCATGCGTGTGTACTCCTGTGTGTCTATATGGGGGGTGGGGGTGGGCAGCTCGCCATGTAACCCACCCCCCTCCGTCCCCTCTGGCCTGCTAGGTTAGGGCTAGGGTTACAGGTTAGGGGTTGGGGTTAGATTAGGGTGGGACAGGAGGGGGTCTCAGGCTAGAGCACGTGGGGCCTCCGAGGAAGGACTCCAGAGCTGTGGGGCCTTCGAGGGGCTGTGAAGCAGAAGGCACCCGGTGTGGCCAGTGTGGTGGGGGGAAGCAGGAAGCCCGGTCAGGAGAGGACGGGGGAGGCTGGCAGGATGGGCTGGCCGAGTGAGAGAGGAGAGGGGTCCCTGGCCTCTCCCAGAAGATGCCCCCCACGGAGGAGCTTGTCTGAGGGGCGCATGTGACTGCTGCTGCGGCCCCATCGGGTGCCAGTGGGCAGTGGGACCTGAGATCTGGTGTCTGAGGAGTCCCCGACTCGGTGTGCACTGCGGGGGTGGGGACCCCCAAGGAGGAGCCAGAAGAGCAGGAGACAGAGCGGGTGGAGAGGATCTAACAGGAGCAGAGGAGGTTCTGGAAGCCGGGAGCAGGCCACAGCCACCCTGGAGTGGCCTTCAGCCTGGCCAATGCTATGATGCCACCAGGGGCCCAGGCTGGGAGGCACCACCGAGGCCACCTGTGTGGCCCTGGGGACGGCCAGGAGCAGCTTGGAGTGGTCCCGCGGGGGGGCGGAGACGCGGGGGGTGTGGTCCTTCCCGGGAGGCTGGCCGCAAGCGGGGCGGGGCAGTGGTAAAGACGTGTCCCCGGGAAAGCCCCGCGGGGAGATGGCCTCGGGTGTCAGGGGTTGAGGGGGGTGCAGAGGCTGAGACCAGGGGCCGGCCTCCCAGGATCAGCCAGGCATCTAGAGGCCGCCCTCCCTGCCCCCCAGCCCAGCGCCTGACCAAGTGCCCCAGGGCCCCAGGCCTGCTGACCTGCAAGGGGCGGGCCTGGCCAGCCGCTTCCTTCCCTTTCTGCCCGGGTTCCCACTGTCTGTGTCAGGAGCCACGTGAGGCTGCCTCAAACCCGGGTTCTGCCCCGCTCTGTCCGGGTGGAGGCAGGGGGTCAGCCCCTCTGCTCTGAGCAGCGCCCCCCCACCCCACCCCTTGCCCACCGGCGTGGTGTCTCAGGCGGAGGGAGGCCTGTGGTTCCTGTTGACCCAGCCGGGCCCTGCCCAGGGCGCCCCTCCTTCCACCTGCTGAGACCACGGCAGGGGCGCCCCCTTGACCCGGGGTGCCCCCACTGGGATGCAGACAGCATGCGGGAGCCCAGACATGGAGCTGTTATTACCCTGGGGGCTGGGCTTGCGGGCAGCCCAGCTGAGCCCCAGGACAGCAGGCTGGTGGTTTCCAGAGGGGGGAACTCTGGCCTGGGACTCAGGCTGACAGCACAGGAGACCCAGGGACGGGGCGAGGTGGGGGGTCAAGAGACCAGCGTGGGGCCGGGATGGGGTCCCAGCAGAGGGGAGCAATGTGGGGGTGGGGCAGGGGTCCTAGAAGCCTCTGCCTGCAGACTGGCGGCCCGCGCCCCCACAGCCCCGCCCCTGGCTTCACCCGCAGGCCCATCCTCACCTGATCCCATCCATGCACTCCAGGATGCCCCCAGCCCCACTCTTGCAGAAGCCCCCGGCCCTGTCAGGGTGACAGTCAGGGTCCCCTCCCTGCAGAAACTGGAGAGCCTCCTTGTCATGTCCTGGAAAGAGAGCCCCTCCTCCATGGGGACGGAGGTCCCTGCCGGGCAGAGGGCTTGAGGCCTGCTCCGAGCTGCCTTTCTGGCCACCCCTCCTGCCACCTAATCCTCCACGAGGCAGCCACTCCTGTGAAGGTGAATTTTCTGTGTCAACTCGACTGGCCCCTGGCGGGGGGGGTCCCAGATATTCGGTTAAATGTGTGTCTGGGAGGGTGTTTCTTGATGAGCTGTTCAGTTGCTAAGTCGTGATTGACTCTGTGAGCCCGCGGTCTGCAGCACGCCAGGCTCCTCTTCTTCCTGCCGGACAGTTTGAGCTGGGTCTCTGGTCCACACTGCCGCAGACTGGAGCCACACTGCCTGCTCTGGGGCCTCTAGCCCAGAGACCCTAGACACTGGGACTCAGCCTCTGTAATCGGGTGATCAATTCACTACAAGAAAGGAAGGTAGATTGAGATAGTCAGACATCCTATCGGTTCTGTGTCTCTCGAGAGCCCTGAGCTATGCAGCCTCTGGGTCCCCAGGACCTGGGGCTGTGTGACCCCATGTGGTGAGGGGATGTTGCAGATATAATCAGTGGAAGGATGGCATGATACAGAAATCATCTTGGATGAATGTGTTATTTGCTCAGTCATGTCAGACTCTTTGTGACCCCATAGACTGCAGCCCACCAGGCTCCTCTGTCCATGAGATTTTCCAGGCAAGGATACTGGAGTGGGTTTCCATTTCCTTCTCCAGGGGACCTTCCCAACCCAGGGATTGAACCCAGGTCTCCTGCACTGCAGGCAGATCCTTTACTAACTGAGCTACAAGGGAAGCCCATCTTGGATGAATGGGGAGGCCCTAAAAGTGATCACAAGGGTCCCACAAGAAGGGGGCAGGAGGATCAGAGTCCGAGGGAGTCTGGAAGTCTCGACGCCGCCACCTTTGAAGATGGAGGAGAAGCAGGCTGCAGGCCAAAGATGCGGGGCCTCTAGAAGCTGGGAAAGTCAAAACGGATTCACCCCTGGGGCCTCCAGGAGAAGCCAGCCTGTAACACCTTGGCTTTAGCCAGCGAGACCCGCGTTGCATGCCCCTGCCCCAGCTGTAAGATGATGGATGTGTGTTAAGCCCGACATTGGGGGTAACTGGCTCAGTCCCTGTAGCAGAGTGACCCAGAACCCCAGGCGGGTGACCAAACACCCAGTCAGCCGGGGCTTTTCCTGCTTTAAAAGTGAGAGCGTTTTCTAGAAACTGCTCAGCCCGAGGGCAGCACGGAGGCGGTCACCCTCACTGGCCTCTCACCCACAAGTCCCCGGCTCGCGGCCACAGGCCGAGTGATGACTGCATTCCTGTGTGTTTACCATGCCAGGGCAGAAGGTGGCCTGGAAAGCTCTGGTAGGGAGCATCCGGCCTTTGAGATGCTTTGAGAGACGGAGCCGTGTTCCCATTTCATGGGTGTTGGACATTTCACCCCACAGGCCGGCAAGTCCTGTGCCTGCCCCACTCAAGACCAAAAAAAGAAAGAGCTGAGTCGGTGAGAAAGAGAGACACGGATGGTTTAATGGACAAGGGGTGGTCCCGGAGCGACCGGGCCATGTGCGGTGCACGGTGGTGGGGAGGTTACTGGTCACGTACCTGAAGCTGACATCAGGTTGGCTCCAGGGTTAGAGGGAGACCAGCAGAGGGGCGTGCCCCCCTGCCCTTCTGACGATGATCACAGTGGAGATGGTTCTGGTCTGTTAGTGAGGATAGCTCAGTCCTTACTCACTGGCTCCGGGGACAAGTATGTAGACCTGTACCAATCAAGCTGTAGGATCTGAAGATTAGACCAGTCCTCACTTGCTGGGGCCAGGGGCAGGTAGACCTGTATGGATCAGACTCTGACTAAGAGGGAATTTCAGTGAGGTGAGTGGGGTGAAAGTGAGGTGGTGACCCGTCAGTGGGACTGTACTGAGAGCAAGAGAGCGGCCGTCGTGGGCGGCCCGAGCGCCCGCCACGGGAGAGGACGAGGCTCGGACAGGTGGCGTGAGGAGCTCCCGAGCAGGGGAGTCAGGACTGTCACCCCAGAGTCTGGCTCCCAGGGCTGAGCTCCCCAGGACAGAGGGGCCGGGGGCGTCCATCCAGCCTCTGTGCCTCCCTTCCCCAGCACAGGCCGGGGACAGGGCATCTGGCTCGCACCCCTCCTGCCGTTGTCCCCGTATCAGAAACAGCCTCCCAGCGTCAGCGAGTCCTTCCTGCCCCTCCTTGGACGGATGCATGCTTGTGTGTTATCAGCTTTATACCCCTTGTGATGAAGGCCAAGACTGCTCAGAGGTTGTTCAGTGTGAGCATCAACCCAGGGTCCCGGGACAGGCCCACAGCCTGCAGGCTTACAGGGCGGACACTCCCTGTCTCCCGTCCTGGAGACTGGAATCTGAGACCCAGGTGTGGGCAGGGCTGGTCCTCCTGAGGCCTCCCCCTGGGCGTGCAGACGGGCGTCTCCTCCCCGCATCTTCACAGGGTCATCCCTCTGTGAGTGTCCGCGTCCTGACCTCCTCTTCTTTGAGGACCCTCGTCCTGCGGGATTAGGACCCACCCCCATGACCCCATTTTACCTTAACCCCAACTTGAAAGGCACACCTCCAAATTTCTGGGGTGCTGGGGTCAGGACTCCAAACGGAGACTTTTGGGGACATATCGCAGTCCGTTGTGGGCAGTGTCACCCCCCCGCCCCCTGTTTCCTCACCCGAAGCACCCCGCTCTTTCAGTAGATTCTTGCTGCGCTCACCTCCCTATTTCTAAATAACAGCTTATTTCCAAAGAGCAGCTATTTCTAAACAGCAGCCGCTGTTCGTGCTATTTCTGTCTGGATCATGTGCTGACTTCCCAGGACGGAAGACAGAGCCGCGCATTCCTCCCCCAAGCGTTCTCCTGCACCGCTTCTCGAGGCCCACCCTGGGCCTGCCAGCCCTCTCCGCTTTGCTCCCCGGAGCCCCCAGACTCGGCGGCTCTTCAAGGGTGAATCTGCCTTCTCCACCCTCCCCCACCGTCCTCTCCTCCAGAAACTCCCAGAGGACGCCAGAGTACTTGGAAGCAGAGCCAAGTTCTACTCGGCTCTCCCCAGGCCTGAAGGCCGGTCCGCCGCTGCGGACCCGTGCACCCCGGAGACCCTTCCCCCTGGGCCCCGGGGGTGCTGTCTCCTCCGCCCCGCCCCCTCTCCTGTCCTCAGGTAACACCGCCCATGCCACACTGGCAGAAGCCTGCTCACCCCATGAGGCCCCCCGTCGCGTTCCTCCTGACCCTTTCCACACGGCCACCCCTGCACCTGCTCCGTGACCATCCAACAGACTGCACCGTCTCCCTCTCCCCGCTTTATTTGGTGCACATGGGGCCTGCAATAAACCACGTCTTTTTAAAAACTCTTTTACCCTTGAAATTCTCATCTTCCTTTATTTTTCAAAAGCCTTACTTATGTATTTTTTTTTCTCTTTTTTCAAAATTATTTCTCCTTGTTTATGGAGCTGCACCGGTCCTAGTTGCAGCACATGCGACCTTTGAAGCAGCACGTGGGATCTAGTTCCCCGACCAGGGATTGAACCCTGGCCCCCTGCACTGGGCGTGACGCGTCTTAGCCACTGGACCGCCAGGGCAATGCCTGTTTACTTTTTGATTGTAGTCTAGCTGCTTTACAATGTTGTGCTGGTTTCCGCTGCACAGTGAAGGGAATCGGCTACATGTACACACATGTCCTTCCCTCTTGGACCGCCCCTGCCCCACCATCCCACCCTCCAGGCCACCACAGAGCCCCAAGCTGAGCTCGCTGTGTAGACAGCAGCTTCCACTGGCTGTCTGCTCCCCTCGCAGGAGTGCCTCTATGTCAGCGCCGCTCCATCAGTCTGTCCCACCGTCCCCTTCTCTCCGTGTGTGCACGAGCCTGTTCTCTTCACCTGTGTCTCTGGTCCTGCCCCAGACCACGTCTTCAAAGGGCACACCTGAGTGTTTCCATCCACGGCTGCTTTGCGGGCACGCCTTGGGTCACACGGTGTGATCTGCCACAAGTGTTCCATTGCCCATGGCCCCTCTCCCCTCCCGTCCTGCTGGCTCCAGGCGTCCCCGGAATGGCCCGGCCTCCCGGCCCTGCAGACACGCTCCTGTCCCAGAGGCGGGAGGGGCTGGGGTCAGCGTGGGGCCCTTCCTCTCCTCCCTCTTGTTCTGCATCATCGCTTGGAGACTCAGCTGCCTGCCCACCTCCGTCAGGGAAGGAGGTTCCTGCTGCTGCAGAGCCCCCTGTACCGAGTGGCCTGAAACAACCCAGATCTAGGATTTTGCAGGTCTGGAGGCCAGAAGTCTGAATCGGGTTTCACTGGGCCTGAATCCAGGGGTCACAGGACCAAGCTCCCACGGGGACTCCAAGAGAAAACCTGGATCCTGGCACTTTCAGCTGCTGGGGGCCCCCATCCCTTGGCTGGTGGCCCACCTCCACCCCTAAAGCCACCGCTGGTGGTGGTGAGTCCCCAACCGATGGCAGTCAGGCAGTCACACGTCCCCCCCACTTCCGTCTTCCCTCCCTTGCCCACTTCTAAGCCCCTCGTGATCACATCACTCACTTGAGTAATCCAGATAATCCCCCATTTTGAGGTCAACTGCCCAGCAACCTCAATTCCCCTTTGTAACTGGACGGGATGACGGGCTCCGTGGGTTAGCACATGGGTGTATTTAGGGAGCATTGTTTGCCCCCACGATCAGTCTCATTAGCTTTTAAACATTTTTACTGAAATACCTTTGATCTACAATGCTGTGTTAGCTCCAAGTGTACAGAAAAGTGATTCGGTTTATGTGGATTCTTTTCCGTTATCGATTATCGCAAGATGCTGGGGCACAGTAGGTCTCTGCTGGCTATCTATTTTACATACAGTCATGTGCATACTTCAATGCGAAACCCTAAAAATCTCTCCCCAACCCTTTCCCCTTTGGTGCCATAAGTTTACTTTCTATGTCTGTGAGTCTGTTTCTGTCCTATGAATAAGTTCATTTCTATCAGTTTTTTAGATTCCACATATAAGCGATATCATATATTATATATTTGTCATATATAATAGATCATGTATTTGTCTTTCTCTTTCTGACTTGCTTCACTTAGTGTGATAATCTCTAGTCGTACCCATGTTGCTGCAAATGGCATTATGTCATTCTTCTTTATATCTGAGTGGTACTCTGTGGTACATATGTCACATATTCTGGATACATTCTTTTGCTGATGTATGTTTAAGCTGTTTCTGAGCCTTGACTATTATGAATAGTGCTGCCGTGAACACTGGGGTGTGAACATATATCTTTTCAGATAAGCATTTTGTCCATGTCCACCACCAGGAGTGGGATTGATGATCATATGGTGATTCTATTGTTAGTTTTTTGCGGAACATCTATACTTTCTCCACAGAGACTGCACCAGCTTCCATTCCCACGAACGGTGCAGGAGGGTTCCTGCTTTTTGCTGACATGTACTCTCCTATAATAGGGGTTCCCCAGGTGTCCCTAGTGGCAAAGAACCCGCCTGCCAGAGCAGGGGACATAAGTGATGTGGGTTCAGTTCCTGGGTCAGGGAGTCCCCTGGAGAAGGAAATAGCAACTCACTCCAGTATTCTTGCCTGGAGAATCCCATGGACAGAGGAGCCTGGTGGGCTACAGCACTCAGGGGTGCAAAAAGCCAGACAGGACTGAAGAGACTTAGCATCAGTCGCTCCTGTAATAAGTGCGCTGTCCTTCTGGGCAAGTGTTGGCGGACGCGTGGTGGATTCCAGCCGAGGACCATGCTGCCTAAGGCTGCTGGAACGTTTGTGGGCATGCCTGCTCTTGGTCCTGAGTAAGTATCCGGTGGTGGGATGGCTGTGTCATATGCTTGGAGTGGATAGTTTTTAAAGATGTGTTCAAACGGTGTTCGCAAAGCGCTCCTTTCCTGTTCCACGGCCACTGGCCCAGCATAAGGAGCCCCGCGGCCCCGCAGCCTCACCAGCCCTTTTTGTGGTTGGCAGAGTCTCCATCTTGACCGTTCAGATGCGTGTTTGGTGGTTTCTCGTGTGGTTCTAGTTTGTGTTTCCCCAATGACTTAGGAACTAGGGCGTCATTCCATGTGCTCGTTGACCATTTCTTCTTTGCTCACTCACATCTTTGCCCTGTTTTCCTAGTGTGTTGTCTTATTACTGAATAGAAAGACTTCTTTATGTATTCTGGACACAAGTCTTTCTGTTTCTGCAAAAAGCTATATGCATTGTAAGTATTTTTTTTTTCATGCCTGTGACTTGTCTGTTCATTTCTTGAACAGTATCTTTCAAAGAGATGTTTAAAAAAATTAATGTCAATTTTATTGGTTTTTGTTCCTCTTATGCTCTTTTTAACATGTTTTATTTAATAAATCTTTGCTAACCTTGAGGTCAGTAAGATTTTCACCTATGCTTTTTTCTACAACTTTACTACTTTCTGTCTTATACTAGGTCCATGAATTAATTTTTGTCTACAATGTGAGGTAAGGTTTGTTGTCTACGTTATGGTGACCTAGTTGTTCCAACACCTTTTGTTTAAAGGTGTATAATCCATTCTCTGTTGAATGGCCTTGTTAGCCATGTGTGCCTGGGTTTGGTTTTGGACATTAATCCGATCCATCTTCCTATGTGTCTATTTTTATACCAACATCATGCACGTTTGGCCTTTACTGAAGTTTTATAATAAATCCCGTAGCGTGAGCTGCTCATCAGTGCTCTATTTCAGAATCATTTTAGTCATCCTTTGTCCTTTGCATTTTCATATGAATTTTGGAATAAGCTTGTCAATTTCTACAAAAAATATTCCCCTGGAGTTTTGACTCCGATTGGGTTGAATCTGTAGATCATTTGGGGAACAACACTTATTTCACTTGTTTTTTTTTTTTTCTATCCATGAATACTGTATATCTCTGTTTATTTTATAATTTCCTTTAAACATTTTATAGTTTCAGAATTCAAGTCTTGGTCCTCTTTTGTCAAATCATAATCTAAATATTTACTATTTATATTCTCTTGTAAGTGGTTTTCTGAAACTTCAGTTTTTGGGACTTCCCTGGTGGTCCAGTGTCCTGCCCTTCCAATGTAAGGGGCACAGGTTCAGACCCTGATTGGGGAACTAAGACCCCATGTGCTCTGTGGGGCAGCCAAAAACAAAACAAAATAAAAAACTCGGCCAAACCCCTTTGATTTCCAAGTGTTCGTTATTAGTGAGTGGAAATGAATCTGAATGGGGCCCTGTGGGGCTCCCAGGCAGAGAGGCCTTTCTGTCCCCCTAGTTCTTGTGGGCAAGACTCCAGTCTCCATGACTTACCTTCCCTGAGTTCAAAGTGCAGATTTAACAGTTGCTGTTTGAGGGAGAAGCAGCCAGGAAACCAACTGAGGCAAGATAAAAGGGAGAAGAGAAGGTCATCAAGATTAGGAGACTGACCAGCTGAGAAGAGATGAGTTTGTTCAGTTGCTAAGTCGTGTCTGACTCTTGACATGGTCTGCTGGCTTCCCTGTCCCTCACTACCTACCAGGGTTTGCTCAGACTCCTGTCTGTCATGTTGGTGATGCCATCCAACCGTCTCGTCCAATGAGTCAGCTCTTTGTATCAGATGGCCAACGCATTAGAGCTTCAGTTTCATCATCAGTCCTTTCAGTGAGTATTCAAGGTTGATTTCCTTCAGGATTGACTGGTTTGATCTCCTCAAAGTCCAAGGGACTCTCAAGAATCTTTGCCAGCACCACAAATAGAAAGCATCAATTCTTCGGGGCTCAGCCTTCTTTATGGTCCAACTCACATCCATACATGACTACTGTAAAAACCATATGCTTTCACTATGCAGACTTTTGTCAGCAAAGAGATGTCTCTGCTTTTTAATACTCTGTCTAGGTTTGCCATAGCTTTTCTTCCAAGGAGCAAACGGCTTTTAATTTCATGGCTGCAGTCACAGGGGATGCAAGCCCAGTTCACACCCTGATCTTTTTAGACCCCACCTTTGACCCACTGTTATAAAAACCTTCACCAAGTTCTTAGGGGTTGAGACATAGTCTTTCGAGGCAGAAGCTTGGTGTGTCTCCCTTTGTCTCGCAAAGCAATAAAGCTATCCTTTTCTACTTCATCAAAAACTCTGTCTCTAGGATTTGATTTGGCACCAGTGCACAGATCATTTCATGGCCAATAGATAGGGAGAAAGGGGAAACAGTGACAGATTTTATTTTCCTGGGCTCCAAAATCACTGCAGATGATGAATGCAGCCATGAAATTAAAAGACGCCAGCTCCTCGGAAGGAAAGCTAGGACAAACCTAGACAGAAAAAAAAAAAAAAAAAAAACAGAGACATCCATTTGCTGACAAAAGTCCATACAGCCAAAGCTACAGATTTTCCAGTAGTCACATACGGATGTGAGAGTTGGACCATAGGTAAGGCTGAATGCCCAAGAATTGATGCTTTCAAACAGTGGTACTGGAAAAGACTCCTGAGAGTCCCGTGGACTGCAAGGAGGTCAAACCAGTCAATCCTAAAGGAAACCAACCCTGAATGCTCATTGGAAGGACTGATGCTGAAGTTGAAACTCCAATACTTTGGCCACCTGATGTGAAGAGCCGACTCATTGGAAAAGACTCTGATGCTGGAAAAGACTGAAAGCAGGAGGAGAAGGGGATGACAGAGGATGAGATGGTTGGATGGCCTCACTGACTCAATGGACATGAGTTTGAGCAAACTCTGGGAGGTAGTGAAGGACAGGAAATCCTGGCGTGCTGCAGCCTAAGAGATTGCAAGGAGTCAGACGTGACTTAGAGGTTGAACAACACAACAACAACGGTGTACAGAGACACAGCTGATTTTTGCTTAGTGACTTTCTGTCCTAAGATCCTGCTAAATTGTCACGTTAGTCCTAGTACTCTTGTAGGATTTCTACAAAGATGTTCATGTCTTCCCCTGATCAAGCCAGCTTTATTTCCTTTCCAATCTGAGTGCACTTTTCTCCTCTCCCTCACCTCACCGGCTGAAGCTCCAGGCCCCACGGATCAGTGGTGGTGTGTGCGGGCAGGCTCACCCTCCTGACCTCAGGAGGAACCATTCAGCTTTGCACACTAAGGATGATGTTAGCTGTACATTTTTGTTGCTGTTGTTTTGGGGCCTTGGGACTTGCGGGATTTTACTTCCCGGATGAGGTATTGAACCTGGTCCACCACAGTGAAAGCGCTGAGTCCTGGACCACCAGGGAATTCCTTGTGAGTTTTCCATAGATGCCTTTTATGGAAATTCCACAATTCTGTGGTGGAAATTCCCTCTTATTTTGTTTTTGGGACGCTTTCCTCATGCGTGGAAGCTGGATTTTGTGAAATGCTTTTTGTGCACTTTTGGAGAATTGCATGGTTTTTCTTGTTGGTCTGTTGACATGGTGAATTAAAAGCACTGATTTTCAAATGCTTAAACTACCTGGCATTCCTGGGATATATCCCACTTGGTCATAATATAGTATCCGTTTATACATTTTGGCATTTGATTTGCTAATCTTTCATTGAGGCCTTTTCCCTCATGTTAACCATCTGTTGCTCTTTTCTTCTGATATGCTTGCTGGGTTGTGGTGTCAGGGCAACACTGGCCTCAGAGGGTGAACCAGGAACTGCTTTCTTTCTTCTCGTCAGTTTTCTGGAACTGTTGGTGTTGAATTAGTATTACTTCTTCTTTTAATGTTTGGTAGAGTCCAGCAGTGAAGACATCTGGTCCTTGAATTTTCTTTGAGGGAAGGCTTTAAACTATAGTCTCAATTTCTTTGACAAATATGGGGCCATGAGGCTTATCTGTCTGTCTCTCTGTCTCTCTCTTTTTTGTTTAATCTTTATTTAATTTATTTATTTGACTGTGCTGGGTCTTAGTTGTGGCATTAGAGATCATTTAGTTGCAGCATATGGAATCCAGTTCCCTGACCAGGGATACAGGAGTCTTAGCCACAGACCACCGGGAAAGTTCCCGTATGTACCTCTTTCCATGAGCTTTGGTGGTTGGTTCATTTCATCTTAGTGGTTGAATGGTTGGTTGTTGTTTAGCTGCTCAGTCACAACTGACTCTTTATGACCCCATGGACTGCAGAACTCCAGGCTTCCCTGTCCTTCACTGTCTCCCAGAGTTTGCTCAAACTCATGTCCATTGAGTCGGTGATGCCATCCAACCATCTCATCCTCTGTCGTCCCCTTCTCCTCCTGCCCTCAGTCTTTCCCAATATCAGTCTTTTCCAATGAGTCGTCTCTTCACATCAGGTGACCCAAGTATTGTAACTTCAGCTTCAGCATCCGTTCTTCCAGTGAATATTCGGGGTTGATTTCCTTGAGGATGGACTGGTTTGATCTCCTTGCTGTCCAAGTGACTCTCAAGAGTCTTCTCTAGCACCACAGTTTGAAAGCATCAATTCTTTGGCACTCAGCCTTCTTTATGGTCCAACTCTCACATTTGTATGTGACTAATGGAAAAATAATAGCTTTAACTAGGTGGACATTTGTTGGCAAAGTGATATCTCTGCTTTTTAATAAACTGTCTAGGTTTGTCCTAGCTTTTCTTCCAGGGAGCAAGCGTCCTTTATTTCACGGCTGCAGTCACCATCCACAGTGATTTTGGAGCCCAAGAAAATAAAGTCTGTCACTGTTTCCATTTTCCCCATCTATTTGCCATGAAGTGATGGGAACAGATGCCATAATCTTAGTTTTCTTTTCTTTCTTTTTATTTTTTGATCTTAGTTTTTTGAATATTGAGTTCTAAGCCAGCTTTTTCACTCTCCTCTTTCACCTTCATCAAGAGGCTCTTTAGTTCCTCTTCACTTTCTGCCATTAAGATGGTGTCATTTGCATATCTGAGGTTAGTGGTCGAATGTGTTGGCATAAGTTGTTCATTTTATCCCCCCTTTTGAGGTAAGACCAGCCATTTTGGGGGGACCTAAGCCTGGCCACAAGGCTTACCCTTTAATGGGTCTCAGGAATCTAAAGGGAACAAAAGAACAAACTAGTCAAGCAAGAGAAGTAACAACATCAAAGATAAAAATTCAGTTGTAAAAGCTCATTTCTGTTTTTCTGGTGACGATGAGCCTGAAGTCTCAGCCACCAGACCTACTGAACCGAAGGGGTGGAGATGACCTCCTCTGACCCTCCTGGCTTCAATCACACAAGCCTTGGCCTCTGGCAGGAGACAGTGCTTTGGGAAAGGCCACTGGTGTTCTCCTTCCTTCCTCTAAATAATAAACCCTTTCTTCTCTTGATCATTAGCTTGGTTGTGCGTTTTGGCTCAACATCTACCATGAGGCAAAGCCAGTTTTTCAGGCAACATCCTTATTATTCTTCTCATTTTTGGAGGATCTCTTGTAACCACCACTCATTCCCAATATTCCTGATGATTTGTGTCTTCTATCCTTTTCTGGATCAATCTGTCTAGATCGAGTTTTATCAATTTTTTTGATCCTCTAAAAAATATCAGCTTGTGTTTCGTTAATTTTCTGTTTCATACTTCATAGATTTCTACTCTTTTTCCCTCTTACTTCTTTTCTTCCACCTATTTTAAATTTAACATGTTTTTCTTTTTTCTTATCTTCTTAGAGAAAAATTGAACTATAGTTAATTTATAATGTTGTGGTCACTTCAAGTGTACGCAAATAATTTAGTTTTATATATATATATATATATATATATATATATATGTTCAGGTTCTTTCCCAACACCAGCAGCCACATACATCGAGACTTTTACAGGAAAAATAAATCTCCTTTGTTAACCACTGTTCATTGGTATTTCTGTTATTTGTGTTCAAAAGCAGTTCCAACCAATATATAGCTTTCTTTTTGTGTGTGTCTCCTGTGAATAACATCAATTTGGTTGTTTTCAACTTTAATCTGAAAGTCTGAAAGAAGAGAATGGCTATCCACTCCAGGATTCCTGTCTGGTGAATTCCGTGGTCAGAGGAACCTGGCCGGCTACAGTCCATGGGGTCACAGAGTTGAACACAACCGAGCGACTAGCTCTTTGACTTGAGAAGTGTCTTCCTTTCTAATGTCACAGGAAGCTCCTGCTCTGCGCGCTGGTGCCGAATCAAATTCCGGAGACAGAGTTTTGGGTGAAGCAGGAAAGGACAGCTTTGTTGCTTTGCCAAACAAAGGGAGACTTCTACCTTTAAAAACTATGTCTCAATACAAGAAAAATTGAGGAGGGTTTTTATAACAGTAGGTCGAAGATGGAGTCATGGTAAATACCCTCCTCCAACAACACGAGACAACTCTACACATGGACATCACCAGATGGTCAACACCAAAATCAGATTGATTATATTCTTTGCAGCCAAAGATGGAGAAGCTCCATACAGTCAGCAAAAACAAGACTGGAGCTGACTGTGGCTCAGATCATGAACTCCTTATTGCCAAATTCAGACTTAAATTGAAGAAAGTAGGGAAAAACCAGTAAGCCATTCAGGTATGACCTAAATCAAGTCCCCTGTGATTATACAGTGGAAGTGAGAGATAGATCTAAGGGATTAGATCTGATAGACAGAATGTCTGAAGAACTATGGACGGAGGTTCATAACACTGCACAGGAGGCAGTGATGAAAACCATCCCCAAGAAAAAGAAATTCAAGAAGGCAAGTGGTTGTCTGAGGAGGCCTTACAAATAGCTGAGAAAAGAAGAGAAGCTAAAGGCAAATGAGAAAGGGAATGATATACCCATTTGAATGCAGAGTTCCAAAGAATAGCAAAGAGAGATAAGAAAGCCTTCCTCGGTGATCAATGCAAAGAAATAGAAGAAAACAACAGAAGGGAAAGAGTAGAAACAGATCACCAGCCCAGGTGGGATGCATGAGACAAGTGCTCGGGCCTGGTGCACTGGGAAGACCCAGAGCAATCGGGTGGAGAGGGAGGTGGGAGGGGGGATCAGAATGGGGAATACGTGTAAATCTATGGCTGATTCATATTAATGTATGACAAAACCCACTGAAATGTTGTGAAGTAATTAGCCTCCAACTAAAAAAAAAAAAAAAAAAGAAACAAGTGATAATACACATACTATACAAAAAAAAAAAAAAAGAGTAGAGATCTCTTCAAGAATCTTAGCGATACTAAGGGAATATTTCATGCAAAGATAGGCTTAATAAAGGACAGAAATGGTATGGACCTAAAAGAAGCAGAAGCTATTGAGTAGAGGTGACAAGAATACACAGAAAAACTGTACAAAAAAGTTCTCAATAACTCAGATAACCACGATGGTGTGATCACTCAACTAGAGCCAGACATCCAGGAATGTGAAGTCAAGTGGGCCTTAGGAAGTATCACTATGAACAAAGCTAGTGGAGATGATGGAATTCCAGCTGAGCTATTTCAAATTCTAAAAGTTGATGCTGTGAAAACGCTGCACTCAATATGCCAGCAAATTTGGAAAACTCAGCAGTGGCTGCAGGACTGAAAATGTCAGTTTTCATTCCAATCCCAAAGAAAGGCAGTGCCAAAGAATGTTCAAGCTACCACACAATTGTACTCATTTCCCATGCTATCAAGGTAATGCTCAAAATCCTTCAAGCTAGGCTTCGAAAGTATGTGAACCATGAACTTCCAGATGTTCAAGCTGGATTTGAAAAAGGTGGAGGAACCAGAGATCAAATTGCCAACATTCGTTGGATCATTGAAAAAGCAAGAGAGTTCCAGAAAAATGTCTACTTTATTGACTATGCCAAAGCCTTTGACTATGTGGATCACAACAAACTGTGGAAAATTCTTAAAGAGATGGGAGTGCCAGACCTCCTTACCTGTCTCCTGAGAAACCTGTATGCAGGTCAAGAAGCAACAGGACTCCTATGGAACAACGGACTGGTTCCAAACAGGAAAAGGAGTACGTCAAGGCTGTATATTGTCACCCTGCTTATTTAACTTATAGGCTGAGCACATCGTTTGAAATGCCGGGTTGGATGAAGCACAAACTGGAATCAAGATTTCTGGGAGAAATATCAATAACCACAGATATGCAGATGACACAACCCTAAAGGCAGAAAGCAAAGAGTAACTAAAGAGCCTCTTGATGAAAGTGAAAGAGGAGAGTGAAAAATCTGGCTTAGAACTCAACATTCAAAAAAACCAAGATCATGGCATCCAGTCCCATCACTTCATGGCAAACAGATGGGGAAACAATGGAAACAGTGAGAGACTTTATTCTGGGGGTCTCCAGAATCACTGCAGATGGTGACTGCAGCCACAAAATTAAAAGATGCTCCTTGGAAGGAAAGCTGTGACAAATCTTTGTTGTTGTTCAGTCACTCAGTCATGTCTGAGTCTTTGTGACCCCATGGACTACAGCAGGCCAAGCTTCCCTGTCCTTCACTATTTCCCGGAGTTTGCTCAAACTCAGGTTTATTGAGCTGCTGGTGCCATCCAACCACCTCATCCTCTATTGTCCCCTTCTCCTCCTGCCTTCAATCCTAGACAATTCTGACAAACCAGTGTATCCTAAAGGAAATAAACTCTGAATATTCATTGGAAGGACTGAAGCTGAAGCTCCAATAGTTTGTCACCTGATATGAGGAGCCAACTCAACTGGAAAAGACCCTGATGCTGGGAAGGATTGAGGGCAGGAGGAGAAGGGGAAGACAGAGAATGAGTTGGTTGGATGGCATCATTGACTCAATGGACATGAGTTTGAGGAAACTCCAGGAGATGGTGTAGGACAGGGGAGCGTGGCGTGCTGCAGTCCGTGAGGCTCAAAGAGTCAGACACGACTTAGGGACTGAACTGCAAGAACAACCAAATTGAATGAAAATTGTTTTAAGACCCCAGTATGGTCTCTCTTGGTAAACCCTTTGTGTGTATTTGAAGAGGATGTGCGTTCTGCTGTGTGGGTAGACTGCTCTGTAAACGTCTTTATGCTGATTCCATTAACAGTGGTGACCAAATCCTCATAGCCATCCTGATTTCTGCTTACTCATGCTCTGTATCATTGACAGAGTTGTTCAAATCTCCTAATATATGTTTGCAGAGTTGTCTATTTTTCAGGGCCCTGATTTTTCTTCATGGACTGGGAATGACGGCTCACTCCAATAGTCTCGCCTGGAGAATTCCACGGACAGAGGATTATGTACTTTAAAGCACTGTTATTAAGTGCATTCACATTAAAGATGCTGTTCTCTTGATGAATGGACCCCCTTTATCATTATGCAGCGAGCTTTTTTATGTCTGCTGATACTCTTTGCTCAAAATGTTCTTTGTACTAAGATAATACAAACAGCTCTGACACTTTCCCACTCCTTTACCTTTTTAAAAAATTAATTTTCATTGGACTGTAGTTGCTTCGCAGTTTTGAGTTAGTTTCTGCCATACATCAGTGAATCAACACATGCATGCATCCGCTCCCTCTTGGACTCCTTTCCAATCCGTTCACCACGGAGCATTGGGTCGAGTTCCCCATGCTATACAGTCGGTTCTTGTTAGTTGCCTCTTTTACACACTCCAGTGTACACACGTCAATCCCAGTCTCCCAGTTCATCCCAGCTACTCTCCCTTCGCCCTCTTGGCGACCGTAGGTTTGTTCTCTAGGTCTGTGTCTCTATTTCTGCTTTGCAAATAAGGTAATCTATACCATTTTCCTAGACTCCACATATATGTTAATACACGATATTCGTTTTTTTTTTTCTTTCTGACTTACTTGTGTGATAGTCTCTAGGTCCATCCACATCTCTACAGATGGTCCAGTTCCATTCCCTTTCATGGCTGAGTCGTAGTCCATATACATGCACCACATCTTCTTTCTTTTAAATTAGTTTTTACTGGACTGTATAGTCACTTTACAGTGCCATGTTAGTTTCTGCTGTGCAGCAGAGTGAACCAGCCACACGCGCACACATATCCGCTTTCTTTGAATTTCCTTCTCATTTAGCGTACTGCGTCTTCTTTGTCTACTATGTTGATGGACATCTAGATGGCTTCCATGTCCTGGCTATTGTAAACAGTGCTGCAATGTGCATTAGGGTGCATATGTTTTTTTGAATGATGGTTTTCTCCGGGTATATACCCAGGAGTGGAATTGCTGGGTCACATGGTAGATCTATTTTTAGTTTTTTAAGGAGCTGCCATACTGTTCTCCATAATGACTGTACCAATTTTATGACTATGTCCTTCATAGAGACTATACACTCTCACTAACAGAGTAGAAGGGGTCCCTCTTCTCCACACCCTCTCCAGCATTTGTTGTTTATAGATTTTTTAATGATAGCCATTCTGACTGGTGTGAAGTGGTACCTCGCTGTAGTTTTGATTTTCATTTCTCTAATAATTTGTGATGTTGAGCATCTTTTCATATGCCTCTTGGCCATCTGAATGTCTTCTTTGGAGAAATGTCTGTTCAGGTCTTCCTCCCATTTTGGGGTTGGGTGGTTTGTCTTTTTGATATTGAGCTGACGAGCCATTTGTACTTCTGGAGGTTAATCCTATGTCAGTTGTTTGGTTTGCAAATATTTTCTCCCATTCCAAGGATTGTCTTTTCATCTTATTTATGGTTTCCTTTGCTCTGCAAAAGTTGTTAAGTTTAATTAGACATTACTTGTTTATTTTGCTTTTGTTTTCATTAGGAGGTAGGTTGAAAAAGATCCTACTGTGATTTATGTTAAAGGGTGTTCTACCTATGTTTTCCTCTAAGAGTTTTATAATAACTGGGCTTACATTCAAGTCTTTAATCCGCTTCGAGTTTATCTTTGTGTATGGTGTTAGACAATGTTCTGCTTTCATTTTTTTACATGTAGCTGTCCAGCTTTCCCAGCACCACTCATTGAAGAAACTGTCTTTTCTCCATTGTATATTCTTGCCTCCTTGATCTTAGATTAGGTGACCACAAGTACATGGGTTTATCTCTAATTCATTCACTTTTAATGTATTAGTGTCTTATGTTTTAAGCAAGTTTCTTATATATAATATATAGTCGAGTCTTAATTTTCTTTTTAATGTAATCTGACAATGTCTACTTTCTAATTAATATTTTTAGATTAATTACATTTAATGTGATTATTGATATGGTTGAATTTAAGTCTATCATCTTGCTATTGGTTTTCTGTTTGTTCCATATGGTCTTTACTCTTCTTTTTCTCTTCTTTTTTTTCTTTTTTTCTGCTGAATCTACTTTATTTCCTTCAATTATTTCTTAGTTATAATTCTTTGTCTTGCTATTTTGCTGGATTTATATTGCGTATTTTCAGTTTTTCTCTATACACCTCCAAGTAATGTTATGTTACTTTATATGTAGTATAAGAGCTTTACAATAGCATGCTTCTCCTTGCCTCCACTCAGCTTTAGTGCTAATGTCATACATTTTACTTAAATCACATTATAAACCTTACATTATATTGTTCCAGTTTTTGCTTCGAACAACCAGTTCTCTTTTAAAGATATTTTCCGCCTCCATGTATATCATTTCTGGTACACATCATTGCTTCATGTAGATTAGATTTCCATCTGATGCTACATTCCTCCTGTCTGAAGGATTTCTTTGAAAATTTCTTGATGTTCAGGTCTGCTGGTTAGTAATCCTTTCAACTCTTTGAAGTCTGGAAAAAAAAAGGAGCTTTCCTTTGCCTTCATTTTTAAAAGAATTCTTGTTGAATATAGAAATTCAGGTCTACAGCTTCTTCCAGAGCTTGCTCTCCTGTATTCGAAGTTGAGTTTTCTCTGGTGATGATTCCGAGCAGGACCCTGCGGGGCTCCTGGGCACAAAGACTTTCTGTGCGCCCCCATTCCGTTGGTTACAGGAAATAGGCTTCATGCAGCCTCCATGACCTTCCCTAAGGTCCAAGGGGCAGATTCCAGCAGTTGCTATTTAGGGAAGGGAGGAGATGTGAGTCAAGGGAGAAACAGTCAAGAAAAACAACAGTTTGTTTGGAGCAAGGTCCTGGTTCCCCCTCAAGTGATACACCTAGGGATATCTTTGAGCTGTTTGCTGATACTGAAACCCCCTCCAGGTGGGAGAAGTGAACTAGTAACCGTGGCAGGCTGCCCACAAGCACGTAGACCCCAGACCAGTTGGAACCTGCCGGTTAATGACGCTGCCACCTACTGACCTCACCGCCTACCCATCAGAGGAATGCAAGACCATCACTGCTTTGATCTTTGTCACCAACCCCTCAGCATGAACCCTGACAGTGAGACTGCTCCCTGGTCCCTAGGGAGGGGGGCAGAGTTTCCAAGGTGCTAGCCTGCTGTGTCCCCTCTAGGCCTGGCAAAGACATAAAGCCACTCTTTCTGTTTCCTCCAAAACTCTGTTCTGCATCAGTGCACAGAGGGCCAATATTTTGGCAACAAAGCCTACTTTCATTCTTACTTTATTCTCATATATGCATTTTTCTACAGATGCTTTGAAAAATTTCCCTCTGCTACTGGCTGCTGGTTTTAATCATGAGAAATGGAATATTTCCTGCTCTATTAGTAAACAAAGGATGGTGCAGTCATCAGCATTTGTAGCCACCACTGGTGAGCCCCAAGGAAACTCAGGATGTGAAAGTACAGAATATTGGTGCATGTTATAGGAATGATTGCAGTGAGCCCAGATTCTACGCCCCTATATAGAAAAGTGCTAAATTCCTTAACTTGACATATCTGGTTTTCTTTAATTCACAAAAATACTTCAGGTGTTCAGAGTCCCTGCCCTTTATTGAAAACTTCTACAAACCCTCGCTCTTCCCCTTGTCTCCCCGGAGCAATTCTCTCAGCGTCACTTGAGATACTGTCTCCTGGGCTTGCAGTCCTAAAAATTCCCACTGAACAGAACAACTCTCAGCTTTCGGGTTGTGATTATTTTTTAAGCCATCACTGGTCAAGGGTGTCTGGAACACTGTTCAGTAAGGATGTAGGCTGAATGGAGACACAGAGCAAGGTCATGGCCGTCACAGTCGGCTGATCTGCAGGCGCTGGGGGTCTGCTTTCCTCCTGGATCTCAGAGGTCTGTGAAGTGATGGAGCGGACCCTGGCGGGAGCCCTCATACTCCAAATCCATTTTTGTGTTTTGCGTGAGACCTGCTGATGGATTAGGTGAGGGTGTAAAGGGAGGGAGGTCAAGGTGTGTGGCCTGAACACCTGAAATGGTGGAACTTCCTTTTGCTGAGCTAGGAGATGCGGGAGGGGAGAGTAGGTTTGGTGGTTGGGGGCATGTAGGGTTCAGAGGGAGGCATCTGAGGGGTGATGTTGACCAGAAAACCGGATTTGTGAGTCCAGCTCAGGAAAGAGGTCTGAGCTGGACTTCAGCATTTGGGGGCTGGTGTAGTCATGGAGTTTGAATTAGCTCCCTGGGGACTGAGGGTTGTAGATTTATAAGATAT
This sequence comes from Dama dama, assembly GCF_033118175.1. Classification (NCBI taxonomy): domain Eukaryota; kingdom Metazoa; phylum Chordata; class Mammalia; order Artiodactyla; family Cervidae; genus Dama; species Dama dama. Next base: position 1,424,264 of record NC_083682.1, read on the forward strand.
ACACAACCTAAAAGTTGAGAGTTGTTTTATTTGGTGGGAATTTTTAGGACTTAAGCCCGGGAGACAGCGTCTCAGGTGACTTTGAGAGAACTTCTCCAGGAGGCGAGAGAGGGAGCCAGGATATACAGAGGTTTTGCAACAGAGCAGGTAGTCTGAATGTCAAAAGTGTGCTGTTAATTAAAGAAAATCAGATATCCCAAGTTAAGGAATTCAGTGCTTTTCTCTGCATGGGAAGATGCAGGAGTCTAGGCTCCCTGAAATCTCTCCTTTGATTCGCATCCCAGCTGTCTGGGACTTTCTCATCCTGAGTTCCTCCGGGCTCACCAGCTCAGACATCCTTGGTTTACTGACGTGGCAGCAAATATTCTGCTTCTCAGGTGCCCAGAGCAAAGGTGGAGGCTGTGTTAAAGTGGAATATCAAACCACGGGGACGGTGAAGTATTAGAGGAAAGGACCACGGCACTATTATTTCACAGCCAGAACAGGGTGGGGTGGGGAATGCCCTGTACCTCCCCGCCCCCAATTAAATTCCAGAGGGATCCATGATTTTAACAATAATAACTGAAACTGTGAAAGCTTCCAGCAGACGATGGTGACAGCAGAGCAGAGTGGATGAAGTTGAGGCTCTGAGGCCAGACCGTCCAGGTGTCCATCCCGGCTCAAACGGGTGGGAGTGACCTCTGCGACCCTGCGAAGGTCACTTAGCCTCTGCACCTCTTGTTCCTTGTTTACAAAATGAAATAACGGCAGAGCGAGCTGGTAACTTAAACACGCTAATAGGTGTTAAACCCTCACAATGGTCCAGCACTTATGACTCACTAGATGGGAGTGAGCAGTCATTGTTCCCATTATCGTCTTCTGTTACTGTTGTTCTAGCATCTAGATGTGAGGAAGGTATTATTAAGTATGACACTAAACCCAGAAGCCAAACCCCTGAATTTGGTTACCTTCATTAAAAAAGTTAAATTAGTTAAACATTTTTTTTCAATGTTTCATTGGATGAAGCCCTAACTGTTGTCGTTAAGTCCTGTCTGATTCTTTTTTGGCTCCATGGACTGTAGCCCACAAAGCTCCTCTGTCAATGGGGTTTCCCAGGCAAGAATACTGGAGTGGGTTGCCATCTCCTTCTCCAGGGGATCTTCCCCACCTTTGGCAGGCAGATTCTTTACAGCTGAGCCACCAGTGAGGCCCCAAACCCTAATAGGCCATGTCAAAGGCTTCTGATAAACTCTGAATAAATAACAATCAATCACAGAGAAAGACGCATTTCTCTAATGTATGAGGAGCTCCTATAAATAATAACTTAAAAAAAGAACCTGATGTATTACAGAGTTCAAGCTCACTCTACTCACCACACTGCGGGCCAGTTGAGGCAAGGAATGCACCTTTATTCAGAGAGCCGGCTGACTGAGAAGATGGTAGACTAATGCCTCAGAATAGCCATCCCATTCAAGCCTGGATGTCAGGTTCTTTTATAGAACAGAGAGGCAGAGCAGGTGAGGAAGTACAGCAAAAAGGCCACTGGTTTTGCTTGCCCTGGCCAGCATCATGGAGGGGATGGACGTGTGTAATTCCTTCCTCTCTGCAGCCATAAGTGCCCGTTAGGTGGGCAGCATCAGACTGTCTCCTTCTGAGCTGAACGAAGGCTCGTTAGTTTCACAGTCAGACAGAGGGGCAGGGTTCCCCGAGGCGGCCATTGTGTACCCTTATAGCTTATATGGACAGCATCCTTTTAGTGATTTTATTAACAAAAGCAACGGAAAGCAGAGGTTAAAGTCAAAGAAACAGATCCAACAAGGAGTCACATTTTGCTTTTTCCATGTTACAAATTGAGACACCGAGAGAAGCAAAAACTCAAAAGCGAGGAAGTGTAATCGACCCTTGAGTGACGGGGGCCGGGGGGCACTGACCCCTCTTGCAGAGGAAAATCCAGGCATCACATTTTATTCCCCTAATCATTAGAATTAACTACTAATAGCTAATTTCTTTCTTATTTTTTAAAATCTGAAAGTATGATAACTCACTTATAGGAGACTTGGAAAATTCAGAACAAATTGTCGACTTAAAAATATAATCACAAACTGAAAGAAGAGAGTGATTTTATTTTGTGGGAATGTTTAGGGCTCCGAGCCTGAGAGACAGCATCTCAGTAGCTCTGAAGAAACTGCTCCAAGGAGGCAGGGGCAAGTCAGGCTACATACAAGTTTGCAGCGGAGGGAGCAGGCAGTCTGAACATCGAAGATCAGGTATCAAGCTAAGAAATTTAGCATTCTGTGTATGGGAAGATGCACACCTCTGGGCTCACCGACTTCATTCCTTTCCTATGCACTTCAACTATCTGGGACCAATCCTGGTTCCCTGTTCGTCTTGCTTCTTGCATTCCCCCAGCTCCTCAGCAAACACCACGAGGGGAGGCGGCATCTGCTGGATCACGTTTTGAGAGCCTGTATTCACATTTGAAGGCTAGAAATTGCTGCTGGCAGTGACATTCCTAATTTATGACCATGGCAGGAGATATTTTCATTTCACAATATAGTTTCACTATGTATTACAATTATTTTTAAGTATAAATTATGATTTTTAACTGGAATTTTAATATCAAGCTCTCAAAAATTAATAGAATGAGTAGACAGAAAGTTAGAAGGATATAGTAGACCTGAAAAGCACTGTGAACAAATTCAATATAATTAAAATTTATACAATTTTCACAAAATGGCAGGATACAAATTCTACTCAAGTTCCCACAGACTATAAACCAGGAGACACTGGAACGTACCCAGGGACATAAGACCAGGTGTAATAGCCTACTGTTGACCAGAAACCTTACGGATAACAAAAACTGCCAGTTCCATGTGGCAGGGATGGTATAAAGAGCTTTCGTTCTTGTGTCTTCTTTTTAGTTTGCACCCATGTGAACGTATTATTAAGTCAAAAAGAGTAAATTAGAATTTAAACAAGTTTCAAGAAGCTCCACTAACAGCCACTATGGAAAACAGTATGGAGATTCCTCAAAAAATTAAAAATAGAGCCGCCACGTAGCCCAGCGGTTCCTCTCCTGGGTATTTATCTGAAGATACTAATTTAGGAATATGTATGCACCCCTAAGTTGACGGAAGCATTATTAATCATAAGTAAAGTATGGAAGTCACCGAAGTGTCCGTTGGTAGATGAAAGGATGAAGGTGTGCACCCCCCCCACACACACACAAAATAGAGGACTACTCGGCCACAAAGAAGAGCCAAAGTCTTGCCACTTTCCAGCAAGGTTGAAGTGGAGGGCATCATCCTAAGTGAAATATGCTCTGGGAATACCCTAGGTGAAGTTAGATAGAGAAAGAACAACATTGCCTTGTACCACTTCTATGTGGGATCCAAAAACAAGATGAACAAACAGAATTGAAACCAGAGTCATAGATACAGAGAACAGATAGTTGCCAGAGTGGGTAGGGATGAGGGCAGAAGAGAAACAGGTGAAGGAGATTGAACTGGCATGAACTGTCAGTTACAAAATAAGTGAGCCACAAGGAAACAAAAGCAGTGAGTCAGGAGAATGAAATGGACAGGGAATGTAGTCAGTAATTATGTAATATCTCCGTGTGCTGACAGATGGTTGCTAGACTGATCTTGTGATCATTTTGAAACGTATAGAACATTGAATCACTGCATTGTGTAACAATCACACTTCAGAAAGAGGCGAGCGGACTCACAGCCAAAGAGACCGGATTGGTGGCTACCCTAGCTACCTCTGGTTCTAAGATAAGAAGCTGCCAGCGATGTAAATATGGCATGATTAGTGTAATTGGTTCTGCTGCATGTTATACGTGAGAGTTGTTGAGAGCGTCAATCCTGGGTTCTCATCACAAGGGAAAATTTGTTTATATTTCTTCATTTTGTGTTCATATGAGATGATGGATGGTCACTAAACTTACTGTGGTCATAACTGCATGATACGTGTAGATCAAGCTATGCTGTATACCTTAAACTTATACAGGGATGTGCACAATTCTATCTCAATAAAACTGCAAGAAAAAAGTAAGCAATATGGCAACCAATTCAATAAAGACATTTTTAAAGATGGAAAAAATCAAGTTTTCTTGTAAAAAAGAAAAATAATTGTTTTTGTTTATTTATGGCTGTCCTGGGTCTTCATTGCTCTCGTGGCAGGCAGAGGCTACTCTCTAGCTGCAGGCTGCTGGCTGCTCGTTGTGGAGGCCTTTCCCGCTGTGGAGTGTGAGCCCCAGGGTCCCAGGTGCTGGGAGCTGGGGCTCCAGGCTCCAGACCACAGGCTCGGTAGCTGGGGCTCATGGGCTTAGTTGCTCCCCAGCAGATGGGATCTTCCTGGATCGGGGATTGAACCCGTGCCTCCTGCACTGACAGGCAGAGTCTTTACCACTGAGCCACCAGAGAAGCCCTAGAAAAAAAGGTTTAAAATTAGGTATGTAAATTTCCACCTAACGAAGCTGAAAAAAAGAAAAACCACTAAAGCTAACTTTAGTAGAAGAGCTAGAACTAAGAGCAGAAGTTGACAAAAGGCAGAAAAATGAGAGAATAATTAAGAAGTGTATAAAATTTCTAGTTAATTAATCAAGGGAAACAAGGGAGAGAGAATACACATCACCATGAGCTGGACTCTGAGAGAAGGGTGACAGGAGAACACCCTACATGGGTTCTCCACCTCCCTTTTTTTTTCTTCTCATTTTTTGGCTGCATCAAGCAGCTTGTGGGATCTTAGTTCCCCAACGAGGGGTCAAACCTGGGCCCTCTGCAGTGAGAGTAGAGTCCTAACCACTGGACCACCAGGGGATTCCCATGCCCGCCCCCTGGTCTCTGCACGCTTTTTGTTTGTTCAGTCACTAGGTCGTGTCCGACTCTTTTTGACCCCAGGGACTGCAGCATGCCAGGCTCCTCTATCTTCCACAGTCTCCTGGAGTTTGCTCAAATTCATGTCCATTGAGTCAGTGATGCCGAATAACAATGTCATGCTGTCATCCCCTTCTCCTCTTGCCCACAATCTTTCCCAGAATCAGAGTCTTTTCCAATGAGTTGGCTCTTTGAGTATTCAGGGTTGATTTCCTTTAGGTTTGACTGGTTTGATCTTGCAGTCCAAGGGCCTCTCAAGAATCTTCTCCAGCACCACAACTTGAAAGCATCAATTCTTTGGCATTCAGCCTTCTTTGGGAGCTTCTTTAAGCCTTCTTTGAAGGCTTCTTTTAAGGGTTTCTCAGGTGACTTGGTGGTAAAGAATCTGCCTGCAATGCAGGAGACCCCTGGATTGGGAAGATCCTCTGGAGAAGGAAATAGCAACCCACTCCAGTATTCTTGCCTGGAGAATTCCATGGACAGAGGAGCCTGGTGGGCTACAGTTTGTGGGGTCGCACAGAGTCGGACACGACTGAAGCGACTTAGCAGCAGCAGCAGCAGAAGCGACTGAGTATGCTTGCATGCAGTCCAGCTCTCACATCCAAACGTTACTATTGGAAAATCCATAGCTTTGACTAGACGGACCTTTGTTGGCAAAGTAATGTCTCTGCTTTTGAATATGGTGTCTAGGTTGGTCATAGCTTTTCTTCCAAGGAGCAAGCGTTTTTTGATTTCACGGCTGCAGTCACCATCCACAGTGATTTTGGAGCCCCCAAAAATACAGTCTGTCACTGCTGCCACATTTTCCCCTTCTATTTGCCATGAAGTGATGGGACAGGATACCATGATCTTAATTTTTTTGAATGTTGCATTTTAAGCCAGCTTTTCCACTCTCCCCTTTCACTCTCATCAAGAGGCTCTTTAGTTCCTCTTCGCTTTCGGCCGTAAGGGTGTCCTAGACTATTCTTCTAAGATCCTTTGTAGAGCAAACAGCCTTGAAGATAGTGCCTCCCTGTGGGGCAGAAGGCAGATTGTCAAGAGTAACACAGATACTGTCTAGCTATAGGGTTTTCTAGCAGCTCCATATAAAATACTGGGGTTCCCTAAACTTAGAGGTCTCAGCAGGGATGTGAACCTATTTCATTTATGAAACGGTGGCAGGAAGGAAGATAAAATCTGCAGAAGGAAATGAGAAACCTAAGTAGAGAGATAAACCACCGTATTCAGTAATTGGAAGTTGTTCAGGTGTCAGTTCTCTTCAAGTGCATCTATAGATTTAAGACAATTCCAATAAAAATATCAGCAGGATTCTAAAACACGTGGAGAGAAAAAGGAGCTAGAAAAGCCAAAATAAATTGTGAAAAGATCAAAGTTAGAGGAATCTCACCAGGGGCGCCCAGACTCCAGGGCCCCTGGGACTGAGGCCACATGGGTCTGTCAGTGGACGCACTGCCCTGAGGGCAGTGGGCTGGAGGACACGTCCAGAGCAGACCCACACGGGGACAGTCGACTGAGTTTTGACAAAGACACAGAGGAAGTCAGTGGAGAAAGGACTGTCTTTTCAACCAGTGGTGCTGGAAACACCAGGTACCACCTTCAACCAAAGCAAATCAACAGCTGATCTCAACTCACGCAAAAATTAAGTCAAAGTGATCGCGGACCGACATGTAGAACATGGCACAATTTTTACACTTTTTGAAGTGTAAGGCTTTCCAAAGACAGCACAGGAGGGAAACCTCATGAACTTGAGTGAGGCAGATCTGAGAGTCAAAGTGTAATCTGTAAATTAAGTAACTGTTGTGGACTTGGAGAAACTGTGGCAGACTGCGTCTCCGACAATGGATTCGTATCCAGGGTCCCAGAAAGCTCTTTTGGCTTAAAAAAAAAAAAAAACAAAGATACCAAAGGATGCTCAGGATGCTTCAGGGTGCCCTGAAGATCCAGGTTAAAACTTGGTGAGTCCCCACCCCTGCACGCCTGTGAGAGCAACTGAAATAAAGCAGTTGGAAAAGCGCAATACCAAGTACGCGAGCTCTCACACACTGCCTAGGGGCCTGGACACTCTGAGGCTCCGGGATGAGATGAGGGTCAGGCTCACACAACCTGGGTTGGAATGTTTACAGCAGCATCATCTTCGTCATGAGATACTGTAAACCACCCAGACACCCTTCAAGGTGGGAAGCAATCAGTATACTGAGATATACGCACAAGGGGACCACCCCACTATATAAGAAACACTTAATGATCCGAGGACGAACCTCAGATGCATCAGTGAGAAAAGCCAGATGCAAAAGGCTACATGTGCTGTAGGCCGCTCTATGGAAAATTCTGGAAGTGACCAACCTGGAGCCTGAGGCCAGATCAGTGGGTGCTAGGGGCTGAATAGTGAAGGATGGACAGCACACAGGATGTTGGGGACAGAATGGTCCTATCTCTGGATTTTGGTGGTAGTTATACAACTCTTGGCCAAACTCACAGAACTGTACTCAAAAAAGTGCAATTGGCCGTTGTAAAATGTAAAAGGCATAAAATACGATATACGTTCTTTACAGTGTTTCCTGTTAGTCAGCCTCCTAGCGGCCTTGAGCCTCAATCTCTCTCCTTCCTGATGTGTTATCAGCAAATATTCTATTTCCACTTTTTGAAAATCCCTACAGGTAAGCTATTTATTATTTTAAGATTTGCTTAGTTTTTCCTCAATGTTTACCAGTTAATTAACTCATTATTTCTTCTTCTTTTTTATTTTTGTTTTTTGTTTGCTATTTTTTGCTTATTTATTTGGCCGTAGCGGCTTTTAGTTGTCGCATATGGGATCTTCTTTTTTTTTTTAAATAGTCTTATTCACTTGTTTATTTTTGGCTGTGTCGGGTCTCTGTTGCTGCCTGCACCCTTCCCGGGTTGCAGGGCACAAGCTTCTCATGCTCTGACTTCACTTGCGGAGCACAGGCTTAGTCGTTGTGGCACAAGAGTTTAGTTGCTCTGCAGCATGTGGGGTCTTCCCGGGTCAGGGATCAAACCCACCGATGGTACAACAGATAAATAAATGTGGATATGCATACAGTGAGCACTCCACAGCAATGAAATGGATTAGAGATGCAAACAGTATTAAGGAGTCTCAAACAGGCATCCGTGGATGTAGAGTGTGAGTTGTGTAGACGGTGTGTATACACATATGGACATGTACACATATGAGTGTGCATGTGCATACATATGGTTATCTATTCACTACACATGCATATCCAGATGCATGTGTGCATGTGTAGGCATTTATATATTTTGCACACACATGTGTGCACGTGCATGTACACACATGTGCATATGTGTGCACACACATGTATATGTGTCTTGTGTGCCTGAATGCATATGCATGTACTAATGTGTGTATACATGCACATATGTGTATGTCTGTACATGTATGGATAGACGTGTGTATGCATTTCATTATGTATGCATGTCTACCAATGGGCACGTATGTCTACCAAAGGGCATCCATGTTTGTGTGAATGTACATTCACGTATACACGTGTGAACTTATGTGCCTTTATGTATGTCTATGCATGCATATTGTATATGTACTGTATGCATGTGTGTATGTGTAGCACATATGTATGCATACAGACATAAATGCACATATATATGAAATGAGCAACACTTAACAGAACTGGATGTACACAGATGGTATTTTAACAAGGCCACCGGCTTTCCCAAGTGGATGCGCAAATTAACACACTCCCAGCCGCACGTGAGCCTGTCTGAGATCCCACACCCTTCCCAGCACCTGGCGTTTTCAGACTTAAATCATCCCAATCTGATGAGTGTATAATAATTTATTGTTGTAGTTGATACCGCTTTTTCCCTACCGCCAGTCAGCTTTCCATGTGTTTACTGGGAATGGTGTTGTTTAGTTGTGAAATTGTGTCTGGCTCTTTGCAACCCCGTGGACTGCAGCCTGCCAGGCTTCTCTGTCCATGGGATTTTCCAGCCAAGAATACTGGAGTGGGTTGCCATTTCCTCTTCCAGGGGATCTTTCTGATGCAGGGATTGAACCTGTGACTCCTGCATTGGCAGGTGGATTCTTTACCCCTGAGCCATCAGGGCAACCTGTTATTGGGAATGTGGATGTGCTATTTGACCAATATCCAGGAGAATTATATGCCACTCCCACGCTGATTTTCAACAGAACTTTTCAGTATACATGTGTGGAGTAGTATCTTCTCCAGCGCCATCATCTCTTTTCAGTGTTTTGAGAAGTTATTGTATCAACTTTATCAGGATAGAATTAAAATGAACACAACAGTTCAGCTAATTTCAGAAATGTATACACTCACTGAATTCTGCATTAGGACATAAAACACCCCCTTTTCTCTGTAAAATTCTCTATCCATTCACCACCGAGGTTGCTTCTACCTCCTGACTATTGTCCTTGACGCTGCTGGCAACATGGGCTGCAGCCCTCTCCCATGTCCCATTTTCATTTCCTTTGGATATATATTCAGAAGTGGACCTGCTGGGTCATATGGCAGCTCTAGTTTTAATTTTCGGAGGAACATCCGTACTGCTTTTCCTAGCGGCTGCATCAATTTACATTCCCATAGAGCTCTTATGTTCCTTTCTTTTAAATATTTTATCTTCCACTTGACTAATTCTCTTTTAAGCTGCGCCTAATGCAACCTGCATCCATCTAACTACCGCTGAGGTCTTTGTATTTCTAATTCTAGAATTTTCTTCCGATGCATTTTTTGTAATGTTCCTGCCAAGTTCCTCCATCTGGTTGTTAAATTTCTTAAACATCATAATCAACTTTTTATTAAAGAGACGCCTGATAGGTGCTGGCACCTGAGCCTTTGGTTTCTATTCCTCTTGGTTCTTTTCCCCTCTGCTCTGGTTCTCCTGTTTTTCTGGGCTTGCTTGTTTCTGATTTAGGACCAAACTTGTTACACAAACATCCCAGGGGATGGTCAGAGCTCTGGACGACTTTATCCCTCTCCAGAGAGCGTTTCCTCCTGCACCTGGCAGGTGACCGGGCTGACAGGGTGGTTATAATTCACTTGAGAATGAAGTGGGTTTCAGTCTTTACGAGGCAGGTGGCTTTCAGCTCCCCTTCCCCACTTGAGCGTGGGACTCCGGCCTCCCACCCGGGTCTCCTGGGTACCCACTGTCCTTCCAGTGGTGGGAGATACAAAACGTCCCTCAATTCCTCCAACTCTCAGCTGTTACAATGTCTTTAGGAACATCTGATCTCGACCGGAAGGGACAAACATCTGCCCCCACTGCGCTCATATCCTCTCTGAATCTTAGACAAAGAAATGCTCCAGTCCTGCTAAGCCCCCATTGTCTTCAAAACTCTTTTTTGATCTTTTGATGTTTTCTCCAGTCGTTCTCATCAGGAGAGATCAGACAGTTTAGCCCGTCACTCCCAGAAGCTGGAATCCTCCTCCCTTTTTTATTATCTGAAAACTATTATTATTTTTTGGAAAGCTCAGAGTACTGTTTTACAAGCTCATTGTTGGGCATGTCTGACTGTTTTTATGGGGGAGATAGTGAAGCTTTCTATTCTCCAGGTCCCTGTAAATTGGATCTCTGTCTCTTTCTTAATTGCTTCCCGGAAGAAGGCAGAAAAGATGTTTGCACAGTGGTGGATCCCTTTGGGAGAAGTGCAATCGTGGAGACATGCTGTCTCGGGGGGTCAGTCTCCATGACAGGTCAGCACATGGACCAGGTGCCCCTGGAGCCCCTGAAAGCAAAATTTTCTCTTTTCACTTTGACTGAGTCTGGACACAGCCCTGCCCTCCACTGGGCCACAGGTGCCCCCACCTGGGGATTCCTCTCCAACCCGGAGGCCAGGGAACGCAAGGCTCCCAGTGCTGAGGGGAGCTGGAGGGGCGGGGGGCTCCAGTCGAGGAGCGGGGAGTCCTGACGGCTGGGCACACTGTCCCGCGGACCCTGGTGCTTGAGCCTCCGCCGAGCGCCAGCGATGGCCACGGCTGGATGGGGCTGCTGTGGGGCTCACAGGGCAAGTCCCGGAGGCCGGGGCGAGGCTGGGCAGCCTGCGCCCGAGGCACGGGCCTTTGCAGCAACAGTGCCCACGCTTCCCTGGGCTCTGCCCATCACTCCTGCCACGGGGTGCTCAGTTCTGCGCGGTCTCATGGCAATGGTACCTGAGGCCAAGCCCAAGCAGGACCAGGATGCACACGTTCGCTGCACGGCCAGCTAGGCCAGAGCCCAGGGTGTCCCGTCCACTCGGCGCCCCCAGCCCCGGCCGGGCCCACAGGAGGGTCCCCGGGGGCCAGGTAAGTAGAAGGAAGAAGCCCGCACTCTACTTCCCAGTGGGCCGGCTGCAGCGTGGCCCCCAGTCACAGGCGCCCCTGAAGACACTGAGGAACTAACCCGCGTGGGGAGGCTGAGAGCCGCGTAAGCGCCTGCCCATCTGTGTGGGGGGGAGAGGCCCAAGCTGAGAAAATGCAGATTCCTGGGCATGGACTGGCGGCCGGGAGGGAAGAGCCCTGGAGGTGGGAGACGCGACCCCCTGGGGAAGACACGGGGAGGGGCCCGAGCGCGGGGTCCGCTGGAAGTCAGGCACTCCCAGCGTGGAGCGCCCGGGGGGTCCCCTCAAGGCACCCTGGAGGCCCTGCTTGGGGAAAACATGGAGGAGGAGAGGCGTGACGTCCTTAGGGATTAATGGTGTGCACTCAGTCTGACACCCCGCCGCGTCCCCAGTGGAGGGCTTGTGAGTTCAGGAGAAAGCGTGGGGCTGGTCAGGGTCTCTGGAGAAACAGAAGCAATAGGCTAGAGAGACACAGGAGTGTTCTTGTCTTCTGGCTGCTCTACAAGGCTGGTGGGGCTTCCTTGGCGGCTCAGACAGTAAAGAATCTGCCTGCCGCGTGGGAGACCCGGGTTCGATCCCTGGGTCGGGAAGATCCGCTGGAGGAGGAAATGACAACCCACTCCAGTATTCTTGCCTGGAGAATCCCATGGACAGCGGAGCCTGGAGGGCTACAGCCCATGGGGTTGCCCAGAGTCCTGGACGTGACTGAGCGACTAACGTAACTTTCACATCACACCACGAGGCTTGCAGGCTTAGTTCCCTGACCGGGGATTGAACCTGGGCTGCCTGCAGTGGACGCTTGGAGTCCTAACCACTGGACTACCAGGGAGGTCTGCAGAGTGATCGACTACAGGCCTCGACTCATAGTGTCAGGGAGGCGGAGAAGCCCCACTGGACACTGGGAAGCAGGGAGTGTGGGGTCACTGGGGCCACGTCTGAGTGCCCGAGAGGTGGAGGGCGGTGCCTGAGGGCGGGAGAAGATGGGCGCCCCCGCTCAAGCAGGGAGCATGTTCCCTCTGTCCCCCTTGGGCGCTCAAGGGCTGGATGACGCCCGCTGTGCCAGGAAAGGCATCTGTCTCCCGAGTCCACCCGGTCAGAGGCCGACCCCTCCCGGACCACGTGTTCCCAGCTCTCTGGCCTCCCTCGGCCAGTCGAGTTGACACGTGAAGCTGACTGTCACAGAGTGGGGGCCGCTGCTGGCCGCATCCCCCAGGACCCCCGGGGCCTGTGTGCTTCCTGGGCCCACCACCCTGGGCTCGGCACAGGTGGGGGTGCTGGTCCCCAAAGGGGGTGCTTGCTTTTGTGGGCACACCACGTGACCCTGGCATTCAACCTCACAGGAGGCCTGCCATGCCCAGCCCCGCCTCCCACCCCCTGCAGCAGGCGAGCTAAGATGACTCAGTTCTCGCTGCTGGTGGCAAGCCTGCATCCAGCAGCTTCTGGAACCTTCCCCAAGAGATAGACGGTTTGGCCTTTGCCCTCTTCTTCACCACTGCCTTTGCCTCACGCTCAGAGCAGGACGACGGCCACACTTGCCCATGATCTGGCGCCCTTGGCCTGGGGACGATGGAGTGGTGAGGAGGGCGGGTGCTGCCCTGTCTTCAAGAGAAACTCTTAAGCCGCCAACGTGTTACAGTTGCCACTCGCGCCTGCCCTGACGCTTGTGCTCTGGACCAAGGCCAGTGCCAGAGCCCGCCAAAGGCCCAGCAGCGCAAGCTGGAGGAGCCCGTGTCTTGCACAAACCCTTCCACACCTGCAGCAGTGGGCTTGGGTGGCCGAAATGCCTGGAGCTTTAAGCACACTCACTGTCACCCAGGCCTGGGGCAAAGCTTCCTCTTCTTACAAGGACCCTGGTCACACTGGGTTAGGACCCACCCTAGTGACTTCATTTTAACTTAATCCCCTCTTTAAAGGCCCAGCTCCAAATAGTCACATAGTCTGCGGCACTGGGGGTCAAGACTTCGCCACGTGAACATGGGGGGCAGCATTCAAACCATCAATGGCTGCTCGGTGCTTGTGCACGCATGCACGCCTGGGGCTGCAGAGGTGAGGGGACCCCGACACGCACACAAGGACGCGCTGGGGGAGCTCACCCAGGCCAGCCTCCTAGAAGGCTGCAGACCTCTGGAAGAGGGCAGGAAGAGGTCCGGAGCTCAGCCTCTGGGGCAGCCCCCGACCTTTGCCCACCCGCCAGTACTGGCCGAGCCTCAGAAAGAGGAGACTGCAGAGCGCAAAGAAGCTGGTGTTTTTTTGTTTTATAAATTACATATGATCTTCCACTTCCTCACTGTTCGGCTGGGCTGGGTCTTAGCTGCTGCACGTGGGATCTAGTTCCCTGACCAGGGACCGAACGTGGGCCCCTGCATTGGGAGCGAGGAGTCTCAGCCACTGGGCCACCAGGGACGTCCCAGGTGTCGCTGCTGAGTGGACCAGGGAGGTGTGGAAAGTGGCCCCCGGGGCAACCCTGCCAGGGGCCGGGGGAGCCTCTGGGTGCGGGTCGGCTCCCAGCGCACCTGCCCACGCCCCCCGCCCCTGCTCCTGGGACGGAGACCTCCCTTCCCTGCAGACACAAGCCGACTCCTCCACGGGCCATCTCGGGGGGCCTGCCAAGCCCGTCCTGGAGAACAGCAGGACGGCTGGAGGGAGTGTCCCCTGGTCCCCCGGCCAGGAGTCTGGGTCACCCTCTCATGTCGTCCTTCCACTCCTTGTTGGGTCCTGCCCGCTGCCCCTCCTGCTCCCCAGATGCTCCTCTCCTTTTCTGGGGCTCCGGATGGCCGGGCCGCTTGTTACCTGTTACTGGAGAGCCTCACCCTGGGCCCAGGTCCTGCGAGGATCAGGCTGGAGTTTTCCGAGGGCTGTGGGGCCGGGAGGCTCCGAGGCCTGAGCGTGGCGGCCCAGTGGCCGGGCTGGGCAGAGGGGCACACGGCCGGCCTGGCTGAGCCTGGGAGGCCCAGAGCTCGCCCTGCGCTCTGCCTTTGCTGGCAAGGGCCTGCGGACAGCCGCGCCGTCTCCATCTGTGAGCAGACTCGGGGCGAACCTGTGTCCCCTGCTTCGGAAGGTGGATTCCTAACCACTGAACCACCAGGGAAGTCCCAAGATGGTGAATTTTGTACGTATTCTACTACAATAAAAATAACTGTAAAGGTACGACTGTCCTAATTCTGTCCACTGAACAGGCCTCGGAACGATGACCACAGCGGCAGCAGCGAGCACCCCGGGACCGGAAGGGGGAGCCCTGAACACCCACTTAAGTCCCTCTGGGAAGGATCCAGGACCCCTGGAGAAAAGGCTGGGACGGGGCTTCTATAAGGTGAACGAGGACCTCGGGTCCTGCCTCAAGGCACGGAACCCAGGAGTGTTGAATCCTGCTGCATCGCTGCAAAGTGGCCCAGGGGCAAACAGGGTCCAAGATGCGACCCCTTGGTCGCTGGTCGGGATGGCAAGTATGACAAGCTGGGATGTATCTCGGCGAAGATCCAATGTGACCCTGTGAGTCAGGCTGTGACACCCCTTGGCGGGGGTGGGGTCCGTGGCTGGCTCCTGACCCCCGGGCTGGGGCAGAGGCGCGGGGCTTTCAGAGGTCACTGAGGCGATCAGGGTGACTCTTCCCGGTGGCCTGCCCTGTTCAGGGAGGCCCTTCCTACGAGGCTGCAGCGTCCGTGAGAGGACAGCACCCGTGTGTCCTCTACGTTTGCGGCGACTTGTTCGAGCACAGAAAACGCACACGCTGGCCCCAAAAGGCAACAGGGCCAAGGCTGAGCAGCTCGTCTCAGGCAGTGGTTTTCTTCTGGGAAGGTGTGTGTGTCAGTCGCTCAGTCGTGTCTGACTCTTTGTGACCCCATGGACTGTAGCCCGCCAGGCTCCTCAGCCCATGGGATTCTCCAGGCCAGAATACTGGAGTGGGTAGCCATTCCCTTCTCCAGGGGATCTTCCTGACCCAAGGATTGAACCCAGGTCTCCTGCATTGCAGGCAGATTCTTTCCTAATCTGAGCTATTGGGGAAGCCTTCTGTTAAAGGGCCAGATAGTAAATATTTTTGGCTTTTCTATCATCACACAACAGGTGACCACAGACTTAGCAGCCAAACAACACTCGTTGTTTTGGCTCGTGTTTCTGGGCCCATCCAGGTGGTTGGCAGAGGTCAGTCCTTGTGGCTGTGGGGCGGAGGGTCCCCTTCCCTGGCTGGCTGTCACCGGCGGGCCCTTTCCGCTCCTTCCACGGGGCCCTCTCTGCCTCAGCCCTCCTGTCACATCTCTTGCTTTTTGACTCTCTCTGAATTCCTCTGATACCAGCTGACACTCATGTGACTTAGATTAGGCCCACCCAGGTCATCGCTTGATTTTACTTATTCATGGATTTCTTATTTTTTCCTTTTATGGCTGTACCATGCAGCATGTAGGATCTCAGTTCCCCAACCGGGAACTCAACATGCGCCCCCTGCAATGGAAGTCTGACGTCTAATTTTTTTTAAAGATTTATTAATATTTATTTCTGGCTGTGCTGGGTCTTCCTGGCTGCTTGGGCTTTTCTCTGACTGCAGCGGGTGGGGCTCCTCCCCAGCTGAGGTGCACAGGCTTCTCCTGCTGGGGAGCATGGGCTCTAGGGCGTATGGGCCTCCGTAGCCGTGGTTCCCGGGCTCTAGATCACAGGCCCAGTAATTATGGCACATGGGCTTTGCTGCTCTGAAGCAAGTGGGATCTTCCCACACTGTGGATCGAACCGGTGTCTCCTGCATTGGCAGGCGGACGCCTTACCAGTGACCCACCATGGAGGCCCGGAAGGGTGGAGTCCTAACCATCATCTCTCTATTGTAAAGTCAAATGATGAGCAGCCTTAATGACATCCTCAACCCCGCTTTTGCTAGTAACATAACACCAGCACGAGTGTGAACTCTGACGGTATTCACAGTTCTGGGAACTAGGGCAGAAAATCTGGCCAGGAGCGGGGTTTCTTAGAATCCAGCCCACCACAGCCATCATACCACGAAAGAAGCCATGGGTGGCCTGCGGACAAAGCGTCGGGGCCATGTTTCAATCAAAGCCTATTTGCAGAAACAGATGGCCAACTGGATTTGGCCTGTGGCTCTGTTGTCTGCCAACCCATCAGGCAAAGGTCACCAGTGGCTGCTAAAACCACGGGAACAGCTGAGGGGAGCCGGGTGGCTGTTGGCTCTGGCTGACCCCGCCCTGCCCGCTGCTCAGCTTCACAGAAGGGACACCCTGGTCACCTCGCACCTCCGGCCCTGCTGCCACAGGACACACCATTTCTGCCTTCAGAGCAGTCTTGCCCAGAAATCTGACCCCAAACGAATCAGGGCTAACAAAACACGGAGCACGGAAAAGTCGGTGTGATCCAGGAAATGCGGAATACGGGGAGTCCCGGAAACAGAGAGCTTTGACCTCTCAACAAATGACTGCAAGGATTCAGGGGGATGCTGCAGTTATTCAGTCCCTTGGTCATGTCTGACTCTTTGCGACCCCATGGACGGCAGCACAGGTTCTCCTGTCCTTCACTCTCTCCTGGAGTCCACCCAAACCCATGTCCATCGAGTCGGTGATGCCATCCAACCATCTCATCCTCTGTCGTCCCCTTCTCCTCCTGCCCTCAACCTCTCGCAGCATCAGGGTCTTTTCCAGTGAGTCAGCTCTTCGCATCAGGTGGCCAAAGTATTGGAGCTTCAGCCTCAGCATCAGTCCTTCCAATGAATATTCAGGGTTGGTTTCCTTTAGGATGGACTGGTTTGATCTCCTTGCAGTCCAAGGAATTCTGAAGAGTCTTCACCAGCACCACATTCAAAAGCATCAATGCTTTGGCACTTAGACTTTTTCATGGACCAACTCTCATAGCACTACATGACTATGGAGAAACCATAACTTTGACTATACAGACCTTTGTTGGCAAAGTGATGTCTCTGCTTTTTAATATTCTGTCTAGGTTTGTCCTAGTTCTCCTTCTAATGAACAAGTGCGTTTTAATTTTGTGGCTGTAGTCCATGTCTGCAGCGATTTTGGAGCCCAAGAAAGTAAAATCTGCCACTGTTTTCACTTTTTCCTCATCTATTTGCCATGAAGTGACGGGACCGAATGCCATTAACTTAGTTTTTTGAATGTTGAATTTTAAGCCAGCTTTTTGACTCTCCTCTTTCACCCTCATCACTAAAGAAGCTCTCTAGTTCCTCTTCGCTTTCTGCCATTAGGGAGGTACCTTGAGTGGTAAAGGGCAATACTTATAGACAAAAAGAAAGCTTCAGAGACGTGGCAGCAAAGCCTGTGTGAGCTCTGTGTGGATTTTGACTTGACGAAATCACCTATAAAATTCATTTATGCGACTATTGAGAAAATTTGGACCTGGTCCACAGATTCGATGACATGAAAGAGTTTATTACTGATGCATTTTTAAGTATTATGCTAGTATGGGACCTTGTAAAAAAAAAATTCTTTTTTTTTTTTTTTTTTTTTTTGCTGCCCTGGGGGTTAGTTGGGACATGTGGGATCCAGTTCCCTGACCAGGAACGGAACTGGGCCCCTGCACTGGGAGCATGGAGCCTGAACCACTGGACTTCCAGGGACGTTCCGATTGTTTTTAAAATTTAAGTTTCTATTTTTATTTACTTATTTATTTGGCTGTGCCAGCCCTCAGTGGTGGCATGTGGGATCGTGTGGTATGTCAGAGATGGAACCTGGGCCGCTGCATTGGAAGCTTGAAGTCTTAGCCACTGGATGACCAGGGAAGTCTCATGGGGTCTTTTTTAAAAAAAGAGCTCTTATCTCTCAAAGACATGAGAAGTGATACTGGCCCACAGACTTTGAAGAATGAAGCATTGATAGATGAATAGTATGGTGTCTGAAGTTTGCTCAGAAGTAATCTGGAAAGTGAGGCAGGTGGGCCTGGAAGGTGAGCGACTTTCACCAGGCTGAACATTGGTGGTGATCGTTGGATCTGAGTAGGATGGTGACTGCAGCCATGAAATTAAAAGATGCTTGTTCCTTGGAAGAAAAGCTATGACCAACTTAGACAGCATACTAAAAAGCAGAGCCATTACTTTGCCAACAAAGGTTCTTCTAGTCAAGGCTATGGTTTTTCCAGTAGTCACGTATGGATGTGACAGTTGGACTATAATGAAAGCTGAATTGATGCTTTTGAACTGTGGTGTTGGAGAAGACTCTTGAGAGTCCCTTGGACTGCAAGGAGATCCAACCAGTCCATCCTAAAGGAGATCAGTCCTGGGTGTTCACTGGAAGGACTGATGCTGAAGCTGAAACTCCAATACTTTGGCCACCTGATGTGAAGAACTGTCTCATTTGAAAAGACCCTGATGCTGGGGAAGATTGAAGGTGGGAGAGAAGGGGACGACAGAGGATGAGATGGTTGGATGGCATCACTGACTCAATGGGCATGAGTTTGAGCAAGCTCTGGGAGTTGGTGATGGACAGGGAGGCCTGGCGTGCTGCAGTCCATGGGGCCGCAGAGAGTCAGACGCGACTGAGTGACTGAACTGAGCTGAAGAGTAATAATGTCCTCTGTGCTTCTGTAGCTGTGTGAGATTCTCCCAACCAAGGGTTACAAAGGATCTGCCTGCTGTTTGAGCACAAGGTTTCAGATGGACCTGCCGAGGTGGGTGGGGAGCCCCTCGGGGCTGTGGGAAGCCAGACCCCCCTGGTCCAGGGGCCCCCCTCAGGAAGACAGGAGCGACGCCCTGCGGCATGGGCGGGAGTGAGGTGAGCCTGGGCTCCCTGACCCTCAGCGGGCGGCTCACGGGTGGGACCCGTGAGTGTCTCGGGACCACTGCCTGCTGTGAGACCCGCCCCTCCTCCTGACCCTGAGGGGCACTGTCCATGTCCCCAGAGACCCTGATGCTCACCATAGTCACTCCGGGATGCAAGGGCCAGAGCAGGGGTGAGAGTGGGCCCCGCGTCTACCCCTGGGGCCGCTTGAGGGCATCACGGCAGACGGGGCAAGCCAGGAAGGGAGTCTGTGCCCACCGCCTCCCGAGGGGGCCATGGGCAGCACTTCCCTCCTCGCTGGCCCCACAGGAGCATCACATGGCAGGCGTTGCCTCTGCTTCCTGGTGGAGTGGGAGGGGGTCACTCACCGACCGCATCCCGGGTCACAGGTGGCTCTGGCATCCTCTGGCCTGTGTGGACACTCAGGAGAACTTGTCAGCTCCCACCTGGGTGCCCCCGGGAGCGGAGGCCTCACCCATCAGAGCTTCTGTGGCCCATGGATCCCACGTCCCATGTTCCCTGTCTTGTGCCGACCC
Source organism: Dama dama (assembly GCF_033118175.1). NCBI lineage: Eukaryota > Metazoa > Chordata > Mammalia > Artiodactyla > Cervidae > Dama > Dama dama. The sequence continues at coordinate 1,443,708 of NC_083682.1, forward strand.
CTCCAGGGATGGGGGCTTGGTGCTTCCTCCGCTTTGTCCCTTGCTGAGCAGGCCGGGATCTCAGGATAGTCGTTGGTGCTCCCAAATCTCCTGGCTGTACCTCAGGGTCCCACATCCTGCCTCCTCAGCCCTCCACGCTCCTCAGGGTGGAGAGACCCCAGAGGTTCTGCCTGCTCTGGTTTCAGGGTCTAGAGGGTCTGGGTGAGTCCTGCAGCCTGCTGGGCTGTTCCCCAGCATCTGGCACCTTCAGCTGATGAGGCCCAAGTATCTTTCCCCAACAAAGCTGTGGGGGATTTGAGGCCTAAGGGACCCCATTCTAGGGGAAGAAAGTCTCCCAGGAGAATGGCTTGGCAATGGTTACTTACATGGGGCCCCGACCCAAGATCATCAGCGTCCTTGTGCACAAGCTCCGGAGCACCACCCCCAAGACAGACTCAGTGAGAAGGAGAGAGGGAGGGAAGGAGGAAAGGGGAGAAAAATGACAAAAGGGATGAATGGATAGATGGATAGATGGAAGAAGGTGAATGGGTGATGATGGATGAATGGATGGGTGGATGGAGGATGGATGGATGGAGGGATGGATGGAAGATGGATGGAGAATGGATAGAGGGATGGATGGATAGAGGATGGATGGTTGGAAGGAGAATGTGTGGATGAATGGACGGAGAATAGATGGATGGATGGATGGATGAAAGATGGATGGAGAGTGGATAGAGGATGAATGGAGGATGGATGGATGGATGAATGGAGGATGGATGGAAGATGGGTGGAGGATAGATGGACACACACATGCACACAGAGGGTGGGGTTGACTGACTGCTGAGGGTCTAAGGAGGATGAGGAGATGACAGGTATGAACACACAGGCGGACGCCCAGCCTGGGGGCGGGGTGGTAAATATGCAGCGGCGGGAGTAACACGAACGCTCCCACCCCCATTCTTACTTCTCTCCACGTGGTCACACGTTTCAGTGCCAGCAGCCCGCAGAGAGGCCACTGCTCTTCTTCCCAGTTACAGAGGAGGAATGTTGGGGTGTTCCTGGCTCCCCAGTTTGCTCCGGGTCACAGGCTACGAAGGTGAGGAAGTCACACCAAGTGTTTCTAGGCACCGAGCTGAAACCCATAGAAACACAGGCGTCACAGAGGCCCCGGAGCTCAGATAAACCCCAGATGTGGGGACAAGGTCGGGCCCACAAGTACACAGAAGCAGCCCAGCACCCTCAGGAACAGCGAGGGGGACCAGGAGGCTGGTCCCGTGGTTAGGAGCAGAGGTGAAGGCTCCAGACCCTGCCCGAGCCCTGCCTGAAAGCACTGGCCGTCCGCCAGGGTCCGCGCGTGCAGGGGCCTGAGTGCCGTCCGCCCTGGGGCCTGGGCAGCCCCCGCAGGGCCCCACGTGTGACGGTCCCGCAGGGTGGTGAGGGAGCGTGGCAGCCAGTGTCCATCGCGGGGCTGAGACGCCCCCGCCCCGCAGGTGTGGCCGAGACGGACAGTGCGGGGGTAGCAGGGCGTGCCACCCGGGGCTGTGGGGTCCCGGGGCCAAGGTGGCCTCCCGAGAGTCAGGTCTCGGGAGCTGTGTGTGCATGTGTGTACGTAATGTGCACCACGGGTACGGACATACACGCGTGTGTAGGTGTGCTGGGGTGTGCACCTGCCTGCACACCCAGCGGGGGGCCCCCTGCACGGCCCAGGGAAAGCTGCAGGCTCCGAGGCCCCGGCGGGCGCATGGCAGCGGCTTCAGGACTGAGGGAAGGGGCTGCTCCACAGCCTCCTGGCCAGGCCCACTGGAGCTGACGGCCCGTGCTCCCCTCCAGCCCGGCCCGAGGTGTCCAGGCGTGCTCCCACCTCCCTGCCTCCCCCGACCCCACCCCTGCATCCTCACGGCTCCCCCGTCCAGCCCATCGTCCTTCCATCTCGCCCCGCGTCCCCCAGGGCTGTCTGTGGGCCGGTGGGCCGAGCTGAGATCAGGCAGCTGGATCCCTTTCCCAGGTGATCCCAGGCCCCTGGGGTCCCAGTGAGCCCACCCAGAGCGTGTTTGGGGAGAGGGTGTCCAGGGTGGAGAGCTGCTCGCAAGGGGCCTCAGCTAAGGGATTCTGCACGAACCAGGCCCCCAGGTAGGGAGGCCTTTTATCTGGGAGGACGGTTCTGTGTGGAGGGGCCCCAGATGGGGCGTCTCAAACTCAGGGTCCCGAGGCCGGCCTCTGGGAGAAGGAGGGTCAGGACAGCAGAGGGGGGCCCAATGTGAGGCCTGTGTACAGAAGGGGGCGCCCACACGCCTGCCAGGCAGCCCGCCCAGCAGCTTGGCGGGCGGGTGGGTGGAGCCGGCTGGGCTGTGGGGAGGGAGCCGGGGTCGGGCGGGAGTGGGAGGTCAGGCCGCCTCCAGGAGCGGCCAGCGGACAGTAGGGGGAGCTTGGAACCCGGCTGATCTTGGCCCGACCACCTCGGCCCTGGCCCTGCCGCCCAGCATCCTGGGGAAGGTGTTGATGGGCCCTCGCTGCCCTGGGGGTGACTGCCCGGGAGGCTGAGAGCGGGCCGGCACCTGTGGGAGCCCCAGGCCTTCCAGGCTCACCTGGAGACTGAGCGGGAGCCCCAGGCAGGGGCCAGAGGGACCAGCTGCCTGTGGGGAGGGAGGCAGGGAGACCACGGCCGGCCTGGGGGGCCCCCGGCCCAGAGCGAGGACAGGAGGGCAGGTGGCCGGGTTCCGGGGAGCCTCGAGGCCCCAGGCCCGGATCAGAGGCCCTCCCTGCAGCTGCTCCCCAGCCTCCCACTGTGAGTCATCACGCCCCATCACGGTGGCGTCCCTGCCAGCCGTGAGATGGGCAGTCACCGCGGGCACAGGAGGTGTCCCTGGAGGACACCCTCGCAGCAGGGGCCTCCCCGCAGCCCAGGGACTGACAGGCCACCACGGAGGCAGCCGCTGGCTGCGGGGCTGACCCTGGCAGTGACTTGTCCACACTCCCAGCTCAGGCCCAGGCATGGGGCACGGGGCCTCGGGGCCCACCCGACTGGCCGACTGGCAGGAAAGCCTCGGAAGACCCCACCGACCCCCGGCCTGATTGGAGGGTTTCCCGTGCATGTTGCTGGAAATGCGGGTGGGCCGCGGCAGCCCGGGGGGCTGGGGGGAGTGCTGGCGGCCCAGCCCACAGAGTTCAAGTGGGCTGGATTGCAGTTGCGGGGGGAGCCCGGGACCCTCCAACCAGGGGGACGCCTGGACCTCTGGATCCCGAGACAGGAGACACTGCCCGGCAGGCCTGCCTGGAGAACAGACCGACCCCCACCCCAGAGCTCAGATCAGGCCCTCACGTGGGGCCCTAGAGGGTGGGGCTCAGGCCCTGGCCCCCGTGGGGACTTCTGGGAAGCTAGGACGCTCCCTGACCCCGTGGAAGCCCCTGGGCAGAACACGGTCACGCGCACATCCCTTTACATCCTGATGCGAGGTGGGAACAGAGGGGTCAGCCCCAGCCAGGCCCTGATGGGTCCCATCCCCCTGGGGCTGTCAGTCCTGGGGCCAAGGCAGGCAGTGGCCAGGGTCACGGCGGGGGCTCAGGGGTCTGCAGCCCCCAGAGGTGGCATTCCCCTGCACCCGCCCGGCCTGGGCCCCTGGGCCTGCCTGGAGGCCCCCTGCTTCCCAGCCAGGCAGTGGCGGGTGGGCCGGGGGCAGCCTGGGCAGGAAATGTCAGCTCCAAGGAGGGGTCTGGAATGCACGCTCAGCCGCTGGCAGCCCGTCCAGGACACGCACGGCGGAGGGAAGGCTTCGCTGGCCTGCTCCCAAACCAAGGGTCCACACTCTCCCCCCACGGCTGCTCCCCACCCCTGTCCCCCCCAGCTCCTGGTGCCAGCGATACCGGGGTTTGCATTGGCTTCCAGCCAAACCCCGGAATGTGCCTGCTGGCTGCCCAGCAGCTGTTCCTGGAATCGGGGCGACAAAGCACCGCCTGTCTCGGAGTCGGGGCGGACGGGCCGAGCCCGCCCAGCGCCACGCATGAATAGGGCACAGAGCCCCGGGCCGAGAATGAATGGGCTCACAGACGCCCAGACACCCGTGAATGGGCCCTGGGCGTCCAAAGACGCAGTGGAACTTGGAACCGGCCACGGGGCCCGGAGACCTGGGACGTGGGGTGCAAACCACTCAGGGTCTGTGCTGGTGAAATCCTTGGTGAAGGGAGAAGAGAGCCCCCCCCAACACTCAGACTCACAGCATGTGGGACTCGGGCACTCGGGAGCGGGGTGCAGGCCGCGGGGCCCTGACACCCAGGCGAGCGGTGGACACTTGCCTCCAAGGGTGCCTGGGGATTTGGAGGTGTGGGGGACGAGGCTCCCGCTATTATAGTCACAGGGTGTAAGAGTCAAGGCCTTTCGTGAACAGGGTTCATGCCCCTCAGATGCTCCAGGGATGGTGGAGGGTTCAGACCCCCAGAAGGGGCCTGGAGTCCCAGCAGGGAGCCGCCTGCCTGGAGTCACGGGTGAGCCCAGTGGAGACACCAGGACAGGATGAATGGAGTCACGGAGGCCCAGACCTCCATGAATGGGCACTGGGCCTTCCAGTGGGATTTAGAACCGGCCACCAGGGGCCCGAGACCTGGCACATGGGCTCCCCGAGACCCCGAAGAATGGAGATTCGGGCAACTGGAGAGAAGGCATTGGGAACTGGAGGAGGGTGCATATCACCTAGGGCTCCCAAGGACGGCCAGGCTGAGGGGTGGACAAGGGGGTGGACAAGGGGGTGGATGATGAGGGGGACAATGGGGGCAGACGATGGGGGGTGAATAATGAGGGGGTGGACAGTGGGGGTGGATGGCCCAGAGGTCCTGGAGACAGAGGTGGCAGGGTACCCTTCAGGTTGATGGTTGGAGTCCTTGTTACCAAGGTGATCAAAGAAGTGGGATCTAGGCCACCCAGATACTCAGAAAACTGTGGGTCAGAACCTGACGGCAGGAGCTGTGGGTTCCTGGGGCCTGTGGCTCCGTGGGAAGAGCCACACCCAGAGGGTGGTGGTGGGGAGTGAGTGGTCTGGACCCAGAACAGAGGAAAGGGTGGGGAGAGGCAGAAGCTGAGGGTCGTGGTAAAGAAGCAGTGGGAGTGTCAGTCGCTCAGTCGTGGCTGACTCTTTGGGGCCCCAAGGACGATAGCCCCCTGCCAGGCTCCTCTGTCCATGGGATTCTCCAGGTAGGAGTACTGGAGTGGGTAGCTGTGCCCTCCGCCAGGGGATCTTCCTTGACCCAGGGACCAAACCCGGGTTTCCAGCATTGCAAGCAGATTCTTTACCGTCTGAGCCTCTAGGGAAGCCCGAGGGGACGGTACCTGGCCTGATCTATCTGGATGAACCAATAGACTGGCCGGCCTAGGTGAGCAGGTGCAGAGGCAGGCAAAGGTGCCAGCCCCCCAAGGATGTGGAGACACTCAGCGTGCCAAATTCAGGTGCTGGGGTGCCAGCTGAGGCTCTGGGACTGGGCGGCCAGACCCTCCGATGGAGGAGTAGGAGACAGCCATCTCGCGGGGCTGGTGTGAGTGCCCAGGACTGTGTCCATGTCGCCCGATGCCCAGCGGGTGGGCGGCCGGGTGCCCAGTGTCCTGGTGTATATCGTCAGGATGACCAGATGACAAGGAACGCATCGTCATTCTCCAGGGAACGCGGTGAGGCCCCAGAGCTCCAAAACAGAGCCTGCAAGGACTCGCCCCCGAGGTTCCCCCAGGCTCTCGGTCTTAAGGGGACGTGGATTGGACAGTTGAGCTCTGCAGCAGAGTGGGACAGGGGGCCTCAGACACTCCACTAACGGGGTACGGGACTCGCATTCCAACCACTGGGGTAGAGGACCCAGACACCCAGACTAAAGGGGTAGGACCCTGACTCGTCTCTCGGGTGGCGTCCAGCTCTTGGGAAGCATGGGTGCAGCCCCGGACACCTCGCCCTGCGGTGAGCAGGCACCAGCGTGGGGATGAACAGCACACACAGTGGAGTCAAGGGTGAGGGGGGCGCGCGCCGGTGGGGGCCGTGAACGGGGCGCAGGGCATCCAGACCGCAGGAGCAGGGCCGTGGGGCTTGGCCGGCACTCAGGCCAGTGAGAGACGTGTCGGAGGGACGGTTCGGGCCCCCAGGGGGCCAGCTCATGCGTACAGGCTTTCCAGGAACCAGGCGACCACAGAACAGAGAGCCCCAGTGTCCAGACCAGCAGGGAACGTGCCCCCTGCACCTTGAGTGTCAGAGGAGAGGCTGCCCGGCAGCGCAGAAGCCCCGCGTGTCTCCAAGAATCCCCAGGAGGGAGGAAAAGATGCTCTGACGGTGGGGGTGCCCACATGAATAGATCCCCCAAGGGAACGTGAATGGGGGCCCCAAAGCTGCAGAGGAACCAGGGGTCCCAGAGGCCCTTGGGAGATGCAATGCGGGGAGGGACCTGATGCCGGGGTCACAGAGAACCCCCGTGTTCTGACACGGGTACTGGTGAGCAAGTCTCACTGCACACGCAGCCGGATGCCGGGTACAGGCTGCCTCAGTCTCCAGATGGACGGGGTGTAGTTCACCCAGATGCCCCAGGAAGCAGGGCTTGTATCCCATGGAGACCCAGGCTCAGAGTCAGCAGGGAGACCCTCTGCTGGAGAGGAGCTCAAGGAGCCAGCTCTGCGATGCGGACCCTCCGCGGAGGGGGCAGGCTCCTCGGGTGCCCGCGTGACACGCAAGGCCCCCTCACACTCAGATGATGGGGTGCAGGCGTCCAGATGAAGAAGGCGCAGTTAGCCTGAGTCAAGGACCACCGGGGCACCCTCAGGCTGGGACCCAGAGGATGGGCAGCGCGTACCCCAGCCCACGGAGGCCTGCGGCGAGCTGAGTGCCCGCCCCGCGCGGGTTAGCGCGGGCGGGGTGCACGCGTGCTGTCCCAGCACGTCTCATGGTTCCTTGCCAACAGCTCCCGGCTCCCCCAAGCCGGCGACTGCCATGAGTTCCAACCTCAAACATTCCCCCAGCAACCTCAAAGGAAGCATCCCGTCCAGGAGCCCCGCCAGGGTCTCCATGTGGCTCTTGGCTGCCAAGCCGCCGTCTCGGGGCCGCGGGGCTGGCCTGGGGCTGCCAGCTCTGTTTGGTTTTCCCCTTCCTGCCCTGGAACCTCAGACGCCCGTCTGGTCATGGAGGCGCCCGGATCCTGGGAAAGGCACAAAGACCCTACACAGCTGGGCTGGGGAGAGCCCCTCGCGGGGCAAACGCTGCAGGCGGGCCCGCGCCCCCGCGCCCACCCACGCGCCTCGCCCCCCGCAGCACAGGAGCCCCAGCAGGCCCCCTCTTGGCCCCAGAGCTGTTTCACTGCTCCTTCCGAGCCCCCAGCCCCAGGTAGGACAGGCAGAGGGACCCAGACCTTATACGGGGGAACATGTGCCCAGAGGGACACACACACTCCCAAGCTCCATGAGCCCCCAGAGCCACACGTGACCAGCCAGGACACACGTGTGCACATGTGTGTGCACGCATCCCATCGGTGCTGTCCCCAAAACAGCCTTGGCACCCGGGTCCAGTGTCCCAGAAGTCCTGCCCAACGAGCCCCGCGGGCTGGCTAAGCATTAGCTAGCCCACTTCCGGCTGTGGGTTGATAATGGGTTGGGAGACACCCTGACCTGGGTGGGCCTCTCAGAGCTGGACCCAGGGAGGAACCGGACCTGGAGTAACTGGACCAGATAAACTGGCCGGAGCAGAGTGCGGCTCCGCTGACCGGCCCTGCTGGGCCCGCAGGAGCAGGAGGCACTGAGGCAGACTGGAGCAGGTCTCCACCCGCTGCCTCCACAGCCGGGGCCAGAGGCTCAGACAGAGTGGGCTCCGGAAGGCTCCCTGGGCCCTGGGAGCAACGGAAGGGCCAACAGGCCCAGGCAGTCACCAGTGAGGGTGCCTGGCCGCGCTCACTTTGCTGGGTTCCAAGAGCCCCCGGGTTTGGCTCCAGCAGACCCAGAAAGTCACTCACCTCCAAAGCCAGGCATCCTCCTGACTCGGGACACCGCCCCCCACACCCTGGTGTACACCTTTCACAAGCTGAGTGCAGCCCGACCTCTCCATTGCCCGCCTGAAGGTCAGTCCCAGGGGGCCAGCACACCCTCCGGCAGGGCCTTCGGGAGGACCTGCGATGCCCCAGGGGAGCCCTGCGGGTGGGGCTCTGGGAGGGGCCCTCCTCCCAAGGGAGTTTCCTGGCCCCTGAGGGCCAGCAGTTCCGGCCCCGAGGTGGGGCTCCCCGAAGCCCTGCCTCCCACACCCTGCCACCCCCCCACCCCACCCGAAGCAGAGTTTCCAGCCAGTGGAGGCTGAGCAAAGCCGCGCGCTCGGGCACCATCTTCCAGGGCCCAGGGCCGAGGGGGCGGCCTGGAGGCCGGGCGTCAGGTGAGAGCACGTGGTGGCCGGGCGGGCCCGCTGCGCCCCAACATCTGGGGGAATCCTGTTCTTCTGGAAGGAGGCCCACAGGAGCTTTGTTTCCTGGAAGAATCAAACATTCCAGTTAGACCAAAGGTGGCGGGGTCAGTCAGCGCAGCTTCGGTAGGTGCCCGGCCCCAGGTGGACAGGGAGGCCCTGCTCCGGGGCGAGCTGGCATGCCCGACTGGGGGAGGACACAGCGTGGAACCCAGCATCGCCCCTGCAGGTCCCAGGAAAGGCTTCCTGGAGGAGGTGGGGGGCTCGCTCAGGTCTCCAAGGCCAAGCAGGATGGGGAGGGGGCGGCAGCGGGAAGCTCTTGGGGCAGCAGGATGGCTTGGCAGCTGCAGTAGCAAAACGGCTTGTGCCAGGAGGTGGGGATGGGGACGCCACCCTGCCCGGAAGGGGCGAGCAGGGAGCCCTGGGGGAGGCGGCGGGGGCTGAGACTCCACTCGGGGAGGACCCGGCCCCCGCTTCCTGGGAAAGCAGCCTCAGCACCCAGGGGGTCTTCCCCAGCAGGGCCACAGAAGGTAGACTCCTGCAGGGACTTCCTGGCCCTCCTGAGCGGCTGAGGCACTGCCCAGGCAGGGAGGGCATCCAGAGGCCGGCACGGGGACAGGGAGGGCTGAGCAGGGCCCGAGAGGCTGCCCCTGGGCCATCTGCCCTCCCGGGGCCCCTGCGAGCGCCCACCAGGACCCCAGGCCTGGATGCAGGCTGGCGGCCCCGCCTGGCCGCTGGAGCAGACAGTGCCACCTGGTGGCCGCGTGCAGGCCGGAACCCTAACCACCGCAGGAACCGGGCTGTCCAGGGGGACCATGCGCCTGCCCAGGCCTCGGGGCCCCCACCGCTTGCGGCAGGTGTGCCTAGGGGCCCGTGGTCCCCTCGGGTCGGCTCCCAGGCCCCTCTTGCGGTTCTGGGGCTCCCCCTTCACCAAATCCCAGCGGCTTGAGGTCCATGACTCTCCGGCCAAACAGGAGGGGGACAGCAGCCAAGCGGGGTGCAGGCAGGGTACACGCACGCACACTCACAAGTGTGCACGCACACACACACACAGGCATGCACACGCACCCACAGGCATGCACACGCACCCACACACACACAGGCACGCACACGCACCCACACGCACCCTCAATCAGGTAAAGGTGGGCTTTCAGCCCCACGTGGGAGCTGGGACTCTGCGTCCACCACAGGGCAGCTCCAGGGGCCCGCGGGCCTGTGGCTCTGGGCAGCCCACCCGGGCGCTCCTCCAGGCGGCCTAGGAGGAGTCAGCAGAGCCGCCTGATCCTGTGAGCGCCCCGAGCGCCCACACGCTCCACCACCAGGGCCTTGCCAGCGGCCCCCTGGCCAGGACTGGCTCCACTGTTGTGGGGCCCACGCAGGACTCATGTGGCCTCTTGCTCCAAACCTTCATTCTCCAAGCCGGCAGTGGCGGGAGTTAGAGCAAGCCCAGCCTCTGCCCTGAGTCCCTGCCGGCCTGACGCCCCCTCCTCATGCGGGTGGCTCCCTGGGGCTGGACTCTGCCTGCTGCGATCGGACAGCCCCTGTGGGGACGAGACAGGCTCATTTGGGGTGAAGGGGAGACAGCCGGGCTGTGCGGCCGGACCCCCGTGGCCAGGACCCCCTGCTTTGATGGCGGCCCCTCCAACAGGCTGGGCCGGTGCTGGCGGGGGCCACTGAGGCCGTTCGTTAGACGGAGGGGCCTCTTCTGACCCTCCCCGCACTAGGCAACAGGGTGGGCGGGGGACACGGAAGTGTGGGGTCCAGCCCTGACATCTGCCTGTTCCTGGGGGGCTGGGGTTGGGCTGGACCCTACGACCAAGCTGCCGCTGCCCCCGGGAGGAGGGGAGCCCAGGACAAGCTGTTGCAGGGAGCCGCAGAGTTTCCGGAGGAAAGCAGCGGCCTGAGAGGTGGATTGGGGGGCGTTGCAGCCAGCCTTGCAGGGCCGAGCGGAGGGTGGCCTTCTAGTGGCCTGGAGTTCTGCTCCGTCGTGGACCCGCTGTCTGCGGGTTGGGGGCTCCGATGGGCACAGCAGTCAGCATCCTCGCGACGCCACCCAGGTGCAGCCGGAGGTGGGTAACGTGACATCTGGACCCGAGGGGCCCAGCAGTGCGGGCGCCTGCAGCTGTCCCTGGACTGCGACTCTAGAAGCCAGGAGGTGAGGGGGTCCCAGAGGATGTGTGGGATTTTGGAGGGGTGACGGGTGAAGGGTGAGTGCCCAGTGCTGGGTGGCGCAGGGCTGACCAGGGAGGGGCACCTGGCTGAAACAGCTCCCTGGCTCCTAGATCAGGGTGGGCCTCCAGCAGGCCGCTGAGCTGAGGCCCAGGGCGCTGGGCGGCACGGCGGACCCCTGTGCCCGCCTGAGCCTGTCCCCGGACGCCGGGTGCATGCACGAGCCAAAGGTGCACCGCGGCACGCTGTGCCCCGTGTTCGAGGAGACCTGCTCCTTCCACGTGAGTCAAGACTGGGCCGGGTGCCGGGGCGGGGCGGCTCATACCCCTCCCGCAGGTGCCGCCCGGGGAGCTGCCCGGCCCGCCCTGCAAGTGCGGCTCCTGGACCACAGGCGCCTCTCCCAGCACTGGCCGCGGGGCGCGCTCAGCCTGCCACGGGGCTCCGTGGATCTGCAGTGTGTGCTGGAGCTCTGGTGCCCGCTGGGCCCGCCCGCCCCGGGCTCCCGCCCCCCGCCCGGCTCCGCGTGCTGGGGGGGGGGCGCTGAGGCCCTCTCCTGCTGCCTGCAGCCTGAGCAGACCGTGGAGCTGGGCTTCTCACTGAGCTGCGTGCCCGGCTCGGGCCGGCTGACCGTGGTCGTGCTGGAAGCCCGAGACCTGAGCCCGGCACTGGTGGGCGAGCACTGGACCCACCCCTCCACGTGGACAGAGGAAACCCAGGCCCCAGCCCTCAGACCTGGGAGGCCCCCTGACCCCTTTCGTGCGCCCAGACCCCTACGTGAAGGTCCAGCCCATGCTGAACCAGAGGAAGCGGAAGAAGAGAAAGACGTCAGCCAGGAAGGGCACGGCCGCCCCTTACTTCAACCAGGCCTTCACCTTCCTTGTGCCCTTCAGCCAGATCCAGGTGGGCTGCCTGGAGGCGGGGGGAACCTCACTCAGGGCCAAACTGACTGCTGTCTTTCTCCCCCTCCTCCTACACCTCTGACTGCTTCTACCCAGGGCGTGGATCTGGTGCTGGCCGTGGGCCGAGCCTGTCGGCAAGGTGCTGCTGGGCTCCCGGGCCTCTGGGCAGCCCCTCCAGCACTGGGCGGACATGCTGGCCCAGCGGCCCAGCGGCCCGTCTCCCAGTGGCGCCGCCTGCAGCCGGCCAGGGAGATGGACCAGGCCCTGGTCTTGCAGTCCCGCCGGCGTCTGCCCTTGCCCGGCTTCTGAGGCTGTCCCTGGGCCTGGGTCTCCCTGCGGGTTGCCCCGGGTCCCGCCGTAATAAACGCCTTCCCCCCACACCATGTGTCCTTTCTGAGCTCCGCCGGCACTGCAGGGTCAGGGGCTCCTGATACCGCCACGGCCCCTCCTGTGGATGAGAGGGTCTCCTCTCATGGCTCAGCCAGGCCTTGAGGCCTCTGACTGGTGCCTGACCCCTGAGTGAGGGCAAAGGGGCCCCTCTAGGCCCGCTGGGGATGATCCTGGAGGTGGGGCCCCCTCATGTGTGACGACTAGAGAGTTAGGGATGGGTCCCTGGGGACACAGTGGCAAGAGGGAGATGTTTGGGGGTGGTGGTGACAGTGGATGGAGGGAACTCCAATTCCTGGGACCACCCCAGTTCCCCACAAAGCCCCCAAACCGACTGGATGGTGGTGCCGGGCCTCCCCTGCACGCGCAGCAGGGGGCAGTAGATGCCTGCAGAAGCCACCCTGGGGCCTTTGGGGGCTCAGCCTGGCCCAGAAAGCAGCTCTAATCCCCACACATCTGGACGGCTTTAGCTCTCCCTGACCCTCCCCACGGCCAAGAACCCCCAGCTCGAAGGATGCCAAGTCATGGTCGTCCGGATGCCTCTGCTGGGCGGGGGCCAGGGCGGGGGGCCGCAGGCCCGGGGCTGGGATGAGGAGAGCAGTGCTGGGCCTGCCTGAGCCGCCAGGCAGGCCTGGGGCCCCCTCGAGTTAGGGAGAGGTTCCCAGGCCGGTGGCGCCGAAATCTGGGGTTTGAAGGACGTGTTCCGAGCTGTGTGGGGAGCCAGCCCACAGGCACGACACTTGAGCAAGGCTGCATGTCCATCTGGGACCTCCCGTCCCGCTCTGGGAGGATGGTGGGGTCCCGCTCTGGAGGGCAGTCCCCCCACCCTCAGCCCAGAGTCCCCGGGGCTGCTTCAGGCCCCAGAGGCTCTGTCTGGGGTCTGGCCTTGCCCCCGGCCAGCTTGAGGCAGGGAGCACGTGAACAGTTCATGCCCAAGCCGCCCCCTGGGCTAGAGAGGACAATGGACAGCAGAGTGTAAGCAGCCCAGGGCTGTTGTTTCCTGGGGGCCCAGAGGCCTGGGGAAGCCGAGGGGAACGCAGAGTGAACCCTGACTCTGGGCAGACAGGGCTGGGCCGGAGTGACCCTTCGGCTGACCCCTGAGCTGGGCCCCACAGCTGCTGAGGCCGTCACGTTGTCCTCGGGCTCCTTGCAAGATACAAGGGAGGCGATTTGAAGTCGTCACCTCGCCCTAAATAGACCAACCCAACCTCAGCACCCCCTCCCAAGACTTCTTGGCCTGGACGGCGGCAGCGGCGGCGGGGCCGGGCCAGGCGGCCTGGGCAGGTGGGGAGGTCCCTGTGCCCCCATTGGTCTGAGGAGGACTCCATGCCCTTTCTGAGCGGAGGCCCAGCCCGGGGGAGGCCATTTATAGCCCTCCCCCGGACCCACCAGCCCAGCTTGCCGCTGCCGGCCTGACCCTCGGTCCCACTGCCGCTGCCCAGACGCGAGGTGAGGCCGGCCCGGCCCGCCGAGGCCAGCACGGGCGCGTCTGGAGCGCTCCTGCAGAGGGACGTCTCCGGGGCCAGGGTGGGGGTCTGGGGTCTGGGGGCTCCCAGAGCAGAGGGCTGCAGGGAGACGCTCCTGGAGGGGGCTGGCGTGGCGTGGGGTTCCCGGACGGCACAGCGACGGCCAAGCCTCAGCTCTGAGCCATGGGGAGGGGACTTCATGGAGTGAGGGACCCCAGGCCCTAATGGGGGGCAGTGTCTTCTATGCACTTGGGCCAGAAGCCGAAGGAGCAGAGCTAAAAATAACCAGCGCCTCGGGTGGCCACCTGCGCTGGCCAGACCCACCCTCCCCCAGGGACAGCTGCAGCAACTCCAGGCCCGAGGGGACATTTCGGGCACACTTTCTCCTCTTATTGCCCCCCCCCCCCCGCCCCGGGGAATTCCAAGACATGGCCCTGAAGGAGGTGGGGGTGGGGGGCGGGTTGGTGCTCCCCCCGCCCCGCTGGGTGCAGGGCAGGCGGGCAGGGGCCCTGACCCCCTCACCTTTCTCTCCCACAGGCTATCAGCCCAGGACCGCACGATGGGGGAGTAAGTGCAACCCTCAGCCCGCTGCCCCCGGGGCCCCCACCCCCCAGCGCTGGGTGGGAGTCTCCGCGTGTCCCCACCTGGCCACCCCGTGCGCCCGCCAGCCCCATCACATAGCCCCGTGGTCCTAACCTCTCTTCTCTCTCCCCCACCCCCCGCCCGCCCTCCTGGGACAGTGAGGAGGTGAGTACTGGCTTGGGGGTGAAACACGGAGGGGATGGGACCCCCAAGTCAGAACAGGCCTGAAACTGGAGCTCCGAGGCCCTGGGAGACCGTCTGTCACCCTGTGGATGAAACTGCCCCACCCCACCCATCGAGACAGCAGGAAACAGAGGAAGTGGCCTCCCCGCTGGCCCCTCCCACGGGCCAGGGGAAGTGAGGCTGCGGCCTGGTCACCGGGGAGTCGCTTCTTCTTTCTCATGGCTGCTCCCCACCCCCACCCCCGGGGCCCGAGGGTCTCCCCTGCCCTCCTCCCGGCCTCCCCGTCCGAAGTCTCTTCTCCAGACCCCAGGCCTTCCAACCAGAAGGGCCGCCCCGGCAAAGGGTCAGCACGCCGCACCGTGTCCCAGGCTTGTGTCCCCCCACCAGGCCCAGGCCCTGCCGTCCCTTGGGCAAGATGCCCTGGTTGGCCGGGTGGGCAGGGAAGGGTGCAGGGTGCTGGGATCCCGCGCCCCCTGCCAGCCCTGACCGCGCCTCCTCTCCCCTGCCCTGCAGAAACGCAACAGGGCCATCACGGCCCGCAGGCAACACCTGAAGGTAGGTGCGGGCCCGGGGGGGGGCGGCCCGGGGGCTCTGTGGCCCGGCCAGCCGCGGCCCCTCACCGCCCGCCGCCCGCCACCCCGCCCCCAGAGCGTCATGCTGCAGATCGCGGCCACGGAGCTGGAGAAGGAGGAGGGCCGCCGGGAGGCGGAGAAGCAGAACTACCTGTCGGAGCACTGCCCGCCGCTGCATCTCCCCGGCTCCATGTCCGAAGTGCAGGTACCACTGTGGGCCCCGTCCCTGGCCCGGACGGGCCTCCTCCTGGGTCGGGAGGACGAGCGGGGTGGTCAGGGCGGGTGGAGGCCAAGCGTGGGGTCGCCCACCCGCGGTCTCCGCCACCAGGAGCTCTGCAGACAGCTGCACGCCAAGATTGACGCGGCTGAGGAGGAGAAGTACGACATGGAGGTGAAGGTGCAGAAGAGCACCAAGGAGGTGAGAGGTGGGGGGCGTGTGGGGTCCGGGGCGCGCGGGGCTGCCCTGACGGCGGGACCCAGGCTCCGCCGCCGCCGCCGCCCAGCCTCGCTGCCCACCCCGCAGCTGGAGGACATGAACCAGAAGCTGTTCGACCTGCGGGGCAAGTTCAAGAGGCCCCCACTGCGCCGCGTGCGCATGTCGGCCGACGCCATGCTGAAGGCTCTGCTGGGCTCCAAACACAAAGTGTGCATGGACCTGCGGGCCAACCTCAAGCAGGTCAAGAAGGAGGACACGGAGAAGGTAGGATGTCCCCGCTGGCGGGGGCTCAGCCCCTGGGCCCGCCTGCGGGGCCAGACGTGGGGGGCCAGGGCGGCGGGGCGCCCGCCTGAGCCCCGTCCTCCTCCCTGCAGGAGCGAGACCTGCGGGACGTGGGTGACTGGAGGAAGAACATCGAGGAGAAGTCGGGCATGGAGGGCCGCAAGAAGATGTTCGAGACCGAGTCCTAGGCCCCTCACCCCCGGCCACCGCCCAGCGCCCCTGCAACCTCGGGGGGCCCCCCGAGGCCGGCTTGGCACCTGTCAATAAAGGATTCCAATCCCCATGTCTGCTCCTCCCTGCACTGGTCCAGCGCCGCCCCAGCCTCTGTCCACAGGCGGCCCTGGGAAGGCCCTGAGCCTGTGCCTGGGCTTGGTGTGGGGGAGCCACGGGCGGGCTTTGGGGGTCCCGGCTGTCCTGGGGGGGCGGTCTCCAGGCCAGGGGCCCTCCTCCCTGCCCACCCGCTGGGGCAGCCGGGTGGCGTTGGCAGTCAGACCCCCAGGCCTGGACATAGGTGGCCGGGGTCATTTCAGAGCGACACCCCGAGATGACCGTGCATCTTGTTGTTGTCACAAAGGTCCCCTCGAGGCCCAGAGACACTGTCCTTGAGGCCCCGGTCCACGCAGGGGCCTGGGGGGCCTCCTTCCCCGCACAGGCAGCCCGTTCCTCCCAGCTGCCCCTCCCCAGACCCCAGGCCCCCAGACGGGCTTGGGGGGTGGTCCTGGACCAGACTCCTGGGGGCTTCAAGGGGCTGGGGTCTGTCTCCCCCCGGAGACTGGTGACTAAAGAAGGCAGCCCCACTCTAGGCCCAGCAGGAGGCCTGGCCCTCCTTCCTGCCCGACCCTGGCCCTGGCCACCCCTTCAGGGGACGATGTCCCTGGCATGCCCAGACGGGACTGTCATAGCAAGGCCGCCTTCAGCCTCAGCCTGAGGGATGACGGCGCGGTCCGCGAAGTCCCCGTGCTCAGATCTCTGGTGGGGAGGCCAGGCCGCAGTGGTGATGGAGCGGCTGTCGACCCTGCCCTTGCCCTCGGGAGGCCCCCGGGACTGATGCACAGGGGCCTGGAGCCTTGAGCCTCGAAGGAGGGACGTCAGCCTGCCCAAGGCCTTGGCCCGTCCCGCTGCCTGGCCCTGCTGCTGCAGCCCGGGGACTGGGCTCTGTCCTGCGAGCACCTTCCTGCGGGCCCTCTTGCTACCCTGCGGCTCAGGGCGGGCCCAGCAAGCCCTCCTGCTCGGCTAGCCTAGCGCTCCCGACGGCGGGCAGCTCACGAGTGCGGAGCCCAGAGCGGGCAGGCGGCAGGCGGTGGGCTCCAGGACTGAGTGGGCTGCGGTGGCCAGAGCTCCCAGTGGCAGAGGCGGTACCCGCCCCCCACCCCGCAAAGTGAGCCCAGCACCTGTGCAGGGAAAGGGGGCGTGACTCTGTCCCCGGGGCTGGGGGCGGGGCACCCCAGGGAGGCGACCCCCACAGGCGGGACCCGACTCTGATGGTTTGGGGAATGATCTTCACCCCATGGACTGTAGCCCGCCAGGCTCCTCTGTTCATGGAATTCTCCAGGGAAGAACACTGGAGTGGGTAGCCATTCCCTTCTCCAGGGGACCTTCCCAACCCAGGGATTGAAGCCACCTCTCCCCCATCTGAGTCACCTGGGAAACCCCCAGGCTTATGGGTGCTTGTTACATTTTCCAATGAACAAACGACATGACTGAGGACCATGTGAACCAAGCCAGACGGGCAAACACCCACCACATGCAGCTCGGCCTGGCTCCACGCCCTCTGCCACCCTCTGAGGGTGACCTGTGTCCCTGCAGCCGTATGGACAAGGGGCCAATCGGGGAAGCACGTAGTCCAGCAGCAGGCAAGTGGTGAGGACTCGGCCTTCTAGAAAGTTCTCTGCAGCGTGGAGAATGGCTAAGGCTGGAGGCAGGAAAGGAGCCACTGTCGCTCCTGGGAGGCAGGGGGAGAGCGGCAGTGGGTGCAGAGAGATTCGAGAGGCAGAGCCCGCAGGACGTGGTGGACCAGGGGGACGGGGCACCCAGGCCTGTGCCCAGAGCGGGGACAGGGCTGGTTCTGCGGGCGGAGGAAGCAGCTGCTCCCAGACAGACAGCTGGGCTCAGGGGTCGGGGCTGAAGATGGGGTCTGAGCATCCTCAGCGTTGGGCAAGGTCCCTGACAACGAGTGGGGAGGCAGTGACTCCTGGAGCGCCCGAGCCGGCGCTGCCCGGGAAGAACCCCCGAGGGCAAGAGGAGGCGGCAAGACATGCAGGGGACGTGCCCACCGGGGATGATGCTGGAGGTCAGGAAGTCCCAGGGGACTTGGCTCAGCTGGGCCGGGGGCCAGGTGAGGCTGGCGGAGACTGGCTGGATGCTCCCGGGAGGTGCGGGGTGTGTACGGATTTGGGCCTGCAGCTCGCTCCATCCTGCCCCTGCGAGGGCACCCAGACACCCGGGGCCTCGGTCCCTACACTGTCCTCCAGGAAGTGAGCACGGCCCAGGGGCGGATGGCTGAGCACAGGGGCCGTGGGTGCCCAGAGAGCCTGGACCGTCTCGGCGCCAGAAAGGAGGAGGGCGGAGCGAAGACAGAGTAGACCCAAGGAGGGCAGGTGGGCGGCAGGCAGGGGTGTCCGGCGAGAGCTCCGCGGTGGACTGAGGCTGGGCCTGCCCTGCGGTCAGGGAAGAGGGCTGCTCCTGTTTTAGGAAAGACTGTGAGTCCCTAGGAGTAGAGGAGGCTGGAAGAGGGGCAGAGACGGCAGGTGACGGAGCTGAGGATGTGCAGGGGCTCTGAGGGTCAGTCTTGAAACTTTTCTGACAGCCTGAAATAATTTCCTCCCAATTAAACCTTCTTTAAAAAATGTCAAGCCAAGAAACCTCTTAAACAATGGCAAAATGGTTGTTCTTCAGTTGCTCAGTCGTGTCTGACTCTTTGTGACCCCATGGACTGCAGCACGCCAGGCCTCCCTGTCCTTCACTATCTCCTGGACTTTGCTCAAACTCATGTCCATTGAGTCAGTGATGCCATCCAATCATCTCATCCTCTGTCATCCCCTTCTCTTTCCCAGCATCAGGGTCTTTTCCAATGTGTCGGCTGTTTGCCTCAGGTGACCAAAGTATTGTTGCTTCAGTCCTTCCGATGAATATTCAGGATTAATTTCCTTTAGGATTGACTGGTTTGATCTCCTTGGTGTCCAAGGGACTCTCAAAAGTCTTCTCCAGCACCACAGTTTGAAAACATGGATTGTTTGTCACTCAGCCTTCTTTATGGTCCAACTCTCACATCGGTACATGACTACTGGAAAAACCATAGCTTTGACTATACGGATCTTTGTCAAGAAAGTGATGTCTCTGCTTTTTAATACACCGTCTAGGTTTGCCTAACTTTTCTTCCAAGGAATAAGCATCTTTTGATTTCATGGCTGCAGTCACCATCTGCACTGATTTTGGAGCCCAGGAAAATAAAGTCTCTCACTTTATGGTGGGAGGCCGAGGACCCAGACGGGGATCTCGGGAGGGTTCCGGGCCCACCCTTCTTCAGCAGGTCGGGTGAGTGCGGTGGGCCAAAGAGATAAGGCGGGGCAAGAGGTGCCAGCCTCAGGGATGGGATGCTGCCAGGAGTCCACTCAGGAGCAGACAGAGCCCTGTGGACTAGGACGGGTGTCTTCCCTGTCCTTCACCATCTCCTGGAGTTTGTTTAAACTCATGTCCATTGAGTTGGTGATGTCATCCAACCATTTCATCTTCTACTGCTCCCTTCTCCTCCTGCCCTCAATCTTTCCCAGCATCAGGTCTTTTCCAACGAGTTGGCTCTTTGCGTCAGGTGGCCAAAGTATTGGAGTTTTAGCTTCAGCATCAGTCCTGCTAATGAATATTCAGGGTTGGTTTCCAAGGGACTCTCAAGAGTTTTTTTCCAGCACCACAGTTTGAAAGCATCAATTCTTCGGCATCCGGTGGTTTTTATGGTCCAACTCTTACACCCGTACACGACTATTTGAAAAACCATGGCTTTGACTGTTTGGACCTTTGTCAGCAAAGTGATATCTCTGCTTTTCAATACACTGTCTAGGTTTGTCATAAGTTTCTTTTCAAGAAGCAAGCGTCTTCTAAGTTCACGGCTGCAGTTACCATCTGTAGTGATTTAAAGCCCAAGAAAAGAAAATCAGCCACAGCTTCTACTTTTCCCCCTTCTATCTGCCATGAAGAGATGGGACCGGATGCCATGATCTCCATTTTCTGAATGTTGAGTTTTAAGTCAGCTTTTTTACCCTCTTCTTTCACCCTCATCAAGAGGCTCTTTAGTTCTTCTTCTCTTTCTGCCATTAGAGTGGCATCATCTGTGCATCTGAGGTTGTTGATATTTCTCCAGGCAATCCTGATTCCAGCGTGTGCTTCATCCAGCCCAGCATTTTGCAAGATGCACTCAGAATATAAGTTAAATAAGCAGAGTGATGATATACAGCCTTGACATACTCCTTTCCCGATTTTTAACCAGTCCATTGTTCCGTGTCCAGTTCTAACTGTTGCTTCTTGACCTGCATACAGGTTTCTTGGGAGACAGATAAGGTGGTCTGGTATTCCCACCTCTTCAAGAATTTTCCGCAGTTGGTTGTGATCCATACAGTCAAAGGCTTTCTTGTAGTCAATGAAGCAGAAATAGATGATTTCTGGAATTCCTGTGCTTTTTCTATGATCCAGCGAATGTTGGCAATTTGATCTCTGATTCCTCTGCCTTTTCTAAAGCTCATACATCTGGAAGTTTTTGGTTCACGTACTGCTGAAGCCTAGCTTGGAAGATTCTGAGCATGACCTTGCTAGCATGTGAAAGGAGCGCAACCGGACGGTAGTTTGAACATTCTTTGGCTTCCTGGCAATTCCAGGCCCACTGAAGCTGCCCCCCTTGCAGGGAGACCCAGCCAGGTGCCCGGGGTCCCAGGCGCACCCCTCGGCCTGACCCCCAGCCCCCATCAGGGCTCACGTGTGTGCACAGACACCCTGATCTGTTCCCCATCTCCGATGGCTCCTGTCACCCACCTGCCACCCCCGGGCCCCCACCTGCCCTGGCAGACTCCCTGCCCTTTCTGTCCCCAGGCCAGGACCCTAGGCCCCAGCTCCCCTGACGCGGGAACACGCGGCAGTGGTGGGGGGAGCTGCACCACCAAACCCCGAAGCTCCTCCCAGAGGAAAGCCCGCCCAGCATTGCGCACGCTCGCTCGCGTGAAAGCCGAGCACACGATGAGGGTCACGGTGCAGCTGGAGACCCCGGGCCTCCCTCCGGCCTGCTCACTGCCGCCCGTCTCTCTTCCGGTGTCTCCCCGCTGTGCCCACACCCACACAACCCTCCAGGACACCTCTGCTTGGGTTTCCGCAGTCGGCATCCATGTCCAGACCCTCTCGAGACACGACCTTCTCCCGCTTTCTGTCTGTGCTTGCTGATGCCACGCCTGGGTCCCCGGTGCCTCCAGGCACTCTGACTTCTCAACCCCGTCCCCAGCCTCTCTCATGGTCTCTCCACCCCTCCCCTGCCAGCCGGGGCTCCGAGGTCCTCGGAGGAGGGGCCTGGGGCCCCAGGATGTGGGCCCCCTCCCCTCCCACCTAGATGGGGCTGAGAGTGATGCGCTCTTGGCGCTGAGCCCCGAGGTGTGGGGCTGTTTGTTGCAGCAGCTCCTTCCTTCCCTGACGGGCACATCCCCGAGTCAGCGTCCAGGGCACCGACAAAGGCGAAGCACAGCCCTGCAACTCAAACGGCAGGGCTCACATCTCCAGGCCTGGAGGCCGGAACCCAGACCCGGGTGCGGGCAGGGCTGGCCCTCCTGAGGCCTCCCTCCTGGGCGTGCGGACGGCCGTCTCCTCCCTGCGTCCTCCAGGGTCGCCCCTGTGTGTGTCTGAGCCCTGACCGCCTCTTCCTATAAGGACACCGTCAGCGCTCAGCCGGATCAGACGTGCGTCACCCTCTTCTGCCTTGACCTGTCCCTGCGCTGACCACTTTCCTGATCTTGACCCCTGCTCCTCACACACCCCACCCTCTCTCTCATTCACCACCCCTGCCCCCAGCATCTCATCGCCCGGTCCCTGGAGGGTGGGGTCCTGACACTGCTTTCCCCGGGGCCCTGTCTCACCTGGGCCTTGGAGACCACCTCGTCCGTGGCCCGGCCTCCCCGGGGTGGTCTGCCTGGGCGTCTCGCAGGCAGAGTCAGTGCCCCTGGGCCTTCTGACCCCGTCCGCCTCGCCCAGACCTCCTCCCGGCCAGCACCTCGGGCTCAGGACCTGCACGCCTGGCTCAGAACCTCAGGGGCCAGAAGCCTCCCTGGTGCGCACCCCGCCCTCCCGCAGGACGCGCTGTTTCCCCGGTCCTTCTCGTTGTCGCTGGAGACCCCGGCAGGCTGGGCGCGAGCGGGGGGCTGAACGTGGCCTCGGCCTCCTGAAGGCCCCTCTGGAGTCTGTGTGATCGACGGCGCGTCTGCTTCCTGGGTGGACCCTGGGCTCTTCTGAGGAAGGCCAGCTCTCCTCACCTGCCCCCCAGCGGGGCACAGGGGCCCTCGGGCTCAGGCACTGGGTCCCCAGCAGTGCTGTCTGCCTCGCCCATGTGGGCTGGACGAGAGGGGTGGAGGTGTGAGGAGGCGGGCCTAGGGCATTTCTGCCTGAAGGTGTGAGATTCCAGCACATGCATGCAGAAACGGGCTGAAGGGAGCAGGGGAGGCTGGAGGCATGGTCAGCAGCTGGCTGGCCCTGGGACTTGGGGGCAGAGCCTCAAGGCAGGAGCTGGACCTCAGGAGGGGAGAGGGTGGCGGAGCGAGTTGCGGCCGAGAAGGGGGACCCTGGTGAGTGGGGGGACGCTGCCCTCCGTGGGCCCCAGAGCCCCGAGGCACCCTTGGGCACGGCTGCCATGGGCCCCCACCTTCCAGGCGTGGAGACAGGGTGTCTCCCTTCCTTTCGTTTCGGCAAGTGTCAGGGCCACTTTGCTGGACGCACAGCGGGAGGCAGGGGTGTGAGCGTCCCCGAGTGGCTGCCACACCTCCCGTCCTGCAGCCTGGAGGCAGGGACCCAGCTGTCACAGGGGTTGTTCCTGGCCCCTCCCCAGCGGCTGGTGGTTTCCTGGGGCTTTTCGGTTGGAGACACACCACCTACACCTCACTTTCATCTTCAGTTGGCATCTCCCGACAGGCCAGTCTGCCTCCAAATTTCCCCTTTTGGTAAGGACATCAGTCATCCTGAATTATGACCTAGTGACCTCATCTTAACTGATTGCATCTACAATGACCCTGTTTCCAAATAAGGTCCCATTCTGGGGTGCTGGCCAGCGGGACTCCAGCCTACAGATTTGGGGACACAGTTCAACCCCTCCACAGGAGGGATCTGTTGTTTCTGGGCCTTCGAGGGTGGGGATGGGCAGAGAGGACACACTGTGGAGGGCTCTGGGGTCTGGTGAATGCTTGGTGGTGCGGGTCAGTCCCGAGTCCCCGGCCATGGGAGCTGGCAGAGTCCAGGGGCAGCAGAGAGACCCCAACAGTTCAGGAAAGTAAAGAAAACTGTGAGCAAACACAGGGGTGGGTAAGGGGGCATCTGCGGGCAGAGCAGCTCAGGCTGGGTCCTAGACGTTTGGAGAGCAGGGACCAGTGAGGGGTGAGCCAGGCGAAGACCCGAGATTCGGGAAAGGGGACCATGCTCTGGGAGTGCACACAGGAGACACCACCCAGGGAGGTCACCACGCTTCACGTGAAGGCTTAGGGACCGGGACCGTGCCCCCTGCTTGGGGACACCAGCCAAGCAGAGCTGGACTTCGAGGCCTGGACGGCGGGTGGGTGGGTGGCTCCGGTGTGGGGTCCCAGCCCCCACACCCTGCACCTCCGCCTCACCTCCGCCTCCGGGCCCTCCAGGCCCCTGCAACTTGCTTAACGCTTCCTGGCGACTCGTGTTTTTTTCTCTTCTCTTGCAGCAACAGATTAGAAAACAACACCCCAACCCCAGCCCCGATGCCTTCCAAACCTCAACCTGCAGCCGGAAGGGGGAAGTGAAACCCGGCTGGGGGTGGGGGCTCCGGGACGGCCGCCCCAGGAAGCGCCCAGAGCTGCAGCTCACACGCACAGCGAGGACCATGGCGGAGGCTCCTGGCAACCCAGGCTCCGAGGAGCGGCGGGAGCTGCTGGCGGAAGAAGACACAGGGTAAGGCCCGGCCGCGTGCGCGCCCAGGTCCGCACAAGCTTTTGCATCCGCACGTTGTGGGGTCGCGCTTAACCCGAGGTCTGCGGCAGCGCGGGGCCCGGAGGAGGCTCGCAGGCTGCAGGGCGTCTTCCTGGGTTCTTGTCCCCACCCACCCCCCCGGGGCAGCGAGATGCCTCCTTCCGTCTGCCTCTGTAGCTGGGCCTTGCTGGAGAGGTGGGTTCTGCCACCCGCCAGTAGGATGCGAACCGGGCTCCAGGCGGGCTGGATGCCGAGGGAAGAGCCTGGGCCTCGGGCAGGCAGGGCGGAGACTGTGAGGGCAGGAGGTGGGGTGGGCCCCGTCCAAGAGGCCTGGCCAAGATGGGGTGCTCAGCCTCGGGACCCTCGAAGCCTGTGCTGGGAGCCCGGCCGGGCCCTCTCCCGGGCCGCCCCGCCCCGCCCCGCCGGGGTGAGCAGGCAGAGGGCTCCACGGGTTCTGAGCGCCCGGCTGGCGGTGGGCCGTGAGGGGCCGACCAGGGCTTTGGGCAGGGTGCGTGTGAGCACAGCCGGAGCCGGGGGTGGGGGGGGACGCTGGCGACCCGGGCGTCTGCAGGAGGCCGCTAGGCTCTGTGGAGCGCCCCCCACCTGAGACAGGGCGAGGAGGGGTCCCTGGCTGTGGGGGTCTGCTGGTCCCAGGGTGCGGGGGCTGGACACGGGAGCGGCCAGGGTTCGCGGGTGGACAGACGTCCTGACGGTCGGGGCGTGGGCAGCCGTGTGGAGAGAGACCACGGGCCCAGCGGGAGGATGGCAGAAAGGAAGGGCAGAGGGAGGGGGGTGAGACGCCCAGAGCCACAGGACTGAGATGGAGCCGACCAGCCGCCCCCCTACTGGCTCCAGAGCTGCTGGGGTCAGGGGGTGGGGCAAGGGAGAGCCCGCCGGCCCACTAGGACCCCAGCCGGCCGAGCCACCACAGGCTGGGCTCCCCGCGGCCTCAGGCTCTCCTTGCAAAGTGGATTCTGACCCCAGCTCTCGCACGGGAGGCTGGAGGCAGTGGTACCCGGTTCCGTGATGATGCTTTTAGTGCCGAGGAAGGGAGGCTGGAGCTGTTGGTGAGGCTCATGCACCGGCAGGTGAGGGAGACGCCCTTGCGTCTCCTCCTGGTCAAGTTCCAGGGGAGCCCTGGGATGGGGGCCGTGGGGCTGAGTCCTGGGGGGGCGGGGGCGGCTGGGCAGCTGGGGTCTGGTGGGGTCAGGGTGCGCGTGCCCACCCTGGGCTGTCCGGGGTAGCCAGGGGGTGCCGGGTAGGACCTGCCGCTTGCTGCAGAGGAAGGGAGGGAGGCATGACCCAGGCTTGGTGCCCCAAGGAGGCGGCCTGGCCTCCTGCGGGGGCCGGCCACACCGCATGGAGCAGGTGACGGGAACAGCTGTGTCCTTGCTCGGGAACGGCTCCTCACGTCAGCGCCGCCCAGCCTGGGCTCCCCTGCGCCTCCGGCCGCCGCATGCCCATAGAAGGGCATGGCTTGCGTGGCCTGGCAGGGGCCTGCCCGCTCCTTGGCCCCATCCTTGACCCGCCTCCCCCCAGCTGTTGCGCACCCGGAGGAGAGGGGGCGACGGAGGGCACGGCCACCAGCTCCGGGCCGGGCGGCTCCCCGGGGCCTGTCCCTGGGACTCGGAGTCTGTCGGGCGCTTGGCGGGAGGACCAGTACAGAGACACCCCTGCCCTGGAGCTGGGCGACCCCATGACATCCACCCCCCAGCACGGTGCGCGTCCTGACCTTTCAGAGTGAAACTGAGACCCAGGGTGGGGGCGGGGGGGGTGGTTCTTGTTTCACAAGGTGACGGAGGGAAGCAGGGATTTTCCTGTCGGGGTAAGGGAGAAGTCCCCGATGCCCAGGCAGGGGACCTGTGGCTGGGAAGCCCCTCCCGGGGGCGCCCGGGAGGGCCAGGGTCTGCTGGGGCAGAGAGCAGAGCTCAGAGACGGCCGCGATCTGTCTCCCAGCCCCCACTGGCTGCCCATGGCAGAGCCGTCAGGTCTGTGGGTCCATGGCAAGCCATCCCCTCAGACTGCCCAAGCACAGGACCTGCCTCCTCAAACTGCCCCAGACGCCTTGCAGGCCCATGGGCACCCCAGCCGTCCCCGAGGCCAGGCCGGAGCACGCGGGTCCTCCCTGCACCCGCCGCCACCCGCAGGCAGCGTCCCGGGCCCCTCCCCACCTCCCCCGCCCCCCCAGCTGCAGCCCTGCGCCTCCCAGGTTGGCTGGGACGACGGGGTGGCCTGCAGACCCCTGCCCCTTCCCCGGCCATGCTCTTTGTCCACAAGCCATTGGACTACATCCTTCCACGCGTGGAACTGTGTGCCACGGAGCGGCACGCCCCACGCCCCGGGGCGGCCACTGCTGCCCCAGCCACACGGCCCTCACTGCCCCACAGTCTGGCCTTCCCAGCCCTTCCCCGTTCTGGAAGGTGCCGGAATCATCTCAGACTTTGGACAGGACCCTCCTCAGCCTCTCTGGCCACCCCACTCCCTCTCCAAGCTTCCGAAGTTTCCTCTGAACTCACCTCCGTGGGTGGCCCCTAACCCAGGTTTCCTTTGCATCCACCACTGCCCATGGCAGGGCCCGTGTAGAGCTCCGGTGTGTCCCCTCCCGGGGACAGGGGCAGGCCCTGGCTGACTGTGACTGGGGTGGGATGGGGTGAGCAGGTCTCCCTGACCCCCAGGACACTGTCGCCCCTCCTGGCCCGCCAGATAGGGTGTGACCCCCGCCCAGGTGACGCTGCCCCCTCAGTGCTCCGTGTGCCGAGGTCAGGGGGCAGGCAGGCAGCAGGGGGACAGCTTGTAGGACCCCTTTCTGGGCCGTCTGTACCTACAGGCCCTTTTCAGCCTGCCCTCTGCGCTGCAGGGTCTGCAGGACAAAGGCTGCTGGTCCCCACGGGGCAGCGGGCAGTGGATGAAGGTCTGAGCCGGCCTGGAGGCCTCGGACATGTCCGTCCGGCCGAGGGAGCCGGGCTGGGAGGGGCCCGTGGCACCGGAGAGGCCCTGGGTGGGGACCCCCGGGCACTCCACCACTCTCCCTGTCGCCCACTTGCCCTCCCAGCAGGCCCGGCACCACCTGGCACAGCTGGGCATGCAGCCTGGAGCAGCGAGAGGCGCGAAAGCCTGCTCAGGAGGGCGGCCGGGCCCAGGCAGCGTCAGGCACCCCCCAGCCGCACGGGCTGATGGGGCGGAGGGATGGGGGCCACACACTGGGACTGCTCTCCCGGCCTCCGGCCCAGATCCGGGGGCGGCAGTCAGAGCTGGGTCAGGCCTCAGGACCCCCAGGTGGGCCTCATCTCCTCCTCCCCCAGGTCAGGGGTCTCGGGCGCCCGGAAATTTCCCAGGGGAGCGGGAAGGCTGAGCTCAGCGCAGATGATGGATGCCTTCCTCCTGCGCCTCCTCCCGCCTCCATCTGGACCCTTCACATCCCCTCCTCGGTGCGGGGGAGGGAGAGGACCTTCACACACACTTGGGAAGTCACTGCAGGGCCCACCCTGCCGACTTGGGAAGCCGGAAACCCTTCCCTGCCTCCCCACCCCCTTCCTGGTCCCCATCTGCCTCCTCAGAGAACAATCCTGGAGCCGCAGGGGCAGAACCAGGGGGGTCTTGGGGCCAGGATGGGCGGCCCTGCCCTCCCCCCATGCCCCCCGCCCCAGCCCGCCTCTGCCCCAGCACCCCTCACAGGGCCCAGAGCGAGGGCCAGCCCGCCTCAGGCAGCAGCAAGAAGCCCCCCGGGCTGGCCCTGAGTGTCACCTTTGCCTTCCTCGGCTCTGACCCGGGGCAGGGGGTGGGTGGGCTCACCCCGAGCCCCAGGGCAGATGGTGCCAGCTGCTGGGACTTTCTGGGGTGACTGCATCCCAGCCTGAGGTCTCAGTTTCCTCAAGTGCACAGTCATCGCTCACTCACACCCTGAACCAGCCTCGCTGAGTGCTGTAAACCAAGGTGCTCACTGCCCAGCCAGACAGGCCAGTGCCAGGGCCCCCTTTCGACGGGCAGAGCTGAGGCTGGAGGGCAGCTGGTCGCCAGCTCTGAGCGTCTGCTTCCTAAGCCTGCTGTCCTGCAGGAGCCCAGGCCCCCCAAGACCCAGCGAGGAGTCGGCGGGACCCAGAGTGGGCTGGGCTGCCCTCGCAGGCCCTCAGAAACCCCACACACTGGTGCCCCCTGAGTTTCCTGGGCTGTGGAGAGCCAGCCCGACTAGGGCACAACTCAGAAGACACCCCGGGGTCCGCCCTCGAAGCAGACACGGGGTTCAGCATGCGCAGGGGGAGCAGGTCCTCTCCAGGGCCCCGTGGAGCGGTGCCCTCAGCTTCTCCCCCAGACCCAGCCCCAGCTCTGTGCATCTCGGGGTCCCTTTCCCACAGGCTGCTCAAGGCCTTCTTGGAGAAAGGGAGTGGGGAGGGGGCCTGGGCCACGAGGCCACCAGTGAGGGCAGTTCCCAAACCTCCCCAACCCTGAGCCAGACTCCCGCCGCTGTGATGAGTGGAGACCTAGCAGGGAGGGCACAGGCGGGCGCAGGCCCCGGGAAAGCTCTGCCAAAGGGAGCCCCTCACACCTCCCCTGACACCCGAGAGCGGAGGGAGGGCGCCGGTCTGGCCTGCGAGGGTGTGGAGTTTACAGGAGATAAGGGGATGGGGAAAATCAGGCCTCCTCACGCTGCTCGGCCAGCACGGCCCCGCAGTGCCAGACACAGGCAGATAAGGGGTGGGGGGTGATGGGAGAGGAAAGCCCTGGCCCTTTCCTGGGGTCAGGCCCGTCTGTCCGCACTCCGTCAGCTCCCCGCCTCCAAGCCAGGAAGGTGGGAGCGGGTGGGTGGAGGAGGCCGTCTGGTCCCCCTGGCTGGCGGGGAGGGGCTGTCTGGGAACCTGGGAGCTGGGTGCGCCTCGCCCCGCGGGAGCCTGGACCAGGGCCAGCGCCGGGGGCAGGGGGACGCAGCGGTCAGCAGGCAGAGCTGGCAGGGAGCGGGGGCGCAGAATCAGGCAGTGGTGGTGGGTGCAGCCTCGGCCTCCCTACTGTCCCCCGCGAGAGTGAAGACCAGGAGAGGGTCGCCGCCCGAGTCTGTGCCTGGGAGGTGGGGGTCTCAGACGCTGCCCCTTTCCACCCCCAGGGGGAAAACACAAGCCCCTCACTCCAAAGCGGTCTGTGTGCCTCCGGGAGAGGAGCCTCCTCTGCGAATGGCTTCCCTTCTGAGGTCCCAAGGCTGCCCAGGCACCTTCTCCTCTTCAAAAACAAGTGGGACTTGGGACAGACGGATCCAGCCAGTTGATTCTAGAGGGATCTGGAAAGACATCGTGGGTCTTTCTCCTGGTCCCAGCCCCTCCCCAGATCCCAGCTTCATGGGATTCCCACCACAGCACGACCCTGGCCCCCTCCCCGTGCAGGACTGAGACGCACACAAGACAGATGAATAATCAGGAACACTGCTCTACTGGGGCCACCCAGGAGCCCCTGCCACTGAGACCGCCGGCCCTGACCCCTCTTCCACACTCCGTCCCTCACGGGCTCTCACTGTTGGATACACATTTTTAAAGAAAAATTCATTGATCTGGCTTTACTGGCCCTTACTGGCAGCACGCAGGATCTTCAGTGTATCGTGTAGAATCTTTTGTTCTGGTGCATGGACTCTCCAGGGCAGCGCGGGCTCCAGGGCCCGGGGCTCAGTAGTTGCAGTCTGGGCTTCATTACTCCGCGGCATATGGGATCTTAGTTCCTGAACCCGTGACCCCTGCATTGCAAGGCGGAATCTTAACCACTGGACCACCAGGGAAGTCCCTGATGCAACTTTCACTGAGATACAGCTCTGTAAGCATGTGTGTGTGTGTGTGTGTGTGTGTGTGTGTGTGTGTGTATTGAGAATGTCTAAACAAGAGGACAGATCCCTCGCTCCCCAGACCCTATTTAAGTTTTGTCGTGGCACTAACCTTACTGGGGAGAGGATATGGGCCTTTACCTTCTTTAGCCACAAGTTTATGAACCATGTCTTAGTCCCAGAAGAAAGAAAAAAGATAAAAAGACTCAACAAGAGAAAAGTATAAATGAAATGAACGGTAGATGAAGAAAGGTAGGAAGTAGGAACAACTAGATGATGGATGGGTGAATAGATGGCTAATAGGTGGGTGGAGGGATGGAAGGATGAGCGAGTAGATGGATGGATGGTGAGTAAAGGGATAGATGTGTGGATAGATGGGCGGGCGGATGGGTGGATGGGTGGATAGATGTATCAGTAATGACTGAATGGATGGGTGTCTGGATAGATAAATGGTGGGTAGGTGGGGAGGTGGATGGATGGATGGATGAGTAGATGGATGGAGGGATGAGTGAAAGGATGGATGAGGGATGAGTAGACACATGGATAGATGAAGGGGTGAATGGATGCATAGAAGGATGAAGGAGGAATGATAGGTGAATGGATGGAGAAGTGGATGGATGGATAGGTGGGTGGGTGGATGAATGAATGGATGAGTGCTTGGTTGGGTAAATGGATGGGTGGATTAAACAGATGCAGAATGGTGGGATAGCTGGCTGGCTGGATGATGGTTGGATGGGTGGAAGGATGAATGGATGAAAGAATGGGTGGATAGATGGATGGAGAGAGGAGGGATGGTTGGATGAATGGATGATGGGTGAATGAGGGGATGAAGAGAAGGAATGAATGAGTGAATTTATGGTTGAGAGAATAGTTGGATAGGTGGGTGGATGGATGGATGAGTGAAAAGATGGATGGAGGGGTGAGTAGACAGATGGATAGATGAAGGAGTGAATGGGTGCATAGAAGGATGAAGAAGGGATAGAGAGGTGGATGGATGGAGAGGTGGATGGATGGGTGGGTGGATGAGTGAATGGATGAGTGAATGGGTGGATGGAAGGATAAGGGGTGGATGAATAAATGGATGATGGGTAAGTGGATGATGAATGAATAGATGGATGGAAGGACAGATGTACAGATGGATGAGTGAATAGGTGGATGGATGAATGAATGGGTGAGTGGATGAGTGGTTGGTTGGGTAAATGGGTGGGTGGATGAATGGGTGGAGAATGATGGGATGGCTGGCTGGATGGATGATGGTTGGATGAGTGGATGAAAGAGTGGGTGGCTAGATGGAGGTAGAAGGGAGGGATGGTTGGATGAATGGATGCGTGGCTGATGGGTGAATGAGGGGATGAAGAGAAGGAATGAATGAGTGATTTATGGATGAGAGAATAGTTGGATAGGTGGATGGATGGATGGATAGGTGAATGGATGAATGAACAGATGGGTGAATGAATGAGTGTATGATGAGTGGATGGATAGAAGATGGATGACTATAGATTAATTTTGGGTAGATGGATGAATGAATGGATGGATGGATGGATGGATGAGTGAATGGGTAGATTGATGAATGTATGAATGGAGGGATGTTTGGATGGATGGATGATGTGTGAATTGATTGGTGGGTAGGTAGATGGCTGGATGGCTGGATGTAAAAATGGATTGATAATGGGTGGATGGATGGATGAATGAATAGGTGGATAGATGGAAGTTGATTAAATGGATGGATAGATTATGGGTGGATGAATGGGTGGATGTAAGGGTAGATGAGTGAATAGATGGATGATGGGTGGATGAGTGTATGGATGGATGTGTGAATGAATGGATAGGTAGATGGATGATGGATGGATGAGTTTGCAGATAGACATAGGAATGGCATTAGTGTATGGGTAAATAAATGTAATGTTATAGATAAATAACTGGGCAGATAAATGCAGATGGGTATACATAATTGGTAGATTTTTATGAGTGGACAAATTTAATTCAAATGACCATTATGTTTGCTACTGTGGGAAAGAATCCCTAGAAGAAGTGGAGTAGCCCTCTTGGTCAACAAAACAGTCTGAAAAGCAGTACTTGGGTGCAGTTTCAAAAAGGACAGAACAATCTTGGTTCATTTCCAAGGCAAACCATTCAATATCCCAGTATGCCCCAACCACATCTATGCCTCAGCCACTGATGCTGAAGAAGCTGAAGCTGACTGGTTCTGTGAAGACCTACATGATCTTCTAGCACTAACACCAAAAAAAGACATCCTTTTCATTATAGGGGATTGGAAGGCAAAAGTAGGAAGTCAAGAGATACATGGAGTAACAGGCAAGTTTGACCTTCAAGTACAAAATGAAGCAGGCAAAAGGCTAATAGAATTTTGTCAAAACAATACACTGGTCATAGCAAACACCCTTTTCCAACAACACAAGAGACAATTCTACACATGGATATCACCAAATGGTTGATAACAAAATCAGATTGGTTATATTCTTTGCAGCCAAAAATGGAGAAATTCTCTACAGTCAGCAAAAACAAGACCTCAAGCTAACTGTGGCTCAGACCATTAGCTCTTTCCTGTAAAATTCAGGCTTAAATTAAAGAAAGTAAGCTATGCAGGTATGACCAATAGTTCATTCAGGTATGACCTAAGTCAAATCCCTTATGATTATACAGTGGAAGTGACAAATAGATTCAAGGGATTAGATCTGATAGACAGAGAGCCTGAAGAACTGTGGACAGAGGTTCCACAGTACAGGAGGCGGTGACCAAAACCATCCTCAAAGAAAAAGAAATGCAAGAAGGCAAAATGGTTGTTTGAGGAGGACTTGCAAATAGCTGAGAAAAGCAGAGAAGCTAAAGGCAAAGGAGAAAAGCAAAGATATCCCCATCTGAATGCAGAGTTCCAAAGAATAGCAAGGAGAGATGAGAAAGCTTTCCTAAGTGAACAATGCAAAGAAATAGAGGAAAACAACAGAATGAGAAAGACTAGAGATCTCCTCAAGAATATTAGAAATACCAAGGGAACTTTGCATGCAAAGATGGGCACTATACAGGACAGAACGCTATGGCCCTAACAGAAGCAGAAGAGATTAAGGAGAGGTGGCAGGAATGCACAGAAAAACTGTACAAAAAAGTTCTTAATGATTCAGATAATCACAATGGTGTGATCACTCACCTAGAGTCAGACATCCTGGAGTGTGAAGTCAAGTGGGCCTTAGGAAACATCACTACGAACAAAGCTAGTGGAGGTGATGGAATTCTAGTTGAGCTGTTTCGAATCCTAAAAGATGATGTTGTTAAAGTGCTGCACTTAATATGGCATCAAATTTGAAAAGCTCAGCAGTGGCCACAGGACTGGAAAGGTCAATTTTCATTCCAGTCCCAAAGAAGGGTAATGCCAAAGATTGCTCAAGCTACTGGACAATTTAGCTCATTTCCCATGATAGTAAGTTTATGCTCAAAATCCTTCAAGCTAGGCTTGAGCATTATGTCTACTGAGAACTTCTAGATGTAACAGCTGTGTTTAGAAATGGCAGAGGACCCAGAGATCAAATTGCTATCTGTTGGATCACAGAGAAAGCAAGGAATTCCAGAAAAACATCTACTTCTGCTTCATTGACTACAAGAAAGCCTTTAACTGTGTGGATCACAACAAACTGGAAAATTCTTAAAGAGATGGGAATACCAGACCACCTTATCTGTCTCCTGAGAAACCTGTGTGCAGGTCAAGAAACATCAGTTAGAACCTTACACAGAACAACTGATTGATTCAAAATTGGGAAAGAAGTATGTTAAGGCTGTATATTATCATCCTACTTACTTAAGTTATTCATTTCAGTTCAGTCGCTCAGTTGTGTCCGACTCTTTGTGACCCCATGGACTGCAGCATGCCAGGCTTCCCTGTCCATCACCAACTCCCAGAATTTACTGAAACTCATGTCTGTTAAGTCAGTGATGCCATCCAACGATCTCATCCTCTGTCGTCCCCTTCTCCTCCTGCCTTCAATCTTTCCCAACATCAGGATCTTTTTCAATGAGTCAGTTTTTTTGCATCAGGTGGCCAAAGTATTGGAATTTCAGCTTCAGCATCAGCCCTTTCAATGAATATTCAGTACTGATTTCCTTTATGATTGACTGGTTGGCTCTCCTTGCAGTCCAAGGGACTCTCAAGAGTTTTCTCCAGCAGCACAATTTGAAAACATCAGTTCTTCTGCACTCAGCTTTCTTTATAGTCCAACTGTCTCTTGAGAGTCCAAGGGACTCTCAAGCGTCTTCTCCAACACCACAGTTCAAAAGCATCAAGTCTTTGATGCTCAGCTTTCTTTATAGTCCAACTCTCACATCCATACATGATAGGCAGAGAATATCATGCAAAATGCTGGGGTTGATGAATCATAAGCTAGAATCAAGATTGCTGGAAGAAATAACAACCTCAGATATGTAGATGATATCACTCTAATGGCAGAAAGCGAAGAGGAACTAAAGAACCTCTTGATGAGGATGAAAGAGGAGAGTGAAAAAGCTGGCTTAAAATTCAGTATTTAAAAAACTAACATCATGGCATCTGATCCCATCAACTCATGGCAAATAGGAGAGGAAAAGTAGAAGCAGTGGCAGATTTTCTTTTCTTGGGCTCCAAAGTCACTGTGGATGGTGACTGCAGCCTTGAAATTAGGAGATACTTGCTTCTGGAAGGAAAGCTGTGGCAAAGCTAGACAGCGTATCAAGAACCAAAGACATCACTTTGCCAACAAAAGTCTATGTAGTCAAAGCTATGATTTTTTCAATAGTCATATATGGATGTGAGAGTTGGACCTTAAAAAAGGCTGAGTACCAAAGAATTGATGGTTTTGAATTGTGGTGTTGGAGAAAACTCTTGAGAGTCGCTTGGAGAGCAAGGAGATCCAACCAGTCCATCCTAAAGGAAATCAGTCCTGAATATTCATTGGAAGGACTGATGCTGAAGCTGAAACTCCAATTCTTTGGCCACCTCATGCGAAGAACTGACTCATTTGGAAAGACCCTGATGCTGGGAAAGATCAAAGCCTTAAGGGGAAGAGCGCAACAGAGGATAAGATGGTTGGATGGCATCACCGACTCAACGGACATGAACTTGAGCAAACTCTGGGAGTTGGTGGAGGACAGGGAAGCCTGGTGTGCTGCAGTTCTTGGAGTTGCAAAGAGTCAGACACAACTGAGTGACTGAACAACAACAATGTAAAGATAAATGTAGAGATGAATAAATAGATGGTTGGTTGGATGAGCTATTCCCTGGTAGCTCAGACAGTAAAGAATCTGCCTGTAAATGCCAGAGACTGGGGTTTGATCCCTGGGTCAGGAAGATCCCCTGGAGAAGGGCACGGCAACCCACTCCAGTATTCTTGCCTGGGAAATCCCATGGACAGAGGAACCTGGGGGGCTACAGTCCATGGGGTCACAAAGAGTCAGACACGACTGAGTGGACATGACTTAGTGAATGAGAGATGGATGAATGAATAGATGAATGAAAATAATAGTAACTACCATTGATTGAAATTTACTATGTTCCAATAACTGTTTCAGGTATTAACTCATTTGGATGGTCTTATGGGCAAAATAATGGATAAATATGTATGTGTGTCCAGTTCTTTTCATCCCCGATGGACTGTAGCCCACTAGGCTCCTCTGCCCATAGAGTTTTCCAGGCGAGAATGCTGGAGTCAGTTGACAATTCCTGCTCCAGGGGATCTTCCAGACCCAGGGATTGAAACCACATCTCCTGCATCTCCTGTATTGGCAGGTGGATTCTTTACCCCTGCGCCACCTGAGAAGCCAAATATATACACGAGAGGAGGAACATATATATTCATGTACAGGGGGATGTGTGAAGTGCTAGGCAGGAAGATGGGTGGACATGTGGATGGATGAATAGGCAGATACATAAATGGATGTGCAAATGGGAAAGATAGTGAAATATTGATATTTAGATGAATATAAGTACAATAGGATATTTAGAGAGATAGAAGGACGTATAAAAGAATGAACAAATAGTTCACCAGCTGAGTAACTGGGCAAATGGATATACAAATTGATGGATACATGGATAATAGTAATTAACATATGTTCAGTAGTTATTTTGTTCAGAATGGATGGATGCCTAGCTAAATGATTCTTTTAAGTGTTTTACATGCTTTACATGTATTAAGGCCTTTAAAGAAATGCGCGGATGGACTTGTGGGGGATGGATGGATAGGTGATGGGTGGAGAATGGATGGATAGATGATGGATGGATTGAGTATGGATGGATTGATATTGAACAGAAGATGGATGGACAGATAAATAGATAGATGGATGGATGACAGATGGTGGAGGACGGATGGATGGAAAGATGATGGACGGAGGATGCACGGACAGGGGGATAGATGGATGGATGGAGAGAAATGGTGAAGCTGACGTCAAATGCTCTGCCCTATTTTTCCTGTTGGGACGTGCCGTGGTTGTGAAACTGTGAACCCTCACCTCGGCATTTAGAGTTCTACTCTTGCTATTAATCCCTCCCACCCATAAGTCTGATAAGTAATTGTGCAATTCTATTTCAGTTTCAGGGACAGGAGACTCCCACCACCCCAAGGCAGCCGTTTCCCCTGTGGAAATATTTTTCCTTCTTTTGAACTGAAATATGCTCTGGCACATTTCATTCCTGGCTGTCTGTGCCTGGGATTACAGAACTAAGAGCAAGGGGCAAGGAGGATATGGCCAGTTGAGATGGGGACAAAACGTAAGCTTCCCTTCCCGGGGTAATCTGGCTCAGCCTGCAGCCCATCCCTGCCATCCCCCACAATCCCTCCTCCTCATCCCACCAGCATCCGGGGGTCTCTGCATCTCTGGCCGGGGGCTGGGATGCGCAGTGGGCACAGCGGCCTCTGCAGCACACCCCGCGAAGTCTCTGGCCCCTCCTGGCTACTGCAGGGGGAGGCGGTGGGTCACGGGCTGCAGCCTGAGGCATGGGGGCCAGTCTGAGCTAGAGGGACCACCGCAAAGTCTCCAGCAGGCAGCACCACCCCGAGTCACCGAGGACCCGCGGGCCACGTGGAGTCTCTCTGAAGGCTGCTGCCTCCTCCAACACTCGGGGATTCACCCCATGCCCACCCACTCTCTGGCCTGATCCCAGCCTCGCTCTTTGCCCCCTCGCACGTCTGCAGTGCTCCCAGCCCCAACAGGCCAGCGCAGCCAGAGGTCAGACGAGTTAGGCAGGCAGAGTCCGCGGAGTGGCACTGGGGTGGCCGGCAAGCTTGGTTCTGGTTCTGCCGGGCCCGGACCCTCTGACCGTGGGTACCAGTCCGAGCCTTGGTCTTCCCACCTGGGGCATGGGTGTACGGTGGCATCTGCCTCTCGGGGCGGTCGAGGGCATGGGTGAGCCCAGCCAGCTGCTGGACGCGAGGCAGCCCGGCCCGGAGCTGGCCCTCGGCGGCCCCCCGAGGGCGAGCCGGCTCGGGCCCTCCCCGGTCCGGACACTTGCCCCATGTGCTCCGCGGTGAGTCACCCAGGGCGCCTCAGCCCAACCGGAGGAACAGTGGGCTGGGCTGCTGCTCTGGGGCCTCGGCCAGAGCCTGGGGGGCAAGGGGGGCTGCCGGCCAGGCCACCGCGCTGACCTTGTGCCACTGGCCACTGGTGGGGAGCACGGCTGTCCCGCCCCGACGGGCGAGCCTGCGGCGGCCTCAGGAGCCTCGGGGCCCTGAGCCGCCCCGGGGCCGTCGGGCAGAGGCTGGGGTGGGCAGCAGCCTCCCCACAGGGGAGCAGACGGCATTCCCGGGGTGCCCCGGCCTGCCCCTCGAGGTGATAACAGGAGCAGGGAACTGGAAAGAAACAACGGGAACATGGAGACCAGGGGAGGGAGGGGAGGAGGGAGGGGAGGAGGGAGGGGAGGGGAGGAGGGAGGGGAAGAGGGAGGGAGACAGAGACAGAGACCGAGACACCGGAGGGAAAGAGGAGGCTGTGGGACGGGGGGGGGGGCCGGCGGGCATCAGGCGGAGCGCCGGGCCTGGCCTGGGGCGGCCGGGCGGGGGGTGAGGGCTGGGAGCCCCAGGCCAGGGCCAGGCCCGGGGAGGCGGGCGAGGGCGGGCGCCGGGCACTAGCGGGCGGCGGGCCTGGGCGCGGGGGGCGGGGGCGCTGCGAGGCGGGGGCGAGGGCAGGAGGGGCACTGGCAGGCGGGGGGCGGCCGCCCGCCCGGCACAGGCCTCCCAGGTCTTGCTTAGGCCCCAGGCTGCCGGGCGGCGAGGGCTTCCCTCTGACATTTTTACTAGTCTCAGAAGGAGCTGGGGGTTGGGGGGGGGGGCGGGGGGGTGGACGAGGACGAGGCGGGCGGAGAAGGGGGCTGCGGGGGACCAACGTGAAGCAGCTGCTGGGCGTCCTGGCGCAGGAGCGGGGCCCGGAGGCCCGGAGCCCGCGAGGCCGCAGAGACAGGGCCATTCGGGGTGCCCGGGGCAGCCAGTGGGCAGCCCAGCCAGGTGACCCCCAGGGGCCAGAGGGGCCAGGACAGACAGACGGACGGAGGGTCACAGACCCACAGAGAGAGAGAGGAGACGGGGAGGGGGTGTCAGAGCCGGAGACCAGCCGGCCAGGCACAGGTAGAGGCAGAGCAAGAAGGGGGTTGGGGTAGAGAGAGGAGGGGAGCGGGTCCAGGGCAGGAGGAGCCGGGCCAGCGGGCAGCAGCCTCTGAAGAAGCAGCCACAGCCTCCGGCCCCAGGGCGGGGGTCAGGCCAGGTCGCCGGGCAGCCGGGCACCCAGCAGCATCATGAGCAGCTCTGCGCTCCTGAGGAGGAGTTCTAGCAGACAGGGCCTGGAGAGCCTCCTGAGGTAGGTCCCTCCGCCCAGGCCGGGGCATGGAGGGCAGGGCAGGGTGCCCGCCGGTGCCACCCATGGAGGACGGGCACTGCGTGCCTCCCTGGCGCCCGGCCTGGCGGCCCTGCGGCCCCAACCCACGTGTGTGGGCACCCGCCTGCCCGCCGTCTCCGCTGCCGCTGCGTCCTTCTCGGCTGCCAGCTGCGCACCCGCGCCCCGGTGGCAAGCACGGCCCCCGCGCGGCGTCCCCCGCCTGCTCTGGTCCTGGGGGCCATCGGGTCACCCCTGATGTTGCAGTGGGTGAAGCTGGACCTGGCCCCGCGTTCAGCGCCCTGGCCGGCCCTTGGTGCGCCGCCCTGGGGGGCAGGCGTCGCGGCGTCTGCCTCTCAGAGTCCTGGAGAGAGGGCAGAAGTGAAGGGCTGTGGGTGGGCCTGGGGCCCCCGCGGTGCTGGGGGCCGCGCCTCACATGCCTCTGAGCCACCTGCAGTGCCCTTCTCCTCCTCCACCCTTCCAGGCACCAAGGCCGGGGAGGAAACGCGGCTTCCTCCACCCAGCCCGCCTCCGCCTCTCCCAAGATGGGAGGACCTCCTGCTTCCACAGGGCTGCTGGCCTGCTCCCCACCTCCTCTGACGGCATGGTGCTCCCTGGGCGGACTGCTCGCTCCTGGGGGGACGGGTGGCCCTTAGCACCCCAGGTCCACCGCGGCCCTGACTCGGGACGGAGCAGGGGTGCGGTGTGCAGGTCGGCTCTGCAGCGTCTGAGTGGAGCCGGGAGTCCCGGCCCGTCCCGCTCCGGCTTATGGGGTCTCTGCAGACACAGTCATGGTGCTCTCCCCGTGCCGCCAGGCCAGGGTTGGGCCCATTCAGAGTGTTTTCGGGGGCCGCTTTGCCCGCCAAGCAGGCAGACCCCTGAGGGTCTGGCCCTGGCTTCACACCTGCCCATTGCTGCTCTGCTGGGCTCCCCGGCGCCAGTCACCCTCAGGCGTGTCTCAGGAGGGACTCCCGGACAGCTGGGAGGAGTCACAATTGTCCCCCGTGCCCAGCTTGTGGCCCCAGAGTGAAGGGGTGCCTGCCGGGCCTGGAGGCCCAGCAGTGCCCTATAACAAATGGGGAAACTGGGGCCAGGAGGGGTGTGGGGCGTGGCCGGGGGAGCCCCGGGCTTGCCTGTGTGTGCCTGTCACCCACGTGTTGCTTTGCTTCATCCCCAAACCCATTGCCAGGTTGCGGCCCTGGGCGAGCCGGGGCACACGAGGTGCTGCTGGAGCCTGGATGGGGCGGCAGGGCTGACGGCACAGGCAGGCCTGGCTGTGAGCCCCACAGACCCGGACGGGTGAAGGCGGGCCTGTGGGTGACCGGCCGGGCCAGGGACGGAGGGCAGCCTGCCTCCGAACCCCCTGAGAACGCCTGCCGTCAGGGGCGGGGGGCAGGGAGGTGCCTCGTGAACTGTGGCGGAGAGAGTCTGTCCACCCGGCCGACAGGCATAGGCCCGCACGCCCTCTAGACCCTGGCCCAGTGCGCGTGGGCCCTGACACCCGCTCACCCGCGTGGATGCCACTCCCCACTCCGAATCTAAGAGGCCTCTGGCTGGCAGGCCCTCGCCCTTGGTGGGCGACAGAGCCAGACTCGCAGAGGCTGTGCCTAGCCGCAGGTGCCCTTGGGATCGGGGAGCCGCCCGCCTTGCCAGGTGGGTCACCCTGGCCCTTCACCTGGGACGCCTGGGTGAGGGGCCGGGGGCGCAGAGGGCCCCGTTCATCACTGTGACGGGTGCTGGGAGGGTTTGCTGGGCCAGCAGCGGCCAGGGTGCCTATCAGCTGAATCCACCTGGATCCTCAGTGAGGCCGGGGTTATCCTGGGCTGCGGCTGCGAGGCTGTCCAGAGAGCCAGCAGGAGGCCTCAGGCTGGGACCCTGGAGCTGACCCCTCTCCCCCGCTGTGCCCCATGCCCAGCTCTGCCCCTTCCCAGGTGGCGGGGAGTTACCCCCACCCCCTCCAGCGGCCCCTGGGGGTCTCAGTCCCCGCCTCAGGCCCATCTCCGGCCTGGCCCGTGCAGGGGACCGTCGGGGACAGCCACGGTCCCTGGCCCCGCGCCCTTCCAGAGGACTCTGGATTCAGGGTGTCCTGCGGGCCACGCAGTCGTCCAGGGCCTGGCCTTGTAAGGCGGGGCCGAGCTGATACAGGGCAGGGTAGCCCCGGTCTGCCCGGGGAGGCCCGTGGGGTGGGCTGCCTGCCGCGCTCAGCGCATGTCCATCTCGGACGTGCCAGTCATCCCCGTGCCCGGCTCTCCCGCCTAAAGAAGCCTGGCCCAGGAGGCCTCGAGGGGTGGCCAGAGGGCAAGGAGCGTGGCCACTGCCTGCCGAGCTGGCCCGAGGGCACTGGGAGAAGCCAGGCCCGCAAACCACAGCATCCGCGGGGCGGGGCTGCCTCAAGCCCACCCAGGGCCCCGCATCTGGGGGTGGGCGACCCCTGCCCTGGCAAGGCTGGGTGCCCGGGGGGTGGTGCTGTTGTGGGTCTGGGTGCTCTGCTGCTCAGAGCGAGTCCTGCCCCGGGAGCCTGGGCAAGCCGGCAGGAGGGGGTACGGGGAGCGAGCGGCCCAGCCCCATGGGCAGGCGATCAGGGCCGGAGCCCAGAGCGCCGAGGCTGAGGCCAGGCTCCAGCCCTGACCTGCACACCCGCTGGGGTCAGAGCAGCCAGCCAGCGCGCCGGGCACCTGGGGCTGGCACCCCGTCCCCACGGGAGCCTCAGGAGAGCGCGCCGGGCTCCTGGGCCCCAGACGTGGCCGGAGGGGACGCGGCCCCCGGGGGCACCGCCTCGGGCTTGGAGCAGCTTGGTGC
The DNA here is from genome assembly GCF_033118175.1 of Dama dama. Lineage (NCBI taxonomy): Eukaryota > Metazoa > Chordata > Mammalia > Artiodactyla > Cervidae > Dama > Dama dama. Next base: position 1,484,662 of record NC_083682.1, read on the forward strand.
AGGGTGGTGGCAGGGGGCTGACCCCCTGCAGGTGAGGGTTCAGGACGAGAACCCTGGGCGGCCTGTGGACTGGCGGGGCAGTGGGGCCCTGGCCACGCACAGCCACTGAGGGGGACGAGACCCCGGCCCTCCCAGGAAGGGGAAGGCACGGGGCCGTGAGGGCTGGCCGCTGCCCACGACCCGCAGGGCAGTTCTCAGCCCGTGGAGGTGAAGCTGCAGCCGGGCGCCGCGTGCCCTGCGGTCCCAGGGCTCCCGTCCTGCTGGGTGACGGGAGCAGGTAGGAGCGGAGAGACAGGCCGGGCAGGGTGGGGGCAGCGGGACCTCCGTGAAGACAGAAGGAGTGAGCGGGAACAGGAGGGGTGGGGGCACAGGGCCGTGAGCAAGAGGACGGGGAGGCCGCAAAGAAGACGGGATGCTCGAGGGGTCCCGGGACCCCCGGGCCAGGCAGTGTGTGTGCCGAGTGCAGGAGGTGGGGGCAACCCTGGCCGCCCGGGAAGAGGGGCAGGGGCAGGCAGGTGAGAGCAGGACGGGAGTGGGGGGACGGATAGGAAAGCCCACCCTGGGGAGGGCGGGGCGGCCAGGGGGCCTCCTGGCCTGGGGTGAGGCTGCCTGGGTGTTGAGTGGGGTCTGTGGAGTTGGGACCCCAGCTGTGTCTCCCCAGGATGCGGGACCCCCAATGAGTCTGCGCCTCAGTGTCCTTGCCTGTGGAGCGGTCACTTTGCCCCCTAATGGGGCCATCCCGGCAGAGCCCCCAGCTCTCAGCGGAGCCCTTGGTGGGCAGAGGACCAGGGCGGGTCCCGCAGGCTGGCAGAGGCTGGCCCCAGGCTCCCGTCTACGTGGATGGAGAGGCTGAGGCTCGGGGAGGTGGGATCTTGCCCCCGCCCAGGGGCACGGGCCATGGGGTCTGCAGGGTCAGAGAACACGCAGTGGGGATGGCAGGGCCAAGTGTGCATTAGGGCCGGTTCGGTGGCAAAGCCCCCTCACGCCCTGAATGATCCACCCCGAGAGGGTCGGGGACGAGGCGCCCTTTGGAGGAGGGGCTGGGGGCCGGGCAGGGGCTCTGGCGGCAGAGACAGTGCGGAGGCATCACCAGAGCGTCCCGCTGCTCCGCGTGCTTGGGGCCCCAGGGCCCTGCGGGGGGGCCGAGCCAGGAGCAGACAGAGGCGGCCCGTGCCAGGCTGTGCCTGCCCCCAAGGTGGGCAGCCGAGTTTAAATGACAGGCAGACCCCTGGACTCTGCCGAGCACGTGAGCCCCTTTAGCATCGACTGCGGGCAGAGTTGCGTGTGGGGGCGTCGGGGAGTGGGAGCTGGACCCGTGGTCCCGTGCAGGAGGAGACGGGAGGGGGTGGCAGAGGCTCCAACCGGTGCCAGCCACCGGTCGCGTGTCCCGGAGCGTGCCAGAGCCTGGCCTCGTGAGCGCTCCGAGGTCTGTGCCAGGCAGTCCCAGCTGGCTTGGGAGCGTCCGGCTCTCCTGGAGGGCTGTCCAGCGCCAGGAGGAGACCGGGCCGGGCCCGGGGCTGCAGCTGGAGCGGCCGCTCGGTGGGGGTGCCGGGCGGGCGGGCGGCCCCCCGGTCCCGTCCCCCGAGGCAGTGTGTAGGCGTGGGGGTGGGCAGGGCGGCTCGCTGGTGTGAAGGGTGGGGCGGGGGCGCCCGGGGAGGTCTCCTGGGCTGCCTCGGCCCCGGTCCAGGCCCCTGCAGCGCTGTGGTCAGTGACTCGGAGGAGCAAGGAGGGACCCAGGCGCGCGGGGCACGGGGCAGAGGAAGGAGCGGCCTCAGCCCCGCCGGGCCACCCCAGCCCAGACGGGCAGGCTGGTGAGAGCAGACGGGGGCAGAGGCGTGGGAGCACCTCGGCACGGAGGCTGGGCACGGACCACATCACGAGAGGTAGGGCGTGCGGCCAGGGGAGGTGACGGGCTGGGTGCCGGGAGCCCAGCCTGGGGGCCAGCCTTGGGCACCGAGGGCAAGCCTGGGGTCCGGAGGCACAGGGCCCGAGTGCCCACTTCCCAGTCTTGGCAGGGTCTTCCAGGGTCACGTGTGGCCAAGCTGTCGGGGTGGGTGAAGCCCCCATAGGGAAGGTCACAGATGCCCCTTGATGGGAGCCTGGGTGCCTGGGGGCCCCGGTTCCCATCAGGACAGGACACCTTCACCATTCGGATGTTCGGGTGGCTGGTGGGGGTCTGCCCGGCCCGCCTGGACAGCTCTAGGGACGGCGGTGTGGTGGGCAGGCCTGACCTGCAGTGCCCCCCACCCGCCAGTGTCAGAGCCTGGATCCCCGGGAGCTCTGTGGGTCCTGGGTCTGGGGTAAAGGGTACGGCAGGAGCCCGAGGTAGCAGGACAGCGGGCAGTGGGTATGGAGGGGGGCTGGGGTCTTGTCCAGAGTCCGGGGCCAGGCACCACCGGCTTGCAGGGGGTGGGCAGCCACCTCCCCAGGAACGGCAAGCAGCTCCAGATGGGGGGCTGCAGTGGGAGCAGGGAGCCCCGGCCACAGGCACAGAGACCCCTCCTGGAGGGGCGAGGACCAGGGAGCAGCCCCCAGGAGGTGCCAGGGCCGTGCGTCCCCCAGGAGGGGTGGGCCTCCCCCTGGGCTCCCGGGAGGATGGGCAGGGAGAGGCGGGGCCTTGGGGGGCGGGGGGTCGCAGCTCCGAGGGCCGCACCCGCCCATCTGCAGGCCCCTTGGCCGCGACCCCCGGTGTGTCTCCCGGGCGGCCACTGTCCATTTGCTGCCCCGCCCTCTCCCAGGGCCTCCTCCCACCACGGCCTCTTGTCCCTCCAGGCTGAGTGCAGACACGGGGGTCCCTCATCCGAGAGGATGCCCCCCTAAATGAAGCTCAGAACAGGGGTCCTCTTCTGAGGCCCTGGAGCCACGCTGTAGAGCCAACATGAGCTTTCCTGCATCCTCTAAGGGCAGGGAGGGCATCTCACCCATCGCTGGGTCCCTAGGACCTGACAAAATAGAGTGCTGGCAAAAGAAGTGGGGAGGGAGACCCTGACAGGCTGGGGGGGTGGGCTGCACTGGCTGAGGGAGGTGATGGAGCAGGTGGCAGATGCTGGAGTGTCGTCTGGAGGTCCCGGCCGGGGCGGGAGGCCAGGGCAGTGCCGGGCGGCTGTGGTCCCCTTACCCACCTTCCCAGGGAGACCACAGGCCCTGCCGCCTCACCCCTCACCGTCTTCAGCTGTAAGCGGGCACTGAGTCTGCTGAGACCTGGGCAGTGGGGCCAGCAGAGACGGCCCAGGTGCCAGTGGGGTGACGGCCTAGAGGAGGCGTGGGGTGGGGACGTGGCCTGCGGGGCCCCTGGGGGCTGGAAGGCTAAGGCAGGGGTGATCCTCCTTGGTCTGCCCGAGGGGCTGGCTGGAAAGTCATGCAGAAGGGGGTCCAAGCCTTCGGGGGCTCCGGGTGGGCAGGCAGCCAGGGGTCCCCCAAGCGAGAGGCCCCCACATGCTGCCCCACTGCTGGAGGATGGGCGGGTGACAGGCAGGGAGGCTCCACCTGGACCCTGAGAGGCAGCGGTGCCGAAGGACAGGGGCCAGTGCCGGGGGGAGGGGGCCAGGGCTGGGGGGAGGGGGCCAGTGCTGGGGGGAGGGGGCCAGTGCCGGGGGGGGGGGGGGGAGGCCAGTGCTGGGGGGGAGGGGCCAGTGCTGGGGGGGCTCTGGACCGGGGGTGCTGAGGGGAACGGGGCCAGTGCTGGGGGATCTCTGGGCTGGGGGGGAGCGGGCCCATCCACAGGCTGCTCTGGCCTGGTCCCCAGGTCGGAGGGCCGTCCGCCCCCTTGAGGCCGGAGCAGCCGTGGTCCTGGGGAGGGCAGGTCGCTTGCTCTCTGTCCCTGGGCCGCCCAAGGGTGCTGTGGAGCCCCTGCAGGGCTGGCCTCTCTCCTGCGAGCTTTGGGCTCCCAGAGGTTGCCGCTGTGCCCCCTCGCCCCCACGCCCAGAGGTGCGGGCTGGGTGCCCTGGAGACGTAGCAGCCCCTCCTGCACCCCCAGTCTGCACCTCTGGGGTGCCATCCTCTCTGTGGTTGTGGGAAAGCTAGTTTGCAAGCTGATGCCCCCTCCTCCATGGAGGCTTCCCAGATGTGACCTGCCCACGGGGCCAAGAGGACGTGGTGCAGGGGGGAGTGTGGGGTGTGCAGCCCAGACCTCTGAGGGCACTGCGGCCTCCTTCTTGCGGACACGGGTCTGCTGCGGTGCCGGCTGTGGGGAGCGAGAGCTGGGCCCGCCTGGCCAGGGCTGACCTCAGTTCTCACCTTGCCAAGCAGGGTCAGCACCCCTTTTCACAGCTGGGGAGCCGGAGGTTGGGCCTGGGGTCTCGCTTTGGGGAGGAGGGCCAGTGAGGCAGAGCTACAGTTCCTCCCCAGGCGGCCTGGGCCCTCCTCACCCCAGGGCGGGCAGCAGCCCCCCTTCCGCATCCCTGTGGCCCCCTCAGTCACACCAGGGATGGCCGCAGGCTCCCCACCTCAGGCCCCTGCCAGCACCCTCCCGTCTCCTGCTTGAAACCCTCGGTCTCCCAGGGCCCACAGCTCAGCCTCTGCGCTCGATCTTGCCCGGGCCACTCGCGGCCCCCCGCCCCTGAGTCTTGCTCCGGGTCTGGCCCCCCGGTGTTGGGGGTACAGCCGTGGGGAGAGTCAGGAAGAGCTGGCACCCCGCACCCCAGCAGAGGGGGCACCCTGAGGCCCCCGGTGGTGGCTGGCGGTGCTGGCTGGGCCTCAGCTGTGGACAGCAGGCCCTGGTGGTGCCCGTGGGGTGGGCGGGGCCAGAGGGCAGCAGGAGGGGCTCTGCCCGCGGTGGCCGGGAGCTGGGTGCCCCCAGCTGGTCGCTCTCCCGGTTCCCCTGGCCGCCGAAGGGGTTACTAATCCTGGGGTGGGCCAGGGCACCCTATCTGCCTCCCTCCCCACTGCCCTATCTCTCCGAGATCCCAGGGACCCTTGGGGGTCAGCGACCCCAGGCTGACCCTCCCGGGCTCCCGCGTGCCCCCTCCGGGGAGCTCCAGGAGCCTGTCCCTTCTCCCTGCAGTCCGCCCGCCAGCTCCCCACCACGTCTGCTCCTTCCCCGAGGCCCAGCTGGGCCTCCTTCCCAAATGCTGGTCCGACACCACCTGCGCTGCCGTGGGCTCACCTGACGCCCGCCCCCAGGGACAAGGGCACCGCCCCCGCAGACACCCCACTCCCCTCCCAGGCCGGGCCACTCAGCTCTCCCGCCCACCCTATCTCTGCTCTTCCCACAGCCTCCGAGGTCCAACTCACAGACCCCTGCTCATCCTCCAGACCCAAGTTCAAGGTCACCTGCTGAGTGTCCCTGAACAGGGGGCGGGGCTGGCCCCGTGGGGTGTCTCCCTGGTCTAAGGCGCCCAGGCGGGCACAGACACACCCAGGAAGGTGCTGCTGGGGGTGGGCCAGGAGGGGCTGGACCCGCGCCAGGACGGTCAGGAGGGTGGGGGCCCGGTTACCCGCCGCTCCGTGCCAGCCCCCCACCAGGGCGGCCGCCCACACCCTGCGCCACCCGCGTGCTCCTGGCTCAGCCCTCCCGCTGCTGCGGCACGGGTGAGTGACGGCCGGCACCCTGGCCCCCGCGGCCCTCCGTGAGCTGCCTTGGTGGGGCCTGCACTGCACCCAGGGAGTCGGGGAGCGCGGGTGCTGCCCAGCCTCCCGCCCCCTCCCGAGCCCCCCGGCTGGGCCCCGTGCAGTCCCCCAGCCTGGAAGTCGGGCCGAGTGGCCTCTGGGTCCTTCCACACTGTCCCTGCACGCGTGGGCTCTGTGGTCACTAGAGGCACCGGCTGCTCTGTGGCGTCCACCGGGGCGAACGAAAGCCTGGGGAAGGGAGATCCTTTCAGGGGACCGGACGCCCTGCTGGTCACAGGCACACGGGCTGACCGTCCCAGGTCCGCAGGACTCCCGCCCGTGGTGTCCAGGGGACAGTGGTCAGGAGGGTGCCCTGCGGGTCTCCAGAGGGAAAAGCCCTCCACGTCGGCCTGGCCCAGCCTGGCCATCCTCCCTCAGGCCCCAGGCCCCCAGCTAAGGCCCTGGTCCTTCCCGGGACTCTGAGTCGAGCTTTAGGCTCTGGGAGATGGGCAGAAGGTGTGGGGGGTTAGGGGGGACAGGAGCTGCCTGCAGGGGGCAGAGCTGAGACGGGACAGAGGCTTGACGCGCCTTCTGGAGCCGCCAGGCAGGCTGGGAGGAGGGCGGTCAGGATGCCGGGGAGACCAGAGCAGGCCTGGCACCGCCGACGCCTTGGTGGAGACCGGGGGGCTGTGGAGGAAGGGGAGGAGGGGCCCCCGAGGCGGTGGACGTGGCCAGCGGGGGCAGCCGCTGGACTTGGGGACCCCCGCTGAGAACGGGGACCCGCAGCTGGCTCACGGGGGCCTGCACATGCTCGTGAGCCTGGAGGGGTGAGGCTGTTCAGTGGAGCGTGACCGGGCTGGGGAGCGGAGCCCCGCTCCGCGGCCCCTGGGGCTGAGCCCTGGGCGCGCCCGGAGCCAGAGCAGACGCAGGAAGGAGATAATTGCGTTTGTGCAGGAACACCAAATCCCTCGCAGCTGCACGCGGGCCGAGCCAGGGCCACGGGCGGCCGCGCCAGCATCCTGACAGCTCCGCTTGGCGTGCCAAGGGGTCTGGGCCGCCGGCCGGGGGCGCCTTCCCAGGCCAGAGGCCCCCACCCCACCCCAGGAGAGCCGCCCCCCTCTCAGTTCCCAGAACGCGGCCCAGCTGCGGAACAGCAAGGGGGTGAGGTCATGGGAGGGGCCCCAGCCCGTGACTCACATCCTGGGGCTGAGGGAGGGGGGCCGGAGGGAGGGGGCCCGCGCCGCGGGTCAGGGCCCGGGGCAGCGCGGCCTCTCCCCCGGCAGGGGCTGTGGGGAGCCCCCCAAGCCCCTACCCCACGTCCCCCACTCTGTCCCCTGCCTGAGGCTGGGGAGTCACGTGCAGACCGCCGGGAGCTGGGCTGACCTTCGGAGGGGCCTCTTCTCAGGAGCGCAGTTCTCAGAAAACATGCCTTGGCCTCGGGCCAGCGCCGTTGTCAGGACGATGGCGGGAAACAGTAAACACGCGCTGGGGCACCCTGGCTGGGCCGGGGGGCCCGGCCGGGCCTGCCACCTGGCCCTCACCTGGTTCCCAGGCCTGGGTCTGCCACATGCAGACCCCCAGTGTGGGGCGCTGAGACCCGCGTGTGACTGTGGGCCTCTGCCCACGTGGGAGAAGGCGCACCCATGTGTGCATGTGTGTGGTGTGTGTGTGGCAGGGAGGCCCGTCTTGCTGGCGGGCCTGGGACCAGCGTTGGGCGCAGGCTGCGTGGGGCCTGGTGGCCGGGACACACGGTCCGACTGTGGGTGAGCAGTCTGCGTGGTCTCTGCGCTTAGCTGTGCCGGCGAAGGGTCCCCGAGGCTCGGGGAGGGGGCTGGAGTTACAGCCTGAGAGAGGCCCCACCTGGGCACACTCACCCCCCACCGGGGCCCACGCGTACACACTCAGCCCCACACGAACACGCCGTGGGCGTGTGTGCACACAGCAGAGAGGGGGCCCGTGGCTGGTCTCGCCCCTCCGAGAAGCCCCCCGCCCCGGGTGCCTCCAGGAGACAGCTGTGGACACCTCTCCACCCCACGGCGGGGGGCCTGGTCCCACTTCCCGGCCCTGCTCGCCTCCCACCGTTGGCCTGGGGGGCTGTGGGTGCTCACAGGAGGGTGGACCCCCAGACCCCGGGTCCCCCCATCCTCAGGATCACCCAGGCTCTTCCCCCCTAGACAGGACATGGCCCCCAGCCCCCGCCGAGGGCCTGGAGCGGGAAGCTGGCTCCATCGGCAGTGTGATGGGGCCAGGTGTGGGGGATTAGGGGCTCCCTGGAGCTCGGGGGGGAGTCAGAGGCACTTCTGAGGCGCGGGGGTGGACGGGCGGGGGGCGCCGAGGTCTGAGCGGGAGGCTGGGTTTGCACGGCTGGGGTCCCCTGCGGCTGCCGCGGGGGGGAGTGGGCCTGGAGCTGGGGCTGTGGAGGGGCCTGGCTTTTGTCTAGGAAGCTCCGGGGAGACCTAGGAGAGATTAGATCATGTGTTGGCAGGCCTGCCGAGACCACAGAGCCGGCCCACCCTGGCCAGGGGACGGGGCTCTGAAGGAGCGGGCTGTGGGGTCAGGCGGGGGACACAGCAGGAAGGCGCTGAGACCCCGGTTCTGGAGACCCGGGACCCTCCTCTCCGGCTCCAGGGGAGCCGGGGCAGGCAGGCTGGCCGGGACCTGTGGTGCACGCTGGGTGCCAGCAACTCGAGAGCTACTGGGCCAGGGCTGGGGTGGCCAGGCCCCGGGACCCGGGCTCAGGCCTCCTTGTGTAGCCTGGGTGAGGGACCTTGGGAATGCTGGGGGTCAGCAGGCCTGCGGGAGGAAGCTCCCCGGGGCCCGGCTCCACATGGGCCTCAGTTTCTCGTGGACAGCGCGGTCTGGAGTGAGCCCACATGGGGTTCTGGGTTGGAGGGTGGCTCTGGGGGAGCTGAGGGCTCAGGCCCTGGCTGAAGGCAGCCCCTCCCAGGTCCTTTAATGGGGCCTCTGTCTCCCAATGCCTTTTACTCTCGGGGTGGGGGTCAGGCAGGAATGATCGCCCCCTGCCCAAGACAGTCTCCTGAGGGGCTGGGCTGCCTCTGGCCTGACCCCCACCCAGGCTACCAGTGCCCGACAGCCACGTGACTCGGGGAGAAGGAGGGACAGCAGCTCTCCGCACCTCTGCCGGAGGTGAGGTGCCCACCAGGCCCTGCCTGGAGCCAGAGCTGCGCTGGCCAGTGTCCGGCTGCGATGAGGGCCAGGGAGCCGGGCTGCTGGCAGGGGCAGAGGGTCTGGCCCCATCCCTGGGGCTCCCCAGGCCCATCTGACTGTGAGCCCCTCGTCACTAGGAGGCACGTGGACATCCAGAGGCCAGCTCCACTGGCCGAAGGCACCTTCCTGACCCTCTCTCCTGGTCTCTGCTTTAGAAACGGGGAAACTGAGGCCTCGAGGGTCCCCAGCTGGCCTGCTGGGGTGGGAGGTGGGGGCGTGGGCCCCGAGGTGACCCCTTCTCATGTCCCCAGGCTCGCCGCTCAGTGGAGTGTGGAGGATGAGGAGGAGGCCGTCCGCGAGCGGCGCCGGCGGGAGAGGGAGCAGCAGCTTCGGGCTCAAGACGAAGACGAAGGAAGCCCATCCCCAGAGCAGTCGGAGCAGGAGAAGCTGTGAGCCCCCCTCGCCAGCTCACCCGTCCCGCACCGCACTGCTGGGCAGAGGGGGCCCCGGGCTGGAGGCCACAGAGCAGAGGGGATGAGGAGGCAGGGGCAGGGCCTTCCTGGAACCCGGGCACGGTGGGGATGTCTTCAGGGTGAGGGTCACTGCAGCGCTGGGGGCCAGAGAACTCTGCTGGACCCCCTCCAGCCCCTCCTGGAGGGGCCCCCTCCCCTCCAGCCTCCTGGGGCCCTGACTCAGCCCCGTCCCCCTGCACAGTCCCCCTGCTTGGACCGATTCTGAGCGCAGCTGTGGGGCCCTGGGCCCCAAGCCCCCGGCCCCGCTCCTCAGAGCCAGTGACTCACGGAGGCCACGTCCAACTTGGCGGCTGAGGCCGGCTCGTCCCCTCCCGGGGCCCGGGAGGCCGCTGTGGCTGGGCTGGGCTGTTTTTCCAATAATGCCCCCCCCTCCTCCTGGCCCTGTTTTGTTCCATTTTCTCTGAGTCAGCAGCTCTGGGTGGGGTGGTGTGCTGTAGCGGTCAAGGCCCTTCGAGCCAGGTCCACATCCTAGCAGGCAGAGACCACCGCGGCCGGGGCCCGGCCTGAAGCAGGGTGCAGGGTGCGGGGCTCACCCCACTGCCCAGGGAAGGAGCCTGGTGCCGGCCCCTGCTGCCTCAGCTGGGGGAGCAGAGGGGGCTCCTCACCCACACTTGGGGACCACAGGCTGAGGGGGGAGGCTCGGCCCAGCACTTGAGGAGCCCTAAACTGATGGGGAAGACCCAGCCCAGCACTTGGGGACCCCAGACTGAGGGAGGAGGCTCAGCCCAGCACTTGCGGAGCCCCAGACTGAGGGGGGAGGCTCAGCCCAGCACTTGGGGAGCCCCAGACTGAGGGGGGAGGCTCAGCCCAGCACTTGGGGAGCCCCAGACTAATGGGGAAGACCCAGCCCAGCACTTGGGGACCCCAGACTGAGGGAGGAGGCTCAGCCCAGCACTTGGGGAGCCCCAGACTAATGGGGAAGACCCAGCCCAGCACTTGGGGACCCCAGACTGAGGGGGGAGGCTCAGCCCAGCACTTGGGGAGCCCCAGACTAATGGGGGAGGCTCAGCCCAGCACTTGGGGAGCCCCAGACTAATGGGGGAGGCTCAGCCCAGCACTTGGGGAGCACCAGACTAATGGGGGAGGCTCAGCCCAGCACTTGGGGAGCACCAGACTAATGGGGGAGGCTCAGCCCAGCACTTGGGGACCCCAGACTAATGGGGGAGGCTCAGCCCAGCACTTGGGGAGCCCCAGACTAATGGGGGAGGCTCAGCCCAGCACTTGGGGACCCCAGACTGAGGGGGAAGGCTCAGCCCAGCACTTGGGGAGCACCAGACTAATGGGGGAGGCTCAGCCCAGCACTTGGGGACCCCAGACTGAGGAGGAAGGCTCAGCCCAGCACTTGGGGAGCACGAGACTAATGGGGGAGGCTCAGCCCAGCACTTGGGGAGCCCCAGACTGAGGGGGGAGGCTCAGCCCAGCACTTGGGGAGCCCCAGACTGAGGGGGGAGGCTCAGCCCAGCACTTGGGGAGCCCCAGACTAATGGGGGAGGCTCAGCCCAGCACTTGGGGAGCCCCAGACTAATGGGGGAGGCTCAGCCCAGCACTTGGGGAGCACCAGACTAATGGGGGAGGCTCAGCCCAGCACTTGGGGACCCCAGACTAATGGGGGAGGCTCAGCCCAGCACTTGGGGAGCCCCAGACTAATGGGGGAGGCTCAGCCCAGCACTTGGGGACCCCAGACTGAGGGGGAAGGCTCAGCCCAGCACTTGGGGAGCCCCAGACTAATGGGGGAGGCTCAGCCCAGCACTTGGGGACCCCAGACTGAGGAGGAAGGCTCAGCCCAGCACTTGGGGAGCACGAGACTAATGGGGGAGGCTCAGCCCAGCACTTGGGGAGCACCAGACTGAGGGGGGAGGCCTGGCCCAGCACTTGGGGAGCACCAGACTGAGGGGGGAGGCTCAGCCCAGCACTTGGGGAGTCCCAGACTAATGGGGGAGGCTCAGCCCAGCACTTGCGGAGCCCCAGACTAATGGGGGAGGCTCAGCCCAGCACTTGGGGAGCCCCAGACTAATGGGGGAGGCCCAGCCCAGCACTTGGGGACCCCAGACTGAGGGGGAGGCTCAGCCCAGCACTTGGGGAGCCCCAGACTAATGGGGGAGGCTCAGCCCAGCACTTGGGGAGCCCCAGACTAATGGGGGAGGCTTAGCCCAGCACTTGGGGACCCCAGACTGAGGGGGAAGGCTCAGCCCAGCACTTGGGGAGCCCCAGACTAATGGGGGAGGCTCAGCCCAGCACTTGGGGACCCCAGACTGAGGAGGAAGGCTCAGCCCAGCACTTGGGGAACACCAGACTAATGGGGGAGGCTCAGCCCAGCACTTGGGGAGCCCCAGACTGAGGGGGGAGGCCTGGCCCAGCACTTGGGGAGCACCAGACTGAGGGGGGAGGCTCAGACCAGCACTTGGGGACCCCAGACTGATGGAGGAGGCTCAGCCCAGCACTTGGGGACCCCAGACTGAGGGAGGAGCCTCGGCCCAGCACTTGGGGAGCCTCAGACTGAGGGGGGAGGCTCAGCCCAGCACTTGGGGAGCCCCAGACTGAGGGGGGAGGCTCAGCCCAGCACTTGGGGAGCCCCAGACTAATGGGGGAGGCTCAGCCCAGCACTTGGGGACCCCAGACTGAGGAGGAAGGCTCAGCCCAGCACTTGGGGAACACCAGACTAATGGGGGAGGCTCAGCCCAGCACTTGGGGAGCGCCAGACTGAGGGGGGAGGCCTGGCCCAGCACTTGGGGAGCACCAGACTGAGGGGGGAGGCTCAGCCCAGCACTTGGGGACCCCAGACTGATGGAGGAGGCTCAGCCCAGCACTTGGGGACCCCAGACTGAGGGAGGAGCCTCGGCCCAGCACTTGGGGAGCCTCAGACTGAGGGGGGAGGCTCAGCCCAGCACTTGGGGAGCCCCAGACTGAGGGGGGAGGCTCAGCCCAGCACTTGGGGAGCACCAGACTAATGGGGGAGGCTCAGCCCAGCACTTGGGGAGCCCCAGACTGAGGGGGGAGGCTCAGCCCAGCACTTGGGGAGCCCCAGACTAATGGGGGAGGCCCAGCCCAGCACTTGGGGACCCCAGACTGAGGGGGAGGCTCAGCCCAGCACTTGGGGAGACCCAGACTAATGGGGGAGGCTCAGCCCAGCACTTGGGGAGCCCCAGACTAATGGGGGAGGCTCAGCCCAGCACTTGGGGAGCACCAGACCAATGGGGGAGGCTCGGCCCAGCACTTGGGGAGCCCTAGACTGAGGAGAAAGACTCAGCTCAGAAGCTGGGGAGGCCTAGACTGAGGGGGAGGAACACCCCAGCACTTGGGGAGCCCCAGACTGATGGGGGAGACCCAGCCCAGCAGTGGAGTGCTGCGTCTGTGCAGACCGGGGTCTCCCATGCTTGGCACCCAGGGTCTGAGAGCCCCCGGCCCCACCTCCAGCCTGGCCCTGAGACCCTGCCTGCTCTTCCAGCCTCAGCCCGAAGCCCTCAGAGGCCCCTGAACTGGACGAGGATGAGGGCTTTGGCGACTGGTCCCAGAAGCCGGAGCAGCAGCGGCAGCAGCACTGGGGTGCTGGGGAGACCACGGATGCGGGGGACCCCCCTGGGGGCGAGAGTCCGGAGGGGACGCAGGAGGACGACAGGCAAGTGGAGGTCACAGCCTGGGGGTGGCGGGCTCCCTCCAGCCCCCTAACCCGTGTCCGGGCCACGCCCTCTGTGCCCCTCCCCAGCAGCCCCCCAAAACGCCCTTGCGGCCGTGGGGGCAGGAGGAGGAAGAGAACGAGACGGGGGCGGCAGGCGGGGCTCGCTCCGGGCTCCCAGGGCCCCGGCCCGTCCAGACCAGCTGCGGCCCGCTCAGCACGTGTGCAGCCCGCTGACGTCAGGGAGGCCCCGCGCCCCCGGGCCCCTTCCTCCCCGGGGGCGGCGCGCGCTGTTCCCACGGAGGGGAGCAGGTATTTCCAGATGTGCGGCCTCGAGGCGGCCTGGGGGACAAGCTTTCCAGATGCGCAGCCGCTGAGCTGGGGCTGGTGGGGGGAGGGGGCCTTGCCCCCACCCGCCTCGGGGGGCTCTCAGCCGGGCTCCAGGCCCTCGGCCGTGGTCAGGGCCCAGATGGGCTCGGGAGCGCTGTGCTTGGGGCCCTGGCCCCCTCCCCAGGCCATCTACGGTCCCCCCACCCCGAGGTCCCCAAGCAGCCCGAGCTCTCACTAAGACCCCTCCCGTCCCTCTGTCAACCCTAGTCCTCCTGCAAGCAGCCCCCACACCCAGAGCCGGCCGGGCCCTGGTCCTGCTGTGGCCCTTCGGCCAGGACCCCCTCCAGGCCTCAGTTCCCCGCGGTCTCTGGGGGCCGGGTGCACCCTGCATTGCTGAGCTGGGGCGGGGGGCAGCAGGGAGGCCCCTCTCCTCTGGTCGGAGTGGCCGCCGAGCTGGCTCCCTTTGTCCCCGGCGGCCTGGCCCGCCAGCAGGGGGCACTGTGGCTCTTCCGCGGACCCTCCTGGGCGCCAGGCCTCCCTGCCCCCCGCACCTGCCTGGCCGCCCGCAGCCGGGGCTGAATGGGCCTCTGTGAGGCTGCTGCTGGCTCCGACCCCGGCACACCTTGGGTGGTGGGTCTGGGTCTTGGCTGGCACGAACACCAAGGGGCCTGAAATCATGGAAAATGCGAGAATTTCCCATCTTCTTCTCCAGGTTCAGTCCCGCTCAAATGCAGGCCTGCACAGGCTGCCAGCGGCCGGCCTCCCCTGCCCCCAGCCAGCCGTGTCCGGCCCGCTCCTCTGGGCTGTGGTCCCGGCTGTGACCCCAGTTCTTGCCTTGTCTCCCACTGCACTAGCTCCCAAACCCCCCTCAGCCCCCTCCTCAGGCCTACTGGACGCCCAGGCCTGTCGCCCCTACACGGATCGGGCAGGAACAGGGGCCCCGCCTAGGCCAACCAGGCAGACACTGACAAGCAGGACACGGGCCCGGCCTGGGGCCTGGGAGTAGCCTCAGTGAGCCGGTGGCCCTCTGTCCACGGGGCAGTGGGCACTGGTCACCATGGGGCAGACGCTGAGGTCCTTGGCCTCACTTCCCCAAAGATGCTGGGGTCTTGGGATTCCTTGGCACTCAGCTGGTCTGAGGGCCCCAACTTACAGACGGGGAAACCAAGGCTCAGACCTGGGGAGGCCCTCAAAGCAAACCATCAGATGACCTTTGACTGATCGGATTGCCTCCCTCACGACCACAGGCCCCACCAGCGCACCTCTGGGACCCAGGGTGCCGACGAGCTGAGCCCAGCTGAGGTCCGTCTGGAGGAGCTGCATCTGAGCCCTGACTTGGAGCCCCGGGAGGGGCTGGCCGCAGAGGCCCCAGAGCCCAGCGGGTCCGAGGAGCCCGTGCAGGGCAGCCCAGGGCTGGTGGGGACCGAGGAGGCAGAGGTGCAGGTGCGGGGGCTCCCCACAGGTCTGGGTGGCACTCCAGCCCTGGGCTGGCTCTTTCTCTGCTACCTGCAGGCCCTGTGGGCCTCATGGGACCGGCCCAGAGGGAGCCGTCACCCCCACCTGCAGACAGTAGCCCCTGCAGCCCCCAAGGGCAGTGAGGCTGGTGACCGAGGCATGGAACAGCATGTTCCCAGACTCACCAGCTCCCGCGACAGAGAATTCAGAACCAGAGCACGTCAGGCAGGAGAGGAGCCGAGGAGGCCCAGGGAGGGGCAGCGTCCGCTGGGGCCCTGGGGGGGGCAGGAGGGGGACGAGGGGACAGTGGTCCAACCCTAACCCCAGACATTCTGCTCCCAGCACCAGAGCTGCCGACAGCCCAGGACACCCAGCCCCCTGGTCTTGGAGGGGACCGAAGTGGGCTCGCCTCCCCTGAGCCCCAGCACCAAAGTAGGTTCCGCCCCATGCCTTGTCCTCTTTCCTGCATGGGCTGCTGCCTGTGTGCCGTGCGGCGCTTGGCAGGGCCTGGGATGGGCATGAGCTGGGCCGTGGGACGGGGGGTGGGGCACGGGGTGCAGCTGTGGGGCGGGGGCTCTGGGCCTCGCTCCGGCTTTCGAGGCTCCATCTCCGCCTGCCCTCCACAGCTCAGCGACAGAACCGAGTCCCTGAACCGCTCCATTAAGAAGAGGTATGTCTGGCTGCTTCCCAGGCAGGACCCAGGGTTCTCCAGGGGAAGGCAGGACCCAGGGTTCTCCAGGGGAAGGCAGGGCCTAGGTTCTCCAGGGGAAGCAGGACCCAGGGTTCTCCAGGGGAAGCAGGGCCCAGGTTCTCCAGAGAAAGCAGGGCCCTGGTTCTCCAGAGAAAGCAGGGCCCTGGTTCTCCAGGGGAGGCAGGACCCAGGTTCTCCAGAGAAAGCAGGGCCCTGGTTCTCCAGAGGAAGCAGGGCCCTGGTTCTCCAGGGGAAGCAGGGCCCTGGTTCTCCAGGGGAAGCAGGGCCCTGGTTCTCCAGGGGAAGCAGGACCCAGGGTTCTCCAGGGGAAGCAGGGCCCAGGGTCTCCAGAGAAAGCAGGGCCCTGGTTCTCCAGAGAAAGCAGGGCCCTGGTTCTCCAGGGGAAGCAGGGCCCAGGTTCTCCAGAGAAAGCAGGGCCCTGGTTCTCCAGAGAAAGCAGGGCCCAGGTTCTCCAGGGGAAGCAGGACCCAGGTTCTCCAGGGGAGGCAGGGCCCAGGGTTCTCCAGGGGAGGCAGGGCCCAGGGTTCTCCAGGGGAGGCAGGACCCAGGGTTCTCCAGGGGAAGGCAGGACCCAGGGTTCTCCACGGGAAGGCAGGACCCAGGTTCTCCAGGGGAAGCAGGGCCCAGGTTCTCCAGGGGAAGGCAGGACCCAGGGTTCTCCAGGGGAAGGCAGGACCCAGGTTCTCAAGGGGAAGCAGGACCCAGGGTTCTCCAGGGGAATGTAGGGCCCAGGTTCTCCAGGGGAATGTAGGGCCCAGGTTCTCCAGGGGAATGTAGGGCCCAGGTTCTCCATGGGAAGCAGGGCCCAGGTTCTCCAGGGGAATGTAGGGCCCAGGTTCTCCAGGGGAATGTAGGGCCCAGGTTCTCCAGGGGAAGGCAGGGCCCAGGTTCTCCAGGGGAAGGCAGGGCCCAGGTTCTCCAGGGGAAGCAGGGCCCGGGGTTCTCCAGGGGAAGGCAGGACCCAGGGTTCTCCAGGGGAGGCAGGGCCCAGGGTTCTCCAGGGGAAGCAGGGCCCAGGTTCTCCAGGGGAAGCAGGGCCCAGGTTCCCCAGGGGAGGCAGGGCCCAGGGTTCTCCAGGGGAGGCAGGGCCCAGGGTTCTCCAGGGGAGGCAGGGCCCAGGTTCCCCAGGGGAGGCAGGACCCAGGGTTCTCCAGGGGAAGCAGGGCCCAGGTTCTTCAAGGGGAAGCAGGGCCCAGGTTCTCCAGGGGAAGGCAGGACCCAGGGTTCTCCAGGGGAGGCAGGACCCAGGGTTCTCCAGGGGAGGCAGGGCCCAGGTTCCCCAGGGGAGGCAGGACCCAGGGTTCTCCGGGGGAAGCAGGGCCCAGGTTCTTCAAGGGAAGACAGGACCCAGTGTTCTTCAAGGGGAAGCAGGACCCAGGGTTCTCCAAGGGAGGCAGGGCCCAGGTTCTCCAGGGGAAGCAGGACCCAGGGTTCTCCAGGGGAAGCAGGGCCCAGGTTCTTCAAGGGGAAGCAGGGCCCAGGTTCTCCAGGGGAAGGCAGGACCCAGGGTTCTCCAGGGGAGGCAGGACCCAGGGTTCTCCAGGGGAGGCAGGGCCCAGGTTCCCCAGGGGAGGCAGGACCCAGGGTTCTCCAGGGGAAGCAGGGCCCAGGTTCTTCAAGGGGAAGCAGGGCCCAGGTTCTCCAGGGGAAGGCAGGACCCAGGGTTCTCCAGGGGAGGCAGGACCCAGGGTTCTCCAGGGGAGGCAGGGCCCAGGTTCCCCAGGGGAGGCAGGACCCAGGGTTCTCCAGGGGAAGCAGGGCCCAGGTTCTTCAAGGGGAAGCAGGGCCCAGGTTCTCCAGGGGAAGGCAGGACCCAGGGTTCTCCAGGGGAGGCAGGACCCAGGGTTCTCCAGGGGAAGCAGGGCCCAGGTTCCCCAGGGGAGGCAGGACCCAGGGTTCTCCAGGGGAAGCAGGGCCCAGGTTCTCCAGGGGAAGCAGGGCCCAGGTTCTTCAAGGGAAGACAGGACCCAGTGTTCTTCAAGGGGAAGCAGGACCCAGGGTTCTCCAGGGGAGGCAGGGCCCAGGTTCCCCAGGGGAGGCAGGACCCAGGGTTCTCCAGGGGAAGCAGGGCCCAGGTTCTCCAGGGGAAGCAGGGCCCAGGTTCTTCAAGGGAAGACAGGACCCAGTGTTCTTCAAGGGGAAGCAGGACCCAGGGTTCTCCAGGGGAGGCAGGGCCCAGGTTCTCCAGGGGAAGCAGGACCCAGGGTTCTCCAGGGGAAGCAGGGCCCAGGTTCTTCAAGGGGAAGCAGGGCCCAGGTTCTCCAGGGGAAGGCAGGACCCAGGGTTCCCCAGGGGAGGCAGGACCCAGGGTTCTCCAGGGGAGGCAGGGCCCAGGTTCTCCAGGGGAGGCAGGACCCAGGGTTCTCCAGGGGAGGCAGGACCCAGGGTTCTCCAGGGGAGGCAGGGCCCAGGTTCCCCAGGGGAGGCAGGACCCAGGGTTCTCCAGGGGAAGCAGGGCCCAGGTTCTTCAAGGGGAAGCAGGGCCCAGGTTCTCCAGGGGAAGGCAGGACCCAGGGTTCTCCAGGGGAGGCAGGACCCAGGGTTCTCCAGGGGAGGCAGGGCCCAGGTTCCCCAGGGGAGGCAGGACCCAGGGTTCTCCGGGGGAAGACTGAAGAGGGGGCCCAGGAGGTGGAGATCTGGGGCCCGAGAGACCTGTGGCGGGTGCTCAGGGTGAGGCCAGAAGCTGAGGGTGGGGCCCTGGGCCAAGACCCTTCTCTCCCCAGTAACAGTGTGAAGAGGTCCCAGCCGGCCCTGCCCATCTCCAAGATTGATGAGCGGCTGGAGCAGTACACCCAGGCCGTTGAGGTGGGCACAGGTGCCCTCACTTTCTGCGGGGTGCTTTGTCCCTTCGTGTGCCCTTTCCTTCATCCAACCAGTGTCCCTCCACTGATCCTACTGCCCTCAGCCAACTAACACCCTTTTATTCAACTAACCTTCTATTCGACCAACACTACTGCACCCTTCCACATTCTTCCATCTCGCCCTTTATCCATCCAACCACGGTTCCTCCGTCGATCCTACCCCCACCCCGCATCCAACTAGCACATTGTTTATTCAGCTCTCTTCCATCCAACCTACACCCCTCCTTGCAATCAACACCCCTTTATCCAACCAATGACCCTCCAGCCAACCAATACCACTCTGTCCAGCCAACATCCTTCCATCCAACCAACACTTCTCTATTCAAGCGATGGCCTTCTATCCAAGCAACACTTCTTTGTTTAACCAATGTTCCTCTATCCAACCAACACCTCTCCATCCGACCAATGTCCATCCTCTAATTCCACATCCCTCTATCCGACTAACACCCTTTTATCCAACTAACACCCTTCCATACAATCTGCACCCCTCCATCCAACCAATACCCTTCTAACCAGTACCCCTCCATTTAGCCAGTGTCTTTCCACCCAATATTTCTTTGTTCAATGTATGTTCCTCTATGCAACCAACGCCATTCACCCCGACCCACACCTCCATACAACCAGCGCCCTTTCACCCAACTAACTCCTGTCCACCCAACCGTCACTCCATCCAAGGCCCTTCCGTTCAAGCTCTGCTCCTCCAACCCCGTGCCCGAGCAGAGCGAGGATGGCCCTGTCTCCTCTGCAGACCGCGGGCCGGACCCCCAAGCTCACCCGCCAGCCCTCCATCGAGCTGCCCAGCATGGCTGTGGCGAGCACTAAGAGCCGCTGGGAGACGGGAGAGGTGCAGGCTCAGTCGGCCGCCAAGTCCGCCCCCTGCAAGGTAGGCGTCCCTCCTGGGGCGGGGCCGGGCCCCTAGGCACAGGAAGCGCGGGCCATCCGGGCTGAAGTGTGGGCCGCAGGGCCCGTGGTCGCAGGGCTGGTCCCGGGGGAGGGCTGGGGGGCGGCTTCCGGGCCTCGTCCGTGGGCGCTCCCCGCAAGGAGGCACGCGAGCCGGCCCTGCGGCCCTGGACTTGCGGGGCCGGCGGCAGCCGTGCCCGGGGCTCCCAGCTCCCCCTGTGGGGGCCCCCTGTGACGCGGCTTCCCTCTGCCCCCAGGATATTGTGGCCGGAGACATGAGCAGGCGGGATCTCTGGGAGCAGAAGGGAGGCCCCAAGACTTCGTCCACGGTCAAGGTGCGTCTGAACGCGGCTAACGCCGGGGGCAGGTCGAGCGGGTGGGCGGGGAGCGCGGCTCCTCGGCGCCACTGGGAGGCCTTCCCCGCGGCCGGCGTTGTCTCCCTCCGCGGCGCTCACCTTGACCCCGGGCTTCCCGGCAGAGCACCCCGTCTGGGAAGAGGTACAAGTTTGTGGCCACCGGACATGGAAAGTATGAGAAGGTGCTTGTGGACGAGGGCCCGGCGCCCTAGGCCCATCCGCCTGGTGAGTCCGCAGCAGCGGCCCGCGTGCGATGTGTTGTGTGTGAAATTTGCCGCCCTGGGCGCCGGTGGCCGGGGCCAGGAGGAGGCTCGTGAGGGCGGAGTGCCCGGCTCAGGGCGGGCCGGAGCCTGCCCCTCTGGCCCCCTTGCCCACCCCCATCCTTCTGGGGTCCTGCCCCGCCCCCGGCAAAGCTCGGACTCCCTCCTGGGAGGAGCCACGATGCCCCGTCTGCGCCGCTGGGGCAGGGGAGGCCTTCCCGGGCACTGTAGGGCGATCGTGGCCAGAAGCGGAGTCCTGGGGCTCGGCCCCGCCCGTCAGTGGGCGGAGGGTCTCGGAGGGCCCTCCCTCTGGTCCCCGCGGGAGCTGCTCCTGTGGCTACCGCGCGCCCCATCGCCTGGTGGAGGCAGAAAGCCGACGGCGGCGTGGTCATGCACACTTTTATTAGTGGCCTGGGTCCCAGGATCCATGTACAGCACCCGGCACGTCCCCCTGCCAACCGCCTCCTTCCCTCCTGAGTCCTGCCCGCCACACGTCCGTGTTTCTCTCCCACTGCTGGTCAGAGCCCCAGCGCTGGTCCTGAGTCAGACCCCGTCTGAGGGCACAGTGGGGGCCCCCTTCCCCACCTGTCCAGGCCTTGCCTGGACCTTGCCCACTGGGCCAGGCTGTTCTCCACCAGTCTCCTCATCCAGCCTCAGAGGCTGAGACAGCCCCTCCCACCCCGTCTCATCAGCAAGTGCCCCCGGAGCTTGGCCCTCAGTCCAGGGGGAGCAAAAGCCACAACAAAGGGCAGCAGTGAGGGGCTGGCTCACCACCCCCACCCCGGCCTCAGCCTGCTCCCAGCGCTGGCCAGGGCCCCATCCTCGGGCGGCACGGCAGTCCCGCCGCCAGGGAAGCCCACGCAGGCGACCCCGCCCGAGCCCCCAGCCACTACCCGCCCCCACGGAGACACAAGTCTCCCCTGCTTTCTCGGCAGAAGGGAGCAGCCCCAGAGTCCTCCTTGTCCTGGCACATGTGAGGACTCTCGACCCAGAGCTCCCGGGATTCACCCTGGCCCTGCTTCCTGGAGCCGGGCAGACCCTCCCGAGCACCACGGCCCCTCCAGCCCCGCGGGTGACCGCCCCCTGCAGCCCCTGCCCCAAGCCCCGTGCAGATGCCCAGGCTGGCCCTGCCCTGCGAGGCTACTCAGACAACCCTGACCTCGAGGCGGCCTCCTGAACTGTCTGCCTCCCCAGAGGTTCACCCCCAAAGCCCCCACACTCAGACCTCTCTCTGCCCCTCCGCACCGTCCAAACCCGCCTCCTGGCTACCCGCTTCTTCCCGCCGTGCTGCTTCCTGCTCCCATCTGCCCCAGCGCCCCTCCAGACCCCAGGCCGCCAGGCTCCCCTCTTGAACGGTTTCAGTTTCCCAGCTGGACACTCAGCCCCTCTCGTCCACCCCACGGCCCTGGGGTCTCCCAGCCATTCAGTGGAGCCCCCAGCCGGCCGCCGTCCGGTTGAAGTTCTTGGGCTGGGGGTTCAGGACCAGGACCGGGGAGGTCACGGGAGGGGGTCGGGCGGCCACCTCCTGCAGCTTGCGGGCGTTGAAGCGAGGCCGATAAAGGAAAGGCAGGCGACTGAGGCCGGCCAGGGTAGGTGCCCCGGCTCCGGGCCCCGCCTGGCCGCCGCGGGACGCGGCCACCGACATGCGGTAGAGCACCGCATCCCACATCTTGGAGGCCCGGGAGGCGGGGGGCCGGGGCGCCGGGCTGGCGAGGGCACTCCCGCCCTGGCCCACCTGCCCCGGGCTGGGCTCCGGCCCCGGGAACTGGGGCTCCTCCGGCTCCTCCAGCAGCTGCTGCTTCAGGCGCGTCCAGCCGCTGAGCTGGGACCTGGCTGCGGCTCTGGGGGCCAGGCAGGGCTGGGGGCCTGCCGAAGGGGTGGGGGGCGAGGCGCCGCGGGGGCTGGAGACTCTCTCGGCCTCAGCAGGGCCAGCCGCGGGGGGCTCCTCCAGGCGCCCAGCTTCGGGGGTCCCAGAGGCTGGCCTGAAAGGCGAGGGCCCTGGCGAATGGTAGGTGGGGGCGACGGGCACCACCACCCGGGTGCCAGCCTCCCTGGGCACCGAGGCCTGCAGGCCAGGGGGAGGCCTGGGCACTGGGGATGCCGCAGGCCGGGGGCTGGCCGCCTGCGTCCCAGTGGGCAGTGGGCGGATGTGGGCCACAGGGATCAGGGGCTGAGCCCCGGGAGGGCGGGGGGCCGTGTACTGATCCTGGGGGGCTGCCGGGGGGGGCTCGGGGGTCCCGGCCTGTGGCGATGGCGCCAGCCGGACTTGCACTTGGCTGACGTGGCGGCCCCTCGCTGCAGGGGCCGGGACCTGGGCGAAGCCGCTGGGGCACCAGGCGAGCTCCGGGGCTGGGGCTGCGAGCTGGGGGCCCGTGGCCCTGAAGTGGGAAGCCAGGCTCCTGCGCTGGGCAAGGCTGAAGGAGAACGTGGACCTCTGTGTGGGGGAGGCCACGTGGTGGATGACAGGTGTCGGGGGGCAACGGGGCGTGGCAGCTACAGCCTGCAGGGCCTCAGCCGGACGCGGGGCCTCTATGGGACGCGGGGCCTCTGCTGGACGCGGGGCCTCTGTGGGACGCAGGGCTTCAGCCGGATGCGGGGCCTCTGCTGGACGCGGGGCCTCTGTGGGACGTGGGCTCGGGGCCTCCTGGTCGTGGCTGGCCTCGCTCACGGGGGACAGGGAGGTGCGGAAAGCCCCGGGTTGGGCGGTGGGCCCGCCCCCGCCCATCCTCTTCCGGGCCGCCTTCCTCAGCAGCTTTTGCAGGCGCAGGTTGTCTTTTCCCGGCTTGGGCAACAGAGGTGGTGGAGGTCCGGGATGCCCCGGGCGACACGGCCCAGCCGTCCCCGGGGCCACGGAGGCGGCCGAGATGAGCATGGCTGCTCCCTGGGGTGGGAAGGAGGCGGCGGTGAGCCGAGCCCTCTGCCCGCAGGTCCCGTCCCTGAGGGGGGCACACGGCCCCCTTGTCTGCAGGGGGGCCCCCAGGTGCTCTGCTCCCTGAGGCCAGGTGCACTCAGGGCAGGAATGTTGGCAGCATTGATCAAGGGGGTGTCCCCGACATCACCCCCAGACTAGAAGTGAGCCCACCGCGGCCCGAGGTGCCTGGTGGGAGGCAGCAGGAGCCGGGCTGGGAGACCCACGGGCAGGCGCCAAGCGGGGGCACGTGCTGGGCCGGCCGCCCACAGAGGCAGGAGGGGCGGCCGCCCGCAAACGTGAGGGCCGCCTTGCTGTCGCCGGGCCAACCACAGGCGCGTCCGCTGCGAGCCGCGGCGAGGTGGCGGCCAGCGGCCAGGGAGGCAGGGGCAGCGTCCCGAGAGGTCGGCTGGCTGGGCGGAGGCGGGAGCCGCTCCCTCCGAGCTCCGGCTAAACGGGACGTTCCCACAGGCCTCCCGGCGGGCTGGTCCCGGCCAAGCCGCCCACCCCGCTTTGTGGGCGCCACGTGCTCGCAGGGACGTTGACGGATGGCGGCCGGGCAGAGCGGGGGCTGCGGGCTGGAAAGGAGGGAGGCCAGGGCTGCGGCCGTGGGGCCGCTCCGTCAGGCAGGAGCTGGGGGGCCCAGGAGGGGCCCAGGAGGGGGTCTGCTCCCGGCTGCTGCCCGCGACCGGAGGACCGGGACCTCCTCGGGAAGGGCGGGGTGCCCAGGCCAAGTCCCTCCACTCTGAGCCCTGAGCAGGGTCCAGGTGGCAGCGTCGGGAGCCAGCCTCCAGGCTGCAGGGGGACCAGGGAGGCTGCTCCTGGCGGCCGGAGGGGTTGGATGGAGCCGGGTGGCCCCCGGAGAGGGGCAGCGGCCCTCCTGGGACTGCGCCTGACGCCGCCCTCCCCCCACCTCCCCGTGTGTTTCAGCTTTCCCAGGAGCAGGGCACAGGCCAGCAGCACGTCCTGCCTCCGAGTCTGCACGCCCAGGGGAGAACCTGGCCAGATCCGCCCTCACGCCCCCCGAACCCGACCTTGCCGAAGAAGCTGCTTCTCACACCTGCTCTCGCCCCGCAACCCTGGCAGCTCTTGCTTCGGGGCCTGCCAACCTCGCCCTCCAATGTGGCGCTCACTGCCCCCACAGTTCCGGGAGGAGAGGAACTCCGGCTGTTGGTTGGTAAAGGGACCCTCTCCAGAGAAGCCACAAGCTCCCAGGGAAGGCGCCGTCAGTGCTGGGAGCGGCCACGTGCCGGAGTCTCCAGGTCAAGAGCCACAACCCCTGCCCTGCCTGCACTGTCCCCCCGCCCCCCGCTGTCCAGTAAAGCTCCCATGTGTCTCCACGTGCCGGCTCTCTGGGGCTCGCTGACGGGGCAGGGACGAAGCGCGGGGGTCTGGAAGGGCCATCGGCCCTGCCCAGTGGTGGGGTCCGAGCCTCTGCAGGTCCTGTCCTGCCCAGTGGCCTTCTGTGCGTGAGGCTCTGGGGTCTGAGGGGCGTGGTGGCCACAGTCAGGGTGCACACGGGCTCAGTCCTCCTCTGGGACATCTGTGGCACTCGCCCCCCAAAGTCTGCAGCCCCCGAGACTGTGTACACGTCACTCTGTGCCCCTAAGCTGTGCGTTCTCTGAGGACGAGACCTTCCTTAGGGTCATCCTCATACTGGTACCCAGGAGATTTGGTGGATGTGTGGATGATGGATGATGGATGATGGATGATGGACGGAGGGTTAAGATCCATGGACAGATGGAGGGATGGATGGATAGGTGGATGGAAGGATGGAGGAAGGAATGGTTGGAAGGAGGGTTAAGGCTGATGGACAGATGGAGGGATGGGGAAGGGAGGGAGAGGTAGGTGGATGGATGAGGGGATAAGGTTTGTGGACAGATGGATAGAAGGAGGGAGGGAGGGAGAGGTAGGTGGATGGATGGATGGATGGATGGATGAAGGGATAAGGTTTATGGACAGATGGATAGAAGGAGGGAGGGAGAATGGATGGAGGGAGGGAGGAAAGTATAGATGGATAGATGGATGAAGGGATGGATGGATGGATAGATGGGTGGAGGGACGGGTGGATGGATGAAGAGGTGGATGGATGGATGGATGGATGAAGAGATGGATGGATGGATGGATGGATGGGGAGGGAGGGAGGGAGAGGTAGGTGGATGGATGAATGGATGGAGGGAGGAATGGATGGGTAGATGGGGAGGGAGGGAGGGATGGCTAGGCAGATGGACGGATGGATGGATGGATGGATGGATGGAGGGACAAGGTTGATGGACAGATGGATAGAAGGAGGGAGGGATGGGTAGGCGGATGGACTGGTGTGGAAACAGCAAGAGAGGTGAGGCCCCCTTGGGTGACAGATTTGCACCGCGTGCACGGACAGGCCTGTGGCAGGGGCAGGCTGGGGCTGTCCTTCCAGCCCGTGTGCGCCCCCCCGGCCTGCGACCCCCTGCACTGCGGGGCCCTGCTGCCCTCCATGTCAGGGGAGCCCCTTCGATGAGCAGGCCCCCAGGTCCTCTGGTACCCCAGGCCTGGGTCTGCTCAGAGCCCACTTTCTGAGGCCTCCTGAAGGGGAGCAGGAGTACGGGCGGGCCGGGGGTGTTAGAGCCTGGGCACGGCACACACGGTCTGTCACCCGTGGCCCCTCCACGGGGGCGTCCAGGGCTGTGCCCGCCAGCTGGGGGCATCTCCTAGGGAAGGAGGGCTTCTTGTCCACCGACCGGATGGGACGTTAGCTGAGGGCCACAGGCAGAGGCAGCCCCTGGGCCTCTGGGCAGCGAGCGGAGCCCCGAGGGCCGAGGGGTGGACGGGGCTGGGCAAAAGAAGCAGCCGGTCACTCAGCCCGCACCCAGCCCAGCCCCTCTCGGGGTCCTGGCCTCGGGGAAAGGACTCCAGGGCCTGTTTCCTCTGCTGCGGCAGCATTAAGTCCCCGCCTTGCAGAACCTGGGGTCAGGGCCTGCCCACCACAGAGGTCGAGAGGCTCGGGGGCCACTGCCTGGGCTCTGGCGCTCTGCCCTCCGTCTTGACTGCCTCAGTGCCCCCCACCCCCAGGCAGCCCCTGACCCCCAGCTACGGGCGCAGATGCCAGCCCCACACAGCGCAAACCAGCGACCCACTGTGGAGCCCGCAGAAGTGCTCAGGGTGTGTGGGGGTGGCCACCCAGGCTGGGACGGGCTCACCCCACAGTGCTGCGTCAGCGGCTTCTATCTGGGGCCTGGCAGAGCCTGAGCCCGCGGGCTGGGCCGACTGGGAGCTCAGACCGGTGCTGGAGTGGGCGCCCAGGTCAGCTCAGGGCTGCCAGGCGCAGTTCAAGGTCTCTGGGCCCCGCCACCCCCAACCATGCACACGCGGGGCCCCCTGCCCTCCCCCGTCCCCTGGGCATCAACCCTGCAGGAACCTGAGGGGGTGCCCCCCCCCCCAGCCTCCTCCTGCTCCGTGGCTCAGCTCAGCTTTGCAGGCTTGAGAAGCCCACCCCAGCTCACCGCACTCTGTCCCCAGGCCAAGGCCCTGCCCCATCAGCCCTCAAACTCTTCCTGGGGCTCAGGTCATTCCCTTGCTGCAGCCTCGGGCTGGGCCGCCCGGTCCGTGCCTCCAGCCCAGATCCCCAGGCCTGGGGGGACCCAGCCCTGCCCCCTGCTCCCAGCCCAGGCTGGCACACGGGGTGTGGATTACCTGTCGCAGGCCCCGGGCAGCCGGCAGCCGGTCCAGCAGCACCCGCTCGACGCCGTCCTGCTGAACCCCGGGCCTGGCGCCCCGAGAGGGAGGTCGCCGATACCCAAAATAAAACCTGCCGCATCCCTCTGACCTCAGCGCCTGCTCTCTGGCAATGCCCGCTCATGGGCGCGCTCCTGCCAGGGCCAAGGCCGCTGAGCGGACAGCCACCCTCCTCTGCTGGCCGAGCAGGGTCACTGCAGGGCCAAGGAGTGCCCCCCTGTGGGTAAAGATGCCCCAGGCCTGGGCGAGGTGTGGCCGGCTGCTCCGGGCACTGGCGGCCGGTGGGGCTGGACGCACGTGAGCCCCTACTGTGCTCCCCCAGAGTCTCCCTGCATCTGTGTACGGGGGGACGTGGTCACTGTCAGCAGAGCACGGGGTGCCCGCCTGAGAAGGGCCGTCAGCTCCCACCGTGGGGAGCAGACGGGGCAGGGGGTCCACAGGAGGAGCCCGGGGCTCTCATGCGGATGTGTCTTTACGGCTGAGCCCACTGGACATAGAGCTGGTCAGGTTATCCCAGGGTCAGCGCTGTGTGTGGCCTGTCCCAGGTCCTGGGCCGGAGGAGGGATTCAGAGACCCTGCGAGGGAGGCAAGACAGCCCGGCGCCTCTGGCTTCGGGGGCTCCCCACCCCCAGGAGCTCTGGGAGGGTGGACAGGATGGGGGCTCCATCCGCCCTCTGGCTGAGGACGGCGGGCCCACCCTGCCTGTCTCGAGCCCCACGGCCTTATCTCCGGCTTGCAGAAATTGGATGAGGTGCTGAGGGAAACCTTCCAGAAGGCTCGGGGGGCCAGAGCAGGGCGCGGAGCCAGGGGGCTCCAGGGCTGGGGTGTGAGCGCGGCCGTCCTGACACCCCTGGCCCTCAGCCTCGGGAGGACAGGACCCTCATCCGAGTCTGCCGGAGACCACCCCCTGGCCTGGCCCCTGGCCCACCAGCCTCGGCTCTGGGTCAGGCCAGCATCCTCGGAGCAACCACGGCCCCACCGAGCCTCTCGGGTCTTTCAGGCCCCTCTCCCCTGCTCTGCATCTCGGCTTCCCTACCCGAGGGGCAGACCCAGAGGAGCGTGTGGCCTCAGTGGCCCACGAGGGACCCATGGGAGGCCGCGGGCGAGATGCCTGCCGATTGGATGGTGCCGCCCGGGGTCTGGTGAGAAGAGAAAGAGTGGGCTCCACGGGCGAGTGGCAGAGCCCGCCATGGGCAGCATGAGGAGCCCAGCCTGCGGGCAGAGGGAGGCCCGCAGGGTCTGGACCCCGAGGTGGGAGTTCCCGGGCTAACTGCAGAGGTGCGGCCCCCGGCACCAGGAGCTGCCAGACCCCGCGCGGTCAGACGCGGGTTAGCATCCCGCTCGCCCGTGTATTCTGTGTGTCCCCAGCGCGTCACCCAGGGAACCTGGCTCCGACCCTCTGGGGGCCTGGCCGAGGCCTCACAGGCCCTCCGTTCCCCGAGGGCGCAGAGACCGCAGGCCGCCCCCTCCGACGAGGAGGCTGGGTGGGCCCGGGGCCTGGCTGGACAGACGGCAGACCCCCTCTCTGGGCATCTCCTTGGAGGGAGGGGCAGCTGCTGGGAAGTCAGAGCCCCAGCCCTGGGGGCTCCAGTCCAGCCAGGCCCCAGGAGAGTCCTTGGCTGCCTCCTCAGAGCCACCCAACACCTTCTTCACCCTCCTCGGCCCATCAAGAATGTGCCTGCTGTCGGGGGAGTAAAAATAGAAGCTGACACTTGCGGGGGAGGAGGGCGCCCCCGACTCCTCGGACGTGGCCCCCTCCTTGGGCCTCCTCTTCTATTCCTATACTTGGTCAGGGGCCTCGGGGCACGGCCCCTGCCCGCCTGCGCGCGCCCGGCCACCCAGGCCCGGCCAATGGGCTGCCGGGCAAGATCGAGTGTCACTATAACTCCAGGGCACGCGGTCGGCGGGCAGTGCCTGAGCCAGTCTCGTCCACAGGGAGCTCCTGCCCGTCTCTCCAGACCCAGCTGCAGGTCAGTAGAACCATGGGCAGCCCCGGGCCTGGGCCAGCCTGCTGCGTGTTGGCAGCCTGGGGTCCCTGGACGTGGACACTGGGTCTTCCAGCCTCTCCACTCTAGGGACAGCATCTCAGAGATGCCGGGAAGCCACCCTGGGGTCTCAAGGGTCTGGGATGTGAGCACTCCAGGGTCACGTACTCTGAACATTGGATGGGGAAGAAGCTGTTTTATACCTGAGCTCTGGGAGGATCAAGAGGGAGGAAGGAGGGGGCCCCTGGAAGGCCCAGGGGGGTGGTCCCCGGGGAAGACAGCCAGAGAGAGCTGAGGATGTAGGGTGAAGAGGCCGGGAAGGGGCTCTGTCCAGGGCTGCAAGGCCACCCGCTGCTGTGGGACCACTGCTGCCCACTTGGCCTCGGCCAGCGTTCCCTCGGAGGCTGACGCTCTTGGCCCAGCGGCCGCTGCCCCCAACACCGCCGTCCGTGAAGACGAAAATGAGGGTGGGCCTTGTGTGACGCCCTGCAGAGCGGGTCTGTACAAGGGGGTGGCCGGGACCCCAGCAGTCTGGGAGTGAGTATCCAGTGGTCCAGGCCAGGAGTGGACAGGACGGGGGCCGGGGCAGAGGGAGCAGCGGGCAGCCGGCGTCTGTCCTGCCCGCCCGCCTCGGCCTGGGCAGAGAAACACGTGCTCCCAGGAGGCCCAGCCCGAGCTCCCCAGCCCCGTCCCCCACCCCCCGCCTTTCCTGTGCCCCCTGGGGCCGGGGCCCAGCCACCCTCCTGACGTCATGGGATGGGGCACCCTGGCTAGGCAGCAACCTTTCTGGCGCCCTAGACCATTCTGGGAGGAGACGGCTGGGGAGCCACGGCCACACGGGACGGCGGGGCCCCAGGGGTCATGGAAGAGGGTCAGGGTCCCACAGTGAGCGAGCGCAGGGCCTCCTGGCTCCTCGCCCACACCCCCCCCTTGTCACTTGGGAAGGAAGGAAGGAGGAGGGGTCCCCGAGGAGCAGTGACCTCAGAGGCTGTTTGCACAATGGCCCCTCTGAGGGCAGGACACGAAATGGACAGCCGGTTTCCTTCTCAGCTGTCTCAGTGCCAGCCTGCCCCCAAGCGCAGCCCACCCCGGGCCCCTCCCCGGCGGCGGCAGGGGGGTGGGGGTGGGCACAGAGGAGCCACGGCAGGCATCACCCCCTGGCCTTCACTGGGCGGGGGAGCAGGGGCCCCGAGGGCCCTCAGTTTCCCTGTTTGGAGGCTGGGCACCCTTCCCGGGGGTGCAGGGCAGAGTCCTCTGGCCCAGAAGACAAGAGGGCAAGTGGAGACCTGCAGGGGAGCTTACGGGGGAAGAGGGGTGGGCAGGCCAAGACCTGAACCAGAGGCTGTTCTCAGCCCCCCTCCCACCATCTTGGGTTTCTGGGCAGAGGTGTCTTGGCTAATCTGGGTGCCTATTTCTGGACGTCTCAGCTGCCACTGACTCCTTAAAAATAACCCACCCTGGACTCCGGCCATGACCACCCCTCTCAAGGCGGTGACAGGTGTCAGGCGCTGCCAGGGGGAGAGGTGGGCACAGCCAGGGTGTGATGGCATCCTGTGTGGGGTGGGGGCCCATGGAAGGCTGTGGGAGCCGTGTGCTGGATGAAGCAGGAGGCTGTGACTTGAGGGGGCAGCAGGGCCCCAGGAAGGGAGAGCAGGCTTGGGAAGCGCTGCTCGGTTTCCTGGAGGGGGTTAGCAGAGATCCATCCGCTGGTTAATTTTGCATGGAGCTTAAATTGCTTTGGGAAAATTAACATTCTTGACAGAGGCTTCGGAAAACTGTTCCCACCTTAGCAATGCGATGTAAATGCATTTTTCGATGATGAACTTGTGTTTTTCTTATACAAAGCTCCCGGGGGGACCAGAACGATTGTCTTCAAGTGGGCTGTAGCGTTGTCATGAACTCTGTTTTTCAAAACCCCGGGCCAAAATTCTGATGCAGCTGCCCCGCGCGTTCCCAGGCCCCGGCTGCCTCAGGCCTGCACGGGGGCCAGCTCACGGAGAGACGGTCCCTGAGCGTGCTGGCCCGGAGCCGGCCGCACCTGGACGCACGCAGCCGGGCCCGGGCAAGAGCTTCTTTGCAGACGTTGACAAATTCAAGAACATCTTTGGGGCCTGGGAAAGCAGGCTGAGGAGGAATGGGGCCGTTTGCTCGGTTCTCAGAGGGCGTGTGGGCCTGGCAGGGGCACCAGGCTGGGGAAGGGGGTGGCCACGTGGACTCTCAGAAACAAACCAGACCCATCCCGATGAGCTCAGGGCTCAGCCTGCGGGGGCAACGGGGAGAAGGGAGGAAATGGATGCCTCGTGCTCTCTGGTGATTTTGGAAAAGGGCTCTGCAGAGGGCCGTGAGGGACCCCAAGGAATCCCCGGGTGCCCCCATCAGAGGACGCAGCACCCTCATGGGAAACCATGAGTGGGAGAAAGGAGCATGGCTCATTCCTGAGGAGCAGGCCTTGTGGGCACGGTATGCAGGAAGGACAGGGAAGGTCCACGGTGCCCATTTTGAGGAGGCAAGCTCTGAAATTCAGAGACTCCCTGGGAGCCCCCTCCCCTCCCGCCCCACTATCTAGACCTAAGAGCAGAGACCACCAAGAGGGATGTTTTGAGCAACCTCAGCAGGGCCTCGCGGGGGCCCGGAGCTGCCAGGAAGGGCCCCCCGCCCCGGCCCGCTCAGCCGCATGCTTTCTGGATGATCCTCCTTGGGGAACGTTGCAGAGAGCATTTCGGCCCGGCCACCACCTCCCAGCTCCCGCCCAGCTCCAGGATTCCAGGCTGCAGGCCGGAGCCAGGTCCGGAAGGGGGGCGGAGGGGGATCGGATCTGGGGCGAAGAGAGCTGGGGGCCTGGGGCCTCAGAGGAAGCAAGGCAGCCTGCCGAGGAGGCCCCGCGCAGGCCCGGCCCGCCCAGGCCAGGGAGCTGGCCCTCGACCCCTGTGCAAGGATGGCCCCCCACAGTCAGCTCACTGAGCCCACCCCCCACACTCCTGCACCTCGAGGCCCAGGCAGCCCCTCACTCTTGCCCCGTCTCCCCCCACCCCCCGCAGAAAGCACCCAGCCGCCATGTCGGACGAGGAAGTGTGAGTACCCGCCCGCTTCTGGACCCCTGGACCTCGCGTGCTCAGAGGCCAGAGGAGACCCCCCCCACCCCGCCAAGAACCGACCCCTCACCCTTGCCCCTCTCCCCACAGTGAGCACGTGGAGGGTAAGTGTGGACGCCAGACTCTCTCTGCATCGGCTCTAGACAGAAAGCCCAGGTGGGACGGGGCCCTCCATCTGCGGCCAGTGCCTCGCCCGGGGAGCCCCCCGGAAGCCACAGGCGTGTGGACGCCCCTCTGCAAAAGGGCCCCCACCCCTGACCCCGCGCCTCTTCTCAAAGGACAGGTCCCCAGCCCAGCCCGTGGACACCCTGCCCCGTGACACCCTGCTTGCAGAGTGGGGAGCGTGATCCCATTGCAGGACCAGGCCTTCGAGGCCCAGACCCCTCTGCCCACGAGCCTCGGCCTCTTGGCCGTCCTCCCCTGACAGTGGGCGCCAGGCAGGCTGGCCCCCCGCCTCTGTCCAGGCTGGGCCCCTGCCACCCTCTAACCGCTTCCTCTCCTTTGTTCTACCCCCTTGCAGAAGAGTACGAGGAGGAAGGTAACGGAGGCGCCCCCCAGGCCCCCGCCCAGCTCACCCGTTAACCGTCCACCTCCGTGGTCATTAATCCCCACCCCCCGCACCCCTAACAGCCACCTCTTCCCTCCATCGAGAGGCGCTCATTAATTGTTCATTAATACTTTTGTATTATTATGTATCATTTATACATAATAATCTCACGGTATCCCTGGTGTGTGAGGTTAGCTGGAATTTGGTCATGAAGACACTCACCTCATTAATAGCAAGTCTGGTACGCCGCCCACCCGTCCCTCACTCTCTGATTGTCCCTGTCTGTCTCTCTTTGTCTCTCTATCTCTGTCTCTCTGTCTCTCTCTCTGTTTCTCTATCTCCATCTCTATGTCTCTGTCTCTCCCAGCCTCTCCCCCTCTCCCTCTCTCTGGGAGTGGGGACCCCCAGGTGGGTCAGGAGACCCCTCCCGGCAGGCGCAGAGCCTGGCCCCGGGAAGGGTGTGCAGGGTGGTCTGCAGGCCCGACGGGCGCCCTGGGCCCCACTCAGCCGCGGCCAGGCTCTCCCGAGCTCCGCTGGGCCGGCTCTCCTGTGGGCTGTTCTGAGCGCTAGGTTTTGAAAATATTTTGAAAACACTTGGCTACCCTAACAACGTGAGCAAAGCTCTTCTTTTTTCTGCTGAAAAGGTGGAGAGACTTCTTTCTGAGAGGGAAGCGTGGTCCCAGGCAGTGCCTTCCCAGGGGGTCGATGGGGCGCGTTGGCAGGTCCCGCGAGTGGGCTCCTCCAATGCCTGCCTCTGCCACGGGGCCCCCGAGGACGCCAGCCCACACCCGTCCAGGTCCCCACCTCTGGTACCTTCAGGGCCAGGTTACTTAGCGATGCAGAGACACCTCAGTCCACTCCCCAAGGACAGGGGAGGGCGGGACCCCCAGGACCCAGAGCAGGCTGCGCCGCAGAGGCCCTGCGGGTCCACGATGCCCACCAGCCTCCCTGGTGCCCGCGGCCCCCACCCCGGGGCGCCTCCCTTCCCGGCCACCCCCCGCCCGGCCCGCTAACGACTGTCCTGTTCCCTCTCTCCCTCCTGCTCCCCCCGGGTCCCACCACAGAAGAGGCCCAGGAGGAAGGTAAGTGGGGTCCAAGACCCCGGCCCCCAGCCACCCCCCAGCCCTCTGTCCCGCGACCCCGCGTGCCCCACCCTCTAAGGGCGTGCCGTGCGCTCCCGGCCTAACCTCTCGTCTCTCCTTCGGCCCTGCTCACCCAGCGCACCCCCCGCCTGCAGAAGTCCCTGAGGTCCACGAGGAAGGTATGCGGACGCAGGACTTCTGACCCCCATGTGGGGCCCGGGGCTGGCTGCGGCACAGTGGGCGGGGGAGGGGGCGGCGAGGTGCCAGCCAGCCAAGGGGCCCCCACATGTGGCCACCCCGTAACCCACTAACCATGGCCAATGCTTGACCTGAGCGGGCCGGCCCCCCGAGGGCCAGCACTACCCCCTCAACATGGGCACAGCCACCCCCTAGCCCAGGGAGGGCGGGTCAGCGGGGAGACCGCTGGACCACATGAGACCTAGCTGCCCCGGGGGCATCCCTGAAGCCAGCCTCCTGCCCCAGGGTGGGCACCGAGAGCCCCCGGCACCTGGCCCCCCCACAGGGGTCTCTCCTGCGGTCTGTGCCCTGCGGCTGTGCCCCCGCCAGGCAGCAGTGCCCCCCGCGGGCCCCCTCCAGCCTGCCCCCGGGAGTTCCCTCCCGGGTCAGGGGCGGGACTGGGCAGTGGGGGGGCAGGGAGACCTGGGGTTGGCGCAGTGGTCAGGGCAGCTGAGAGCTGGTACCCAACGCCCAGGCTCCTCCGTGGGTGCCGAGAGAAAAGGCAGTGGGCGCCCTGGCCTCGGGCTGGTAGGAAGCTTCCCTTCCAGGCCCCGGGGGCCACCCTCCAGGCCACGGCCCTGCCCCCATGGAAGTCCTCGGGGGCCTGAAGGAGACGGGAAGCGGCGGTGGGGGCGGCCAAGTGAGACAGGACCCCAGTGGCCCCTCAAGCAGCAGGGGTGTCCCGAGAGAAGCGAAGCCCGGCGTGCAGGCAGGGACAGGACTGGGGGCCGCTGCCCCGGCCGACATTGACCTTGTCTCGCTCACTCCCCACACGCTTCCCACCCCCCGGCCTCGGCCACTGACCCTCCTGTGGCGACCGGCTGTTTCCATTAACTCGGGATCCTTGCTCCTTTGACCTCTGACCCGCGTGTTGCCTCTTGCTCCATGGCCCTCCTTAGTCCATGAAGTTCATGAACCAGGTATGTGCCATGGCTCCAGTCCCGTGTGGGCGCGTGTGCACACGGGGTGTGTGTGGGTGTGAGCCGCAGCCTGGCCGACGAGGAACAAGAGGGGCCACGTAACCCACTCACCTGCTTGCCCGCCGCCCGCCCCCCGCCTCTGCCCGAGGTTCACAGTGGTTCTCTCTCCCCCCGCCCCGCCCCACCCCACGGTGCCGCTTCTACAGAAGAAGTCCAGGAAGGTAGGCTCGCCCCCCATGCTGAGGCCTGAGCTCCGCCGCTCCTGCCTGACTCTCCCTGCCGCCATCCCGAGGGCTGGGCACGGGGTGGAACGCTTAGGCCGGGGATGGGGAGGGTGGCTGTGTGTCAGACGGCAGACAGGCAGCGAGCATTCGGGGCTGAGGGGGTGAGGCCCCGCCTGGGTCGCCGCAGGAAGGTGGGGGTGGCCAGCCTCAAAGGGCCTCAGAGAGGGGTGCTAGGAGGATGGCACTGGGGTCCACTGGGACCCCCGGGACCCACCAGGCTGGGTGGAGAAGGGCAGGGGGGAGAGGCAGGGCCCCAGACAGCAAGGAAGGCAGAGTGGGGAAGTCACTTGGGGGGGACGGGAAGGGTGGGGAGGCAAGTGGGTGAAGCAGAAAGTCAGGCTGAGGCCGCAGGGGGGGCCCAGGGGCCTGGAAGCGCTGGGGCCCCCTGGGTGGAGCCATGGGGGCCCAAGTCAGAGCCCCCCGCCTTCACACAGCCCTCGTTGGGGCTGCGGAGGGCCTCCCCGCAGGGTCTGCACCCAGAGTGCAGGCTCCAAGCTGCCTCCCTGTCCCAGGCCTCAGCGAGACCGCCTGCAAGAGAGAGGGGCCGGCTGGGCCTGAGGTCAGGGGGTGGACACTGGGCCTGGCGGGGATGTGGGGGTCAGGAGGTCACCCAGTCACCCTGGAACCAGCCCTGGGGCCTACAGACAGACAGACAGACAGACAGGCTGGGGATGCCAGGTTGCTTCCCGCTCGCCCGCCGCCTGGGAGCTTTGCCGTGTGGCGCTTTGCCTCCCCCTGCTCCCCGCCCCCCTCCCAGCCCCCCACCAGGTGCCGGGGGTGGGGGGCAGTGACGTCAGGCCCACCTGAAAGCTGAGCGGCCCCAGCAGGCGCAGGAGGCTGTTTGTGCAAGTGGGAGCTGGTTGCTAAGCAACCCAGGGATCTGCCAGGGGAGACCCTGACCACAGTCCTCCCGCCCCGGCAGCTCAGACAGCCTGAGGGCCAGATGTGAACGGCGCTGTCCCTGCCACCAAAGGCCCGGGAACAGGGGCAGGCCCTCATGGCCGAGCTGATCCAGGCTCCCGCGCGCCTCGGTGCTCTCGTCCCCTTGGCTTGGGACCTCAACTAGCCAGGCTTCCGCAGGTCTGAGGCCCCAGGAGACGTTATCAGCCTCCTTGTTTGAAAACCCCTGGGTTTCAACCCAACAAAATCCAGGAGTCAGGCCCCCAGAACCAGCCAGCCCTGGTCACTGAGGCTCAGTCACTCAGGCATGCCCGACTTTGCTCACAGTCACGTCCGCGGAGTCGGTGATGCCACCCAGCCATATCATCCTTCGTCACCCCTTTTCTTGCCCTCAGTCTGGACCAGCATCAGGGTCTAGGTTTCCCGTAGCTTTTCTTCCAGGGAGGTCACCCCCAGTGGAAAGGCTTAAGGAAACCCGCAGCCAGAGCCCACAGGCCCTCAGTGGCCCCTCCAGCCACTGCTGGTCTTCTGGGGCAGGGGGCAGTCTCCCTGGGCATCCTGGCCCTGCAGCTAGCTCTTCCGACCCTCCTGGACAGAAGCGCTGCAGCCTTCAGAGGGGGTCAACAGTGGGGTCCAGGACAGCACCCGCCCGGGGGGCGCGGGCTCAGCTGTGCCCTGGCTGGCCCGCCCCTAGCCCGCGCCCGCGCCCGCCGCTTTCTCTTGCATGTGCGCTTTCACCCGAAGACGCGGAGCAGGAGGACTGGGAGGACCAGGCAGGTAAGGCCAGGCCCCTGGCCGCACGCGGTGCCCGCGCAGTCCGCACAGGCCCTGGCAGAGAGGCCCGCCCGCCCGCCCGGGTCCATCTTGAGGGCTCTCGGTGCCTCTGGCTCGGCCGCCTGCCCACCCGTCCGTCCTCCTCTTCTGACGCCGGGGCCTCCGAGGGCCGGGCCTTGCTGCTTCGAGCTGCGTCTGCCGCAGGGCTTAGCTCTGTCCTGAGCTTCACACCACCCCACACGGACACCAGGGGGTCAGCAGGCACATCAGGAGGCGGGCAGGAAGACGTGTCCTCCACCCGGGCCCCCAGCCTTAGCCTTGTCTCTGCCCCGAGGGCGGGGCACCCCTGGGCCCCTTCTCCCCTTCTCTCCGCGCCCCCTGCCCTGAGCCCTGCACCCATTCTCCTCCTCAGAGCCCACAGGGAATCCTGTGGGCCCCGGTGGGGGCAAGTCCCTGGCCCCTGGTGGGTGGGAGGGCGGGTCCACTGTGGGGGGGGGCCCGGTCAGGGGCGCGGGGACCGGCGGGCTGCCCTCTCACCTGGCCTCCCCTCTCTTCTCTCCCCCCGCTGCTGCCCTGCTGACCAGAGGAGAAGCCGAGACCCAGGTGAGTGCGGGGCTGGGCCGGGCTGGACGCCGGGCGGGCGAGGGGAGCCTATGAGGTCCGGGGGCCGGGCTCAGATGGGGCTGCGAAGTTTGTTGGGCCCTGCGGACCCAAACCCTCGAGGGGCCGCAGCCACTCCTTTGCTCCTGAATTCGGGGTCCTGGATTCTGGGTGAGGCTCGCCTGGGGAACAGGGTCACCGGGGCAGTGGTGCACTCCTCCGGGCGGGGCTCACACCTGCCCTGGGGCTTCACCCTGGGGATGGGTAGGGACGGACTCTGGAGGCCCAGTCCGTGCCCCGACCATGCAGAGTAGACAAAGATGGCTTCCTGCAGGAGGAGGCGCTGGGCAGAGGAAGGAAGGGGGCAGGAAGTTGGGGGAGTCGGGGCAGAGAGAGGGAGGCCCCATGGAGCTCCCGCGGCCCTTTCTGGTGCCCACCCTCCTGGCCACCCTGCCCCCTGCATCTCCCGGGGCCCCTGATGTGAATGGTGGGGTGCTGGGAGGGAGGCTTTCGGCCTTGAAACCCGCCTGGGAGCAAAACCTTGACCGGAGCCCCAATCTTCCCCTTCGTGGGGGCCTTGAGCCCCCGGGGGAAGCTTCGTCCTGGTTCAAAGAGACTTTCGCTCATTTGGCCCGTGTGCTAGTGGTTCAGAGGTTTCTGAAAAAATCAGGCGTTACTGATTTTCTGTTTCTGATAAGTACGTGCGAGCCCACGGCCCTCGTACGTGATTCACCCCCCGTCCTCGGGGGACACGTGCCTCCTTGCTCTGCGGGGGAAGGCGTGTCAGAGCCCGTGAGCACAGGCCAAGTGCTCTCTCCCACTCAGGGGAGCCCCGCGGACTCTGCACAGAGGGCTGGAAATATGCGAGTGTGTAGCCAGCACATTTCCATCCGTTACACTTTATTTTTCAGCAATTTTAAAGAAAGCTGCCGGGTCACAAGATATTTTCTAGTTTTAAAAAAATGTTTGTGTTTTCATTATGAAAATAAAACACCTCATTAAAGAAAATTTGGAAAATACGTAAAAGTCCAATGAAAAAAAAAATCATCTATAACTCTCCCACCCCGCCAGCCAGACTGCGGAAAAGAGGAGAAAGAAATAAAAAGGCTTATTTCTTCCTACTCTTTTTCCATGCATAGGACTTGGAAAAAAGGTTTGAAACTCTGAGCTGTTTTTCAAACATCGTCTTGTCTATACGGCCTTGAATTCTGCTTTTCTAAAATGCAGAGCTGTGTCCTAAGTATTTTTCCATGTTTTTACATAGTCTTCTTAAATATTTTGAATGGCCACATAATATTCCATCAATTGGACAAACCATAATTTTCCTAACCATTCCTCTATTGCAGGATATTAAGGCTTTCCCCAATATTTTACTATCATAAATAACGCTGGGTGGAAAGCATTTTCTGTCTTTCGGGTTATTTCCCTAGGCCGCATTCCCAGAATGGAATTACTGGGTCAAAGAGTAGGAACGTTCTTAAGGCTTTTGATGTCCTCTGCCAAAAGGCTTCCACGAGGGCCGCCAGCGCGGTCTCCACACCACATGCCCAGGGCCCGCGACGTGCCTGCACACGGGGCCTCTGACGGGTGGATGAGAAACGGCCTCTCTGGCTTGTTTTTGTTCACATTCCTTTGATGGCTCGGGAGCCTCTCCCACGTGTGTTGACTGGTGGTCTTTCTTCTCGGGGAGCTGCTAGCGTTCACCCTCTGCCCATTTATCTAACGGCGGGGGCGTCTCTATGTTTTCTTAATCATCGGTTTGCATAAGGATATAAGTCTTCTCTGTATTTGCTGAAAATATTTTTCTAGTCTGGTTTTTCCCCCCCTTTCACGTTGTGCCTTTTTCCATAAGTTTTTCATTTGCATGGCCTCCTCTGGCCATCTTTGCCTGAGTGGGACCTTCTGAGCTCAGAAAATCGCTTCCCTCGCCAGCATGCCGATCTACGTTCAGTTCCACTCTCTTCTTTTTTGAAGAAGCTCTTGTTTCTGTTGTTGATTTAACTCTGTGCTCCGTCCGAGATGTATGGGGGGAGGGGGAGTCACGGCCAAAGGGATTCGGGAGGGATATCCTTTCTTCTCTGCACGACGTGCGTTCTGCCCAGCACCCCCTCCTCTGGATCCCCAGAAAGAAAGGTCAAAGATGGACCAGAGAAATGCAAAGGGTCAGCCGAGATGGCCGTTCCTGACCACAGAGGCCAAAGACCCCAGAAGGGTCTATGGTGACCACCTTGCCTTCAAGAAAGAGAGCAAGGTCACCCTTCCTGGGTGAGCAGGGGTGAAGCAGCCCTTGAGAGGCCCAGGAGTGGGCAAGACAGGCTGACGCTAAGAGGTTATAAACTTCTAGAAGGGTCAAGCCACTCTGGGGACAGTGGGCTATATATTTGACAAGAACAAGGTCAGGCCATGTGCCCTCAACTGGGTGCCAGGGTGAAGGGCAGGAGGGCCAGCCTAAGGCCAGGCCAGGTTGGGTCCAGCCCACCGTCCTGGTGGGGACCCGCTCACCCGTACTCATGAGCCTCTCTCTCTTCTTCAGACTCACTGCTCCTAAGATCCCGGAAGGGGAGAAAGTCGACTTTGATGTAAGTTTATGGGACCTGGGTTCACAGAGTCTCCCCAGGCCTCCAGCCTTTGGCTCCAGGCTAAGCCTGAGAAGGGGACATCGTTTAGAACAGCCAGAACTGGGGCCTCCTGGCTCCATGCAATCTTGCTGTGATTCATTCCTGCATCAGAGGGAACTCATCCAGGAATAACACCTCCTCCCCACTCATCCATCCACCCATCTCCCCATCTCTCCCCATCCATCCAATCACCCACCCAACTATCCATCATCCATCTGTGCATCCTCCCATCTGTCCATCCACTCCCCACCCATCCATCCACTCATCTCTCCATCCATCCAGTCACCCACCCAACTATCCATCATCCATCTGTGCATCCTCCCATCCATCCACCCACTTCCCACCCATCCATCCACCCCCCATCTACTCACTCATCATGCCCCCACTCACTGTTACACCCATTTACCCACCCATCCATCTGTGTGTCCAACAGACTACTTCATTCCCCAATTTCCTTTCTGTCCAACCCACCCAGGCATCTCTGGGCATAACAATGGGGCCAAGTCAGAGGAGTCCATCCCAGGGGTGCTCACTGACCTCAGGGCTCTGCATGGCCTGGACTCAGCCACAAGGAGGGTACCACTCTGACCCTGTGGCTGAGGGAGCAGGCAGCCCGAGGATCGAGAGGAGAGCGGGTGTGACGGGCCTGTCCCCACAGGACATCCAGAAGAAGCGCCAGAACAAAGACCTCATGGAGCTCCAGGCTCTCATCGACAGCCACTTCGAGGCTCGGAAGAAGGAGGAAGAGGAGCTGGTCGCCCTCAAGGAGAGAATCGTGAGTCCAGCCCTGCAGCTCTGGGTGGCAGTCGGGCTGGTGGATGTGGCCGGGGGTCCAGGGGAGGGCCAGGCCAGGCTGACCCGCTTCCCTCCGGCCGCAGGAGAAGCGCCGAGCAGAGAGAGCTGAGCAGCAGAGGATCCGGGCGGAGAAGGAGCGCGAACGCCAGAACAGACTGGCGGTGAGACGGCCCCCCGGCCCCCAGCCCCCCCATTCAGGAGCCCCTGCTCCCAGACCTCCCCCTTTCTGACAATCCCCTTGACACTGGCCTAGGAACCCAGGCCATCAGCCAAGTCCCCCCTGCCCCGCAGAACCCCTGTGAGAGGGTGGACCCAACAGGGACCAGGACCTTCCAGAAGGTTCCAGGCCCAAGCAGGTCCTCGACGCCTGCACTGAGGTCTTGGTTGGGGGTGGGGGTGTGCCCGCAGGAGGAGAAGGCGCGGCGGGAGGAGGAGGACGCCAAGAGGCGGGCTGAGGACGACCTGAAGAAAAAGAAGGCTCTGTCCTCCATGGGTGCCAACTACAGCAGCTACCTGGCCAAGGTGAGTGCGGGCATGGGGCTGAGCGCCCCGCCACGGCCCCAGACCGGCTCGACGCGCCCCCTCCCGTGTCCCCCCAGGCAGACCAGAAGAGGGGCAAGAAGCAGACAGCCCGGGAGATGAAGAAGAAGGTCCTGGCCGAGCGGAGGAAGCCCCTCAACATCGACCACCTCAGCGAGGACAAGCTCAGGTGAGGACCCGCCCGGTGGTGGGGGGCGCCCGGACCCTCCTGCCGGGGCTGACCCAGCAGCCCCTCACTCACGGCCACCCCCAGGGACAAGGCCAAGGAGCTCTGGGACACCTTGTACAAGCTAGAGACGGACAAGTTTGAGTATGGAGAGAAGCTGAAGCGTCAGAAATACGACGTGAGTGTCCTGTCCCTGGCTTTGCCTGCTGGCGGGCGCCCCGCGTCCCCAGACCTCGACCAAGGCCCCTGCCCTGCGGGGGGCCCTGCCCGGGGTCCTCCAGGCCGGCCTCACGTCAGGATGGCGCTTATGGCTGGCGGGGGCTGCGGTGGCGCAGAGTGCCCTTGTCCGGGAGCAGGGGTCTGGAGACCCAGTGTCCTGAGCCCGCCAGGGAGGCATTGAGTTCCTCAGGGGTGGGGTTTCCACCTCACCCAGACTCCTCTGCACAC
This sequence comes from Dama dama, assembly GCF_033118175.1. Classification (NCBI taxonomy): domain Eukaryota; kingdom Metazoa; phylum Chordata; class Mammalia; order Artiodactyla; family Cervidae; genus Dama; species Dama dama. The sequence goes on from NC_083682.1 coordinate 1,526,006, forward strand.
CCAAGTTCCGGCCAGGCCAGCCCTGGGGACTCAGAGCTGGGGAGGGGGCCTGGGTGGGGTCTCCCCCACCCTGGAGTCACAGCTCAGGTCGGCAGCCCTGGGTGGACACTCCCCTCGGAGTCAACACGGGCCTGGGATGGGGCCGGGTACAGACCCTGATGATAGATCTGCGGCAGACCCTTCCCTCCAGCCTCCGGTGTCCCCCCGGGAGGACCATTCACTCTCAGGGCCCCTCTCCCGCTGGCCCTTGAGACAGAGGGTGTGGGCGAGCAGTGCTGACAGATGGAGGAGTCCTGCCTCCTTCTCAGGAGCCCGGGGCCCTTGGTGGGTTGCCTGGCCCTCCTGCACTTGAATTTCTCCACCTTCCTCTGGGGGAAAACCCTCCCCCGGCGGCCCAGGTGAGGGGGCACCACGCTCTGTGCCAATGCTCCCGGCCGGCCTTGGAAATGGGCTTCAGAGGGTCCAGACGGGCCCCACTCGTGCTGAGCCAGGAGAGCAGGCCCCGACACACGTGTGCACAGGGGTTCCCCGGAGCTCGGACCAGGCTGGCCCTGAGCACGCAGGGCACCCAAGCCTCGGCCGCCCACCCAGCCCCCTAACCATCTCGGTCTTTCTAGATCATGAACGTCCGGGCCAGAGTGGAGATGCTGGCCAAGTTGTAAGTAGCCGGGGTCCACCCTGGACCAGGCTCTAGTGTTCATGCACGGTGGGCCTCGCGCATGGCGGAAACCTGGGTCGTTGCGGGTGTCGGCGGCAGCGGGCACGGAGAACCCGGAGGATGTCCCTGGGTCCCCCGCCCGCCTCCTCCCCCTTGCCTGCCACCTGGGGGCTTCCGAGGCTGACCCGCTGCCCTTCGTCGGCAGTGGAGGCTGGCCCTTGCCTCCCGGACCTCCCCTGGGCGGTCGGCAGGAGGGAGCAGCCGGGCCAGGGAGCGAGACGGCCGCGGGGCTCTGAGCTCCGGCCGCCAGGCGGGGGCTGTGTTTGCGAGCCCACCTCCGGCCCGTGCCCCAGCGCCACATCCCGCAGAGGCGGGCAGGTAAGTGGCCAGCTCTGGGGCTGCAGTGTGTCGTGGCCCAGGTGTCCAGCTCAGGCCGCCGAGAGTGAGTCAGAGACACGCGTCTGAGCTCCTCCAGACCGGAGGAGCCAGGACACAGTGAGACCAAGGCCTGCCAGCCCCGTGCGGACGCGCAGGTGAGTCCCCTGTGTTGTTTGCAGATCACCAACCTCAGGAGCCGCATTGACCAGGCCCAGAAGCAGTGAGTAGCCCTGCCCGCCCCATGCTCTGCGCCGGGCATGCAGCCCCACGGGGTCGGCTGCCACTGCCCCCAGGGGCCCGGAGACGTCAGCCTGTGCTGGTGGCATGTGGCCCTCAGCAGAGCAGTAACAGGACTAACCGGCCGGTCCCTTGGGCCAGCATGTTGGGCCCTATGCCCCAGACCTGCAGCCTCTGGTCTCCCCCATCCCCAGAGCCCAGGAGGTGGGTTGGGAGGGCCAGCAGGAGGCCCCCAGGGTGGCCTTCAGGGTGACCTGGTGAAGCCAGCCTGGGCTCCTGGACAACCCGCAGCGTGTCACCTTGGCGATGACCTGGGCAGGGACTCAGCAGACCCTGCACAGCCTTGGGTGAGACCCCTGGTCTGGGGTTGATGAGCCTGCTGGGTCCACGGGACCCTTTGCAGCTGCTGCCAGGAAGGGCAGATGCCACCTGCTGGGGTTCAATGCCCGAGCCTGGAGGCTGAGCTGGGGCGCCCCGAGGGCTGCAGAGGGGGCTGGCATAGGTGCACGCCCTCCACCCTGGGCTCCGTGGCAGGAGGCAGGGGTTCTCGCAGGTCACTCGGCTAGGTATGAGTGTGAGCATGCATGTGTGTGTGTGTGTGTGCATGGCCCGGGGGGTTCTCAGGCTGGCTTCCGCTCAGGGACCCGGGCTGTGGGCAGGGCTCTCAGTGCCAGGCCTTCGCCTGCAGCCTCGGGAGCCGCGGGGCCCACTGCAGCCTGAAGCTGCCCACGGCGAGTGCCGACGACCGCCCACCGTGGCCTGGCCCCCGCCAGCTCCTGGCTCCCTGCTGTGCAGAGGGCTCAGGCAGAAGGGGGGCTCCCAAGGACCCCCACCCCCCGAGGTCCCGGTCTCATTGGTGACTGGCGGGCTGAGATTCTAGAACAAGACAGAGGCCTCCCAGGTTCCAAGTCTGTCAGGCTGGACTGCTGGCCTGGAGTGAAGAGCTGGACCTGCCTGCTGCCCCTGCCCATGCTGGCCAGGGTGGGGGCCTGGCTCTTTTCAGGCCAGAGTTACTGAGAGGATGGCAGCTACCAGTAGGGACAGGCAGGCTTGGGTCCGCCTGACATAAGGGCCTGTGCCCCGAGTCCCTCGGGTAGGGAAGGGAGGGAGAGGGGCCCAGCTCTTGCCCACACCCCCTTAACCTCACTAACCTCCCCAGCACACAGTCGCCCAGGCCCTGGTGGGCAGGCACAGGTGAGTCACCGCTGCTGGACCAAGGCTGGGGATGCCCCTGGGCTGCTAGGGCTGGGCCGGGCCGAGCTGCCAGGGTCTGGGGTCTGCTGGGGGCTGGGGAAGGGGCCAGCCAGGGTCCCAGACCCCCTCACGCTCAAGACCAACTTGCTTCCCATTTACAGCAGCAAGAAGGCCGGGACCACGGCCAAGGGCAAAGTCGGCGGGCGCTGGAAGTAGAGCGGCCAACGAGGCTCCCGGAGGCAGAGACCCTCGGCCCGGGGGACTCACGTGCGGGGGTCCAGCCCCCAGGGGCCCCCCGCGTCTCTGTCCTCACTGCGTCCATGCTCTGGGGCCTGTGAATAAACGAGCAGGCTCCCCTCCACCGCGTGTGTGCTGGCTCATCAGTGGGGCCCCTGGGTGGGGAGGGTGTGGCAGGGGGCTGCTCTGCAGCTTGGGAGCCCACGGGACCCAGCTGCTCACCTAGGGGTCAGCTCAGGAGACCCCCAGCAGTGGTCTTCTACGCCACAGAGACCCCCAGGTGCCCACCGGCTCTGCCAGCGGCTTCCGCTTGTGTCAACGGACAGTCACCCCATCCCCACCCCGCGTGCGAGCCCACTTTGCTGGCCCCCAGCCCCCCCAGTTTGGGGTAGCAGAGCTTGGCCTTTGCAGGGCGTCCGGAAGGCAGGTCTGGGGCATGAACGTCCCCCAGAAACAGGGCAGAAGGGGGCCCGGAGCAGGGGAGGTGCACGCGGCCCCAGGGAGGGGGAGGAGAGCACATCTCAGGGAGCAGTCGTGGCAACACAGACCGTTCTTTCTATATTCTACAAGAACAGAGCACTCCCTGTGTAATAAGTCTGAAAGGCCTGACCAAGTAGAATTACGGAAAATATAAATCACAAAAATTGGATCAAGACATAGAGCCTTGCTCAGCCAAGTATTCACGGAGGAAGCTGCCGAGCCTGGATGGCCCCCCGGGAGGGCTCTGCGGAGAGGGGGGAAGTGGGGAGCATCCCAGCTCAGGCGGCTGCGGGGCGCCAGACCCCAGACAATGAGCTCGCCCACCCGGACGGTACGTGCCTGTACACAGCATGAACTCCAACACACACACACACACACACACACACACACACACACGTCCGCAGGCCCTCGGGCAGCCCACCCCCACACAACAGGGCTCCTTGCAGTTGATGTGAATACCCTGCACCCGGCCACTGTGCCCTCCTGCAGCGGGGGCCTGGAGGGTGAGCACCTCCATGTAACAGTGGGGTCCCCCGATCCCAGCACCGTCCCTCCACCTCTCACAGGAATGACGGGACGAGAGTCGCCCTGGGGAGAGGCGGTCAGCGCACGGGGGCGGGGGCTTCAGCTCGCAGAATCCTGCGGGTTCAGCACAATGTGAGCTGAGTTGCAGATGGTGGGAACACCAGGGAGGAACAAGTCAGGGACGGGAGCGGGAGAGTTTCAAGCACATCTCGGGGTCATGGAGTCAGGAAGATGAGGGGCGTGGGGGTGGGTATGTGAGCTCCGAGCAGAATTAAGCCTGACTGATGGATGCCAATGGACCACAGTCCTTCTGAAGGAGAGTGTGCGTGGGAAACTCTGCAGGAACAGGTTATAGATAAGGCTTTGCAGCAAGCTTCAAGCTCTAGCGGGCATGTCTCAGCCAACAGTCAGCCCTCCGCAGCCCAGTCAGAACCGATGGCTGGCAACTTATGAGCATAGGTTTAGAAATGCAAAAATGCACTCTGAACAGTTGATGGATCCCAGAGGAGATGGGGAGGACACTTAGGAAGCACCTTAGGACTGAGTGATGATGCACGATCACAGAACAGTCCTGCTGACTCGGGACCTACAGTGAGATGGCTTGTTCCGACCGCCTCGGTTAGAAAAGTGAGGGTAAGAGCCGTATTCCCGTATTCGTAGTAAGTTAAACGGCTTCCTGGGTGGCTCAAATGGTAAAAAATATATTTGCAATGCAGGAGATCTGGGTTTGATCCCTGGGTCGGGAAGATCCCCTGGAGAAGGGACTGGCAACCCACTCCAGTATTCTTGCCTGGAGAATCCCATGGACAGAGGAACCTGGCGGGCCACAGTCCATGGGGTCACAAAGAGTCGGACATGACTGAAATGTCACAGTCAGAAGTTAGCAAAGGAACAAAAAACCAAACCCGAGCAGAAGAGAAGCACGGACGTGAGTAAGGAAGACAGAAGAAGACAATAAATAAAGAGACAAGATTACCAGGGAAAGTCAGCAAAGTAAGAAGCGGGCTCTTCTGAAGGACTGATAAAATGTCCGGTGTGAAAACCAAGCGGATGAGGTGGGAAGGGGAGAAGGCACAAACCACAGTGAAATGAAGAGAAAGCCCATGGCAGAGACAAGTCTGTGGTACCTTTTCTATGAAAAAATATTTGAAAAATGAGATAAAATGGTCAGTTTCCAGGGGAAACGAACTGACTTCCCTGAAGCTTGAAACTTGAATAGACCGATTTCACATGAAAAATGTTGAACCAGTGATGAAATCCCTGCCCACCAAGAGCTTTTGCAAACTACATCATGATCAAGGGAGAATCCCCTCCAATGCAAAAATAATTTTATATTAGAAAACCGAGTAATGTAATAATTAAACACACATAAACATAAACAGTTTAAAGGCTGGGGAAACATGGGATGATACAGAGCACAGTTCACGGTTTCTTAGTCAACCTAGAAGGCAATTTCCTTACCATGGGAAGGCGTCCTCCAAAATCCTACAGCAAATCATCCAAATAGTGAACGGTTGGAAGATCACCTTGAAGATCAAGAGTAAGGCAGGAATGTCAGCTTACCTATTTTCTAGCCTACTAATCCCTGGAAAGAAATGATCATTCATCACAATCAGATAACTGTCTATAAAGAAAACCAGTGAAAACTGCAATTTTAAGTTGTGGATATGTCTGGTGTTGAAAGTAAAGTCCAATGCTGTAAAGAGCAATATTGAATAGGAACCTGGAACGTTAGCTCCATGAATCAAGGTAAATTGGAAGTGGTCAAACAGGAGATGGAAAGAGTGAACATCAACATTTTAGGAATCAGTGAACTAAAATGGTCTGGGATGGGTGAATTTAATTTAGATGACCATTTTATCTACTACAGGGGGCAAGAATCCCTTAGAAGAAATGGAGTAGCCATCATAGTCAACAAAAGAGTCCAAAATGCAGTAGTTGGGTGCAGTCCCCAAAATGACAGGATGATCTCTGCTTGTTTCTAAAGCAAACCATTCAATATCACAGTAATCCAAATCTATGTCGCAACCACTAATGCCAAAGAAGATGAAGTTGAACGGTTCTATGAAGACATAGAAGACCTTCTAGAACTAACACCAAAAAAAGCTGTCCTTTTCATCATAGGGGACTGGAATGCAAAAGTAGGAAGTCAAGAGATTCCTGGAGTAACAGGCAAGTTTGGCCTTGGAGTACAAATTGAAGCAGGGAAAAGGCTAACAAAGTTTTGCCAAGAGAACGCACTGGTCATAGCAAACACCTCCTTCCAACAGCACAAGAGGCAACTCTACACATGGACATCACCAGAGGGTCAACACCGAAATCAGATTGATTTATTCTTTGCAACCAAAGATGGAGAATCTCTACACAGTCAGCAAAAACAAGACTGGAAGCTGACTGTGGCTCATTTCAGATCATGAACTCCTTGTGTAAAATTCAGACTTAAATTGAAGAAAGTAGGGAAAACCACTAGGCCATTCAGGTATGACCTAAATCAAATCCTGTATGATTATAGAGTAGAAGTGACAAATATATTCAATCATCAGATAAGATCTAACAGAGTGCCTGAAGAACTATGGACAGAGGTTTATGACATTATACAGCAGGCGGTGATCAAAGCCATCCCCAAGAAAAAGAAATGCAAAAAAGCAAAATGGTTGTCTGAGGAGGCCTTACAAATAGCCGAGAAAGGAAGAGAAATGAAAGGCAAAGGAACTCTGAATTCCAGAGTTCCAAAGTATAGCAAGGAGAGATAAGAAAGCCTTCCTAAGTAATTATTGCAAAGAAATACAGGAAAACAGTACAATGAGAAAGACTAGAGATCTCTTCAAGAAAATCAGACATACCAAGGGAACATTTCATGCAAAGACAGGCACAATAAAGGACAGAAACTGTATGGACCTAACAGAAGCAAAAGAGATTAAGAAGAGATGGCAAGAATGCAAAGAAGTGCTATACAGGAAAGATCTGAATGACCCAGATAACCACAACGGTGTGATCACTCACCTAGAGCCAGACATCCTGGAGTTCAAAGTCAAGTGGGCCTTATGAAGCATCACTATGAATGAAGCTAGGGGAGGTGATAGAATTCCAGTTGAGCTCTTTCAAATCCCAAAAGATGATGCTGTGAAAGTGCTGCACTCAGTATACCACCAAATTTGGAAAACTCAGCAGTGGTCGCAGGACTGGAAAAGGTCAGTTTTCTTTCCAATCCCAAAGAAAGACCATGTCAAAGAATGTTCAAACTACTGCATAACTGCACTCATCTCACACACTAGTGAGGTAATGCTCAAAATTCTCCAAGCCAGGCTTCAACAGTATGTGAACCATGAACTTCCAGATGTTCAAGCTGGATTCAGAACAAAGAAAAAGTCAGAGGAACCAGAAATCAAAATGCCAATATCTGTTGGATCACAGAAAAAGCAAGAGAGTTCCAGAAAGACATGTACTTCTGCTTCACTGACTACACTAAAGCCCTTGACTGTGTGGATCACACAAACTGTGGAAAATACTTCAAGAGACGGGAATACTAGACCATCTTACCTGCCTCCTGAGGTCAAGAAGCAACAGTTAGAAGTTGACATGGAACAACAGACTAGTTCCAAATCGGGAAAGGAGTACGTCAAGGCTGAATATTGTCACCCTGCTTATTTAACTTATATGCAGAGTACAACATGTGAAATGCCTGGCTGGATGAAGCACAAGCTGGAATCAAGATTGCCAGGAGAAATATCAATAACCTCAGATATGCAGATGACACCACCCTTAGGGCAGAAAGCGAGAGGAACTAAAGAGCCTCTTGATGAAGGTGAAAGAGCAGAGTGAAAAAATTGGCTTAAAACTCAACATTCAGAAAGCTAAGATCATGACATCTGGTCCCATCACTTCATGGCAAATAGATGGGGAAACAAAGGAAACAGTAACAGGCTTTATTTTCTTGGACTCCAAAATCACTGAATATGGTGACTGTAGCCATGAAATATAAAGACGCTTGCTCCTTGGAAGGAAAGTTATGACAAACCTAGACAGCATGTTAAAAAGCAGAGTCATTACTTTGCCGACAAAGGCCCGTATAGTCAAAGCTATGGTTTTTTCAGTGGTCATGTATGGATGTGATATTTGGACCATAAAGAAGACTGAACACTGAAGAACTGATGCTTTTGAAATGTGGTGTTGGAGAAGACTCTTGAGAGTCCCTTGGACTGAAAGATCAAACTAGTCAATCCTAAAGGGAATCAATCCTTAATATTCATTAGATGAACTAATGCTGAAGCTGAAGCTCCAATACTTTGGCCACCTGATGTGGAGAGCCAACTCATTAGAAAAGACCCCGATGCTGAGAAAGATTGAGGGCAGGAGGAGAGTTGGGTGACAGAAGATGAGATGGTTGGATGGCATCACTGATTCAATGGACATGAGTTTGAGCAAGCTCTGGGAGTTGGTGAAGGACAGGGGAGCCTGGTGTGCCATGGTCCATGGGGTTGCAAAGAGTTGGACATGACTGAGTGACTGAACATCAAGTTTCAGAATTTAGGGCTAGGGTGTGTGTCAGTGAGCACAGGAAAGAAAAACTGAAAGTTATTAACAGGAAGCAGGGTTCCCAGATGTCATTTAGAACAGAAATGTAAAAAACACAATAAGAATAAATCTAACAAAAGACGCACAAGATAGAGGATAAGAGATAAGATCCCTTTGTTGAAAAGTATCGAAGATGATCGACATCCCTGGAAATGTCACCCCTGCTCAACGAGAGGAAGATGCAGTATCTTTAAAATGTTCATTATCCCTAAATTAATCTGTGAATTCAGGGCAACTCACCCACATTCCAAAATAGATTCCCAGATAAACTGACATTAATTCTAAAATTCCCGTGCAAGGAAATAGGGTGCGAGGGGAGTCTTAAGACTGAGGGAGGGGATCTTTCCTACCAGCCACCCCTCCGTGTGAAGCTGGGTCCTCTAAGCCGGTGGAGTGGATGGTCCTCTATGGACACAGAAGCGTGGAGCCCCCGACACAGGCAAGCCTGATGGGGGGACAGGTGTGGTGCCAGAAGCAACGGGGATGAGATGGGCTGTGTGGGCTGAAATAAGAACCTGCAACAGGCGATGTGTGAGTTTCAGTTTTATTTGGGGTTTTCGAAGGACTGGGAACCCACGTGGCTCGGTGGTAAAGAATCAGCCTGACAATGCAGGAGACGTGGGTTCTATCTCTGGGTTGGGAAGATCCCCTGGAGTAGGAAATGGAAACCCCCTCCAGTATTCTTGCCTGGCAAATCCCAGGGGTGGAGGAGCCTCGTGGGCTACAGTCCATGGGGTCGCGAGTCGGACACCATGGAGCATGCACACACCTCGCACCTAAGGACCACAGTCTGAGAAGCAGCCTCACAGCAGCTTTGAGGAGCTGGTCCCGAGAGCTGGGGGCTGGTGATCAGTATAGCCGTGATTTTGTCAAAGGGTCCCTGCAGCCAAGCTCCTGTCTTGGTAGAATGTTGCTGAAGGTCATGAGGAACAGCTATCTGAGTTAATGGTTTTAGTGCTTCTCTAAGTATGAAGAGGTGCAAGAATGTGGGTTCATAAATTCTCTTCTGAAAATGTCTAACTAACTGAGGGCCTGTTCTGCCTGTTTCCCCAGAGCACAGAGTGTCTCATTCCTGGTCTCTGCATTGAATTCCTTCCAGGGTGTGTTGTAGGTGGGACTGGGTGGTGGGCAACATTCTTCTCAGCTGAAACAGCTGCACACCCACCGAGAGCGAAACAAAACACCAGCGTTGCCCTCCTTTGTGGTGGTTTGTGTTCCATCACGACATCGTGTCTGACTCTCTGTGACCCCATGGACTGCGGCACGCCAGGCTCCCCGTCCCTCACCACCTCCCAGAGTCTGCTCAAAGTCACGTCCACTGGGTCAGTGATGCCATCCAACCATCTCATCCTCCGTCACCCCCTTCTCCTTCTGCCCTCAATCTTTCCCAGCATCAGGGTCTTTTCCAGTGAGTTGGCTCTTCAAATCAGGTGGCCAGAGTTCTGGAGCTTCAGCATCAGTTCTTCCAATGAATATTCAGGGTTGATTTCCTTTAAGATTGATGGGTTTCAATCCTGGTCACTGAAAGCTCTACATCTAATAAAGAAGGCATCTGAACTTTTAAGAAAAAAGTACAGGAGAATCATCAGAAAACTCAACTATCAAGGAAAATGTCTTAAACAGGCACAAACTCCACAAACCGTAAGACAAAAGATCAATACATTCAACAAGAATAGGGTTTTTAAAAAATAAACTTTTCTGCATCTAAAGAACCCACAAGTGAAAATGCAAGGCATCTCTTGGGAGGAGGTATTTGTAACACACACATCAGCGATGAAGAATTAGTATTCAGTGTATACAGTAGGCCCTCTCCCTCTGGATTCAACCTGCCTCAGATTGAAAACACTCAGGAAAGAAAATTCCAGGAAGTTCTCAAAAGCAAAGCTTGCATCTGCTGCATGTCAGCAACTACCTATGTACTTATTTACATTGTATTTACAGCTAGTCACACAACATATACATTTTCTTGCTGTTGTTGCCGTGGTTCCGTCACTCAGTCACATCTGACACTTTGCAACCCCATGGACTGTAGTCCACCAGGCTCCTGTGTCCGTGGGATTTCCCAGGCAAGAATGCTGGCAAGAATCCCAGGCAAGAATGGGAAAGAGTGGGTTGCCATTTCCTTCTCCAGGGGATCTTCTCTACCCTGGGTTCGAACCTACGTCTGGCACATCTCCTGCATCGGCAGGCGGGGTCCTTTATCACTGAGCCACCAGGGAAGCCCTTCCCACTGTATTTGGTATTTTAAATAATGTAGAGAGGATCTGAAGAGCGTGGGGGCATGTAGGCAGGGTACGTGCAGGTGTATCACTGTTTTATAGAAGGGACTTAACCATCCCCGGATTTTGGTATCTGTGGACCAATCCCCCTCAGACACCGAGGACCGCTCTGCAAAGAACTTGAGGACATCATCAGGAAGGCAAGAAATCGCACAGAAAAGTGGGCCAAACTGGGAGCCATCGACCACAGAAAAGGGACCCTGAGTGATCACAGCAAGTGGGAAGTCAAATACAGAGGATCACTGATGTCAGCTCAGACCAACGAGATGAGCAGAGCCCAGATGCCAGGGAGGGGAAGGGAAGAATGAGGTCCATCAGCGCAGAGGGAGCGGTGGCCTGAGAGAGGCTCCGCGAACGTGATACTTGACTGAGGCAAAGGTCATCACCGGCTGCAGACGAGCCTGGATGAAAAATCACGCATCCAGAACACTCCGTCCCCGGGTCACACCTTCTGATGACTCAGGTCGACAGAACTACGTGCACAGTGTACCATGGGCATGGAAAAGAATCCTGAGCCAAACGAAGGACTATAACCCGGAAGGCAGTCTCTCGGATGACGCTGAGGGACCGCTGCCTGGAAGCGTGTTTTTCAGTCCCGTTTTATGTCTTCTCAGAACAAAGAACATCAAACAAGTCAGGGGTACATTCCTTCAAGGTTTCGAAGAAAAACAGACCAGCATGTACACAGTGAGTCAGGATGGCCTTGGCGCCTGGGAAGGCGGTCTTATCATCAAAGGAGCGCCAGCATTGGCATCCCAGGAAAGGAAGTGTTTGTCTTTATCTGTAATATGGACATTCTTTACCTCTGGTCAATACGCCCTTTTCTTGAATGATTAAAGCAGATGCACAATGCCTGTGGGGTAGGCCATAAACAGGCCGTTTTGACTGAGCTTAATAAAGTTTAAGCTGAATCGTGTATAAGCCAGAATAATTTCCCCCCAACCCTGAATATGCCAAAATTACTTTCATTATTTCTCTCCTTTGATCATACATGTTTCGATAGAAAGCATCAGTAACCAAAATATTTGTCCCTTGATGGCAGGGTGCTCATCATCCGCCCTGGGTCCATCCTGCCCCTTGCGTTAGGCCTCCTTTGTTCGTTTCCATGTGTGAAGAGATTGGCTTAGTTATCCACGTAGGGTGGACGCTAATCAGACTCAGTAAACAAGCACAGAGTCTTGCTAATGGGGAAACATTTCACAGGCTATGCATTTTATCAACCATGTCGAACGGTCACATAAACATTTAGCAGTAGACTTGTGTCATGGACGGATTGACAGGAAAAGACTGATAAATACATGTTATGAAAATAATAATTATCTATAAAGCAGACTGGGAAAAAATTGCTCATGCCTGCAAAGAGCCAGCTAAGCAGGTCATTTGAGGGGTCAGTTTTTCTTACATCTTGGGAAATTCCTTCTAGGCGAGTCTCAGCTGCTCCGGAGGTAAATGCAACAAGAAGTCTTCGCCGTAGCACAGACGCCCCCCGTCCTGCCAGCAGAGCATCCGAGGCAGCCCTGTTATCTAATATGACCCGGGCGAGGGAGTGGAAGGATGTCTGTTTTGCTTCAGTGCGTTTTGCAGCCTCCTTAGCTATTTGACCAGTGGTGCCTGATAGGTTTCTGATCATCTTGTTTACACACATTCCTGTGTCAGGAATTCGTTTTTCTAAGAGACTTTGCCACCAGTGTCTTGGTATCCTGCTGACACGGATCTCTTGACTCTGTAATGGGGAGAGTAAGGAGGATCGCTCATTTCCTTGTGTATTGACAGTGGGGAAACTTAATAAGCCAGCGACCATAAACCTGTTTGCCAGCTGTTGAGATGTTTACGCGCCCATCCTTGGCAAGGTGGATCGTTTCCAACGCCACACGTGAAACAGAGACCTGGGAAAGGGAGCGTGATTCCTCCCCGAGAGCCCCCATTGATAGCCTCATTAATTGGGAGTTTTGTTAACACGGTGTTACACCATGGGTCATTTCCTTTGCAATCTTTCCAAAAGCCATCCGTAATGGTGGTTGACAGGGGGACTCGCTGGCTTCATTTACTTGTGTTTTTCTCTTGACAACATTTGTTAATTAAGAAAGGGTCAGAGCGGGGCTGGGGGTGTCCTAGGGAAGTTGTGCTCAGTCTCTTAAGAACAGAGGGAAATATCAGACAAGAGACAGACACGTTCATATGCTGAAGAATTTGAACCTGAAAGGTCAAGCCAGAGGGAGGTTTGTCGAGCTGCGTGGTTATCTCGGGAACATCTGAAACATCAGTGACGGCTGCTGTGAGGGGCCTACATCAGCCTTGCACTGACCGAGGAATTCGATGACAGGCCCAACGGTCAGTTACTTTGCTCGACGTAGAGGTACTTTGTGACAACTTTACCAAAGAATTTTCTTTCCATCCTGAACACTGGGGCAAAAGAATAGGCAGAACAATAACTTTTTATTTTGCTAGGGAGACAAGCATTTGAATAACAGTTCAGCTGAACTAGTGGGGTGGGTCCCACAGGCCTGGCCCGGGTTCTTGGGTCAGCGGCCCCTCCTGCAGTCTTAGTCGTCCTGATGGTCGTTTTAAGGTGAGTTTGAGGTCAACAGTCCTCTCTGCAGACCAGTCTGACGCAGAGGCCTTTGTAAAGTGGGAAGTGCGAATTCAGGAGTCAATTCCCTTCAGTTTCACTGTGCATGAGCTAGTGAAGAGTAGCTGGTAAGGGTCCTTCCATCTAGGTTGGAGAGAAAGTCCTTTAAATGATGTCTTTTTCAGTCTACACAATCTCCTGGGTGCAGGTCATAGGGTGTCTGATCTTCATCCAAAGTTAATTTACTGCGATCAGCCTCAGAAAGCAGCTTAGAACACCCTTTTAATAATTCACTTAAACTTTACAATAACGTGACACAGTAACAAGGAGTCATTTAGGAAGTGAGTTTTAAGCAGAAAATACCAAACCTCAAAGACAATAGCACCAGAACTTAATATCCACAAAGGTATACTGTTAAAAAACATATTTTGTCTCTCTAAAATTATCCTTATTTCCATCAAGTATAGCCAGATTAAGACTGTTTGCAAAAAATAAGTCTGGTTTCAAGAAACTTGGCCTGATTATTTACCTAAGGTTAATTGGACACACGGGCTCTTTCTTGTTTATTGAGGTATAGTCGATTTGCAATATGCCATTAGTTTCAGGTGTGTAACACAGTGACTTGTCATTTTTATAGATTACACTCCATTCACAGTTATTACAAGACAGTGGCCGTGGTTCCCTGCGCTGCACAACATACCTTTGCTGGTTATCTGCTTTTCACTTATTTTATTTTTTACTGCACTGCACAGCAGGTGGGATCTCAGCTCCCTGACCAGGATCAAGCCTGGGTGCCCTGCATGAGCAGCGAGGAGTCTCAACTACTGGACTACCAGGGAAATCCTGGTTATTTACTTTATGTAGTTTGTACCTCTTAATCCCATGCTTCTATTCTGCCTCTTCCCCTCCTTCTTCCCACTGATAACCACTCATTTGTTCTTTGTGTCTGTGAATCTGTTTCTGTTTTCTGATGTACAGTCATTTGCTTTATTTTTAGGTCCCACATAAAAATGATACCATAGACTATTTGTCTTTCTTTGTCTGACTTATTTCATTAACCATAATGTTCTCTAGTTAATCCACGTTGCTGAAAAATGTCAGGATTTCATTTTCATGGCTGAGTAATATTCCTCTGGGGCTCCCCTGGTGAGTCAGTAGTAAAGAATCCATCTGCTAATGTAGGAGAGGTGGATTCAATCCCTGGGCCAGGAAGATTCCCCTGGAGAAGGAAATGGTAGCCCACTGCAGTGTTCTTGCTTGAGAAACCCCGTGGAACGAGAAGCCTGGCAAGCTACAGTCCATGGGGTCATAAAAGAGTTGGACACGACTTAGCGACTAAACAACACCAAAACACTCCATTGTGTATATGATATATATACCACATCTTCTTCAGACACTCATCCTTTGCTGAACACTTGGGTGGCTTTCATATTGTAAACCATGCTGTTATGAGCAAGCGGGGGGTGGGGGTGGGGTGCCTTTTCAAATGAGTGCTTTCCTATTCTTTGGATATATACCCAGAAGTGGAATTGCTAAATCATAGGGAAGGTCTATTTTTAGTTTTTTAGGAGCCTCCATACCGTTCTCCATAGTGACTGCGCTGACTGACGTTTCCACCAACCAGGCCTCTCTTTTTCCCATGTCCTCGCCAACCATTGTCACTGGGGGCCTTTTTGATGATGGCCATGGTGATGGGAGTGAAGCAACCTCTCACTGTGGGTTTGACTGATGCTTCTCTGATGATTGGTGACATGGGCACATTACCACGTGCTGTCTGCCGACAGGATGTCTTCTTTGGGGTTAAAGTGAGAGGCACTCAGTTGTGTCCGACTCTGCGACCCCATGGACTACACAGTTCATGGAATTCTCCAGGCCAGAATGCTGGAGTGGGTAGCTGTTCCCTTCTCCAGGTGACCTTCCCGACTCAGGGATCGAACCCAGGTCTCCGGCACTGCAGGCGGATTCTTCACCAGCTAAGCCATCAGGGAAGCCCTCTTTGGGGTTATGGGCACTTTCACATTCGGCTGTGCTGAAGCTAACTCCTAGAGAATCTCAAATTGGACTTTCCAAAGGCCTCCCGCGGCCAGGAAAGCTCTGCTATCAGACTCTGCTGGCAGTACCTGTACGTTTGGCTGGATTCCTGTCTTCCCAAGGTCCAGAGTGTCTTGAGCTTCCTGTGCCCACCAGGAAGTGGCCTTCCTTACTCACCTGGAAAGGCGGCTGGACGCTGGAGTTTCCTAGTGCTGAAGGGGTCAGGCAGAGAGAAGAGAAAAAAGCTTCAATTCTGTTTACAAGGGTGGTAATTTACAAACTTGTTTCCAGTCATCATAAGCTTAAGGGGAGAGGTTCTTTTACATCTGGAAAACAAAGATTAAAAGCCAATAACATGTCAAACAAAAAGTCGTAAAAACTGTAATCACACTTATCAGGTCGCTCAGTGCCGTGTGATTAGTTTTTGTCCTGTTTGAGTCCAGGCTTCCCGTTAGCTTTGTTGACCTCGCCTGATGACTGAGGGTGATAAGAATACAGATAATTTCAAGAAGTTTGTGAGGTTTTAGTTGTAGTTAAGACTGTATGATTTGCCCAGCGAAGTGGGTGCCTTGATTATTGGAGACCGTGGGAGGCGAAAGGCCAAGGGGAACACACATTCTTAAACTGTTTCTTTGTCATTGTGAGGCCATAAGCCTTGCATCAAGGGAAGGCTTTACTCCATCAAATAAAAAATAGGGTTTGTCAGGGAGACGGGAGGAAGCAAGCGGCCGTCTTGGGTTTCCCACAGCTCTGATTGTTCATTTAATTTACAGCCGTTGTTTACCCATCTTAATTTCTCTGATTTAGGAGCAGGCTATTGCCATTTTACAAGGTCATCAGGATGGGAAACGTCTGACAGTGAGGGATAAATTTTGTAGATGCAGAGTGGACTTTGTCTACATACGCCATAAACTTTACGGATTCTGTTTTTTTACCCTAATTCTTGGGTTCAGCCCCTTCAGTGGGAGCCTCAGTTTTTATGTCAGATAACATTTTATGTCAGAACACACAAGGCTTCCAGGAATTTCATGTAATTTCTGGAACACATAGTGTATAATATATTTATACAGACATAACATAAAGAAGGCTTAATGTTGTTTTTTGTTTGATAATATTTCCCATGTAATTTAACATCCTAAATAAGCCTAATTAGTTTAGTATCTTTATTTTTTAAATTTATTTATCTTTAATTAAAGGATATTTGCTTTACAATACTGTGCTGCTTCCTGCCACACAAAAATCTCTCTTTAAAATTCTTCAGGACAACATCACACTCTTTGCCCTCAACAAAATGTATTTCCATTTTTCATCTCTTATTTTACTGAAAACATTCATCTTATTATTTTCCTTCCTAGTTTCCTTGTATGCTGAAATGTTTCCCTTTTTAAAATTTTATTTATTTTTAACTGGAGGATGATTGCTGTACAGTGTTGTGCTGGCTTCTGCCGTAGACAGACATGAGCCGGCCACAGACACACGTGTCCCCTCCCGCCCCCTCGCCCCAGCCCGCCAGGCTTGAGCCCCCTGCGGCACACGGCGAGTTCCCACTGCCTGTTTCACACGCGGTGATGGACGTGTTTCCGAGCTACTCCGTCCATCCATCCCACCCTCTCGTCCTCCTCTGCGTCCACACGCCCGTCCTCCACGTCTGCATCTCCACTGCTGCCCTGAGCACAGGCTCATCCGCACCATCTTTCTGGACTCCATGTACACGTGTTAATACACAATAGTTGTTTTTCTCCTTCTGGTATTTCACTCTGTATAACAGGCTCTCGGTTCATCCACTTCATTGGAACCGACTCAGATGTGCTCATCTTTACAGCTCAGTGATATCCCATTGTATATATGCACCATAGCTTCTTTCTCCATTCATCTGCTGGTGGGCATCTAGGTTAAAGTAGCTTTAATTACATATATATTATAATTTGTAGCCCTTAAAAAAAACCTGAATCTTTAGCAAAAACCAAGAAGCAAGCACCTGTGAACTGCTTGTCATCTCAACATCTCCTGGTGAGCAAACTTGTAAACCTATTCTGTAACCTCTAGAAACGTCCGCCCCCCCGCTCAGCACAATTTATTTTCTCAATGTGGTATAAGACATGTGTCCAGGTAACCCAAACAACTTTAGTTTTCCCTGTTAAGAAGATACAGTAGGTAAACTTAGACTTGCTTAGCAATTAGTGTTTTAGTATTTTATCTCCATTGGAAGTGATCTGGCTATGTAATGAATTCCCATCATTTAATTTAATTTAGCAAAACTAAAGTTTCAAATTACCAAAATCTGGAGAAACTGTTTTTAAGTAGACATACCATAAAACACAATTATCCTTTTTCTCGATTTTTTTTAATTTTTAAGTTTTTGGCTGCAGCCCACAGCATGTGGGATCTTAGTCCCCTGAGCAGGGATCAAACCCACACCCCTTTCACTGGAGGCGCAGAGCCCTAACCACTGGACTGCCAGGGAAGTCCCTCGGTTTTTAAGAATGAAGCACAGTTGATTTACAATGTTCTGCCAGTCTCTGCTGCAGGGCAAAATGACTCAGTTATACACACACATATACATTCTTTTTTAATATTCTTTTCCATAACAGTTTATCACAGGCTATTGAATATAGCCCCCTGTGCTAGACAGCAGGGCCTTGCCCTTTATCCATTCTCTGTATAATAGTCTTCATCTGCTAACCCCAAACTCCCCCTCCTTCCCTCCTCCTTGGCACCCAGAAGTCTGCTCTCTTAATTATACTTAATGTCGATGGCCCTAAGGACATGCCTGTGTTAATCAAACCAACAACTTAAATTTATTTTCATTTATTGAAGATCAATCTTATATCACAAGATTCCTTCTAAAAACTTAGATTAGTTTTTTGTTATATTTAGAAATATTTACACACTATAGTTAATGTGTAAGCACTTGTGCGTGTGTGTATGTTCAGTTCAGTCGCTCAGTCGTGTCCCACTCTTTGTGACCCCGTGGACTGTAGCCCGCCAGGCTCCTCTGTCCATCGGATTCTCCAGGCAAGAATACTGGAGTGGGTTGCCATTCCATTCTCCAGGGGATCTTCCCAACCCAGGGATCAAGCCCAGGTCTCCTGTATTGCAGGCAGATATTTTACCGTCTGAGACACCAGGGAGGCCTCTACTGTAAGCCAACTAAATAGAGCTCTTTTACAAATTAATTTCGGTAATATTAACCGCAAGGAACAAAGGACCCTATTTATAAGCGTACAAAGATGTACGTACATCCAGATAGACACAGACAAAGATCTCATAGTTTTACTGATTCAGTTTTAAAAGTTTCCCCTCATTTTTTTTTCAGTTTTATGTTCTTCTCACTGAGCCAAGGCTCTGGTCACAAGCAATGGGGGCTGTGCTTGCATTTCAAGGACATGATGCGTTCTAACACCGAGCTTCCTCCCGGGAGCGCTTCTGTCCTCTCAGGCTCAGAATCTTGAGAAAGGGATGTTTTACAGAGCTAGCTTCTTTAACTATAAGTGCAAAAATAAAAATCCATTTTGAAATGTCTGAAGGGTCCCCATCCAGGCCATTTTAGGGCCAGACAAGGCCTTGCAAGGATGGAATTTGTTCCAGGTGTAGAAGCCAGCCAGGGCTCCTGTGGGCACTGCCCATCTGATGGGAGCTGGCAGGCTTTAAAAGCACAGTTCCCCACTTCTTTTTTAAAGTTCCATTTTACTATAAAATGGGCTTCCCTGGTGGCTCAGACGGTAAAGAATACGTCTGCAATGCGGGAGACCCGGGTTGGATCCCTGGGTCAGGAAGACCCCCTGGAGAAGGGCATGGCTACCCACTCCAGTATTCCTGCCTGGAGAATCCCAGGGACAGAGGAGCCTGGCGGGCCACAGTCCATGGGGTCGCAGAGTCAGACACGACCGCGGAGACTAAGGACTCACCCAGCGAGTCAGCGTGGCCTTGGCACCCGGGAAGGGCGTCCCACTGAAGGAGGGCCGGCACTGGTGTCCCAGGAGGGGAGGCACTTCATCGTTGTTTTAACACGGACATGCTTTCCTTCTGGTCAGTGCACCCCTCCCTCGAAAGATTAAAACAGACGTCGAGGGGACGTCTGATTGGCCACCACCAGGCTGCTTTCCTTAGCATAAAATTCAAGTTAAACTGGAATAAGTGCCTCACACCCTAGAGGTGAACATTTCTCCCATTATTTTTCAAGTTAAAAGTATACCTGAAAACAGAAAACTGGTGAGCCTCATCTGAACCCGGTTATCAGTCTCATTACGGTCAACAGCGAGAGACACAGGCCTTGGGCGCCTACACGACCATGAATAGCCCAGAGGACCCAACGCCACTGAAGCCGTGTTCTGGCCCCAAAGTTCAGCCTTGGTGTGACTGTGCAGAAACTGTCCAACCAATTCAATTGTGAGATCCTCTTCAAGAAAACTGGCCCAGACTCTTCAAAGCTGTCGCCGATCCTTCAAAGCAAAAAAGAACAAATGAATGACAAGTTCCTACTGTGTGGCACAGGGAACTATGTTCAATACTCTGTGATAAACAGAATGGAAAAGAATACTAAAAAATGTGCACATATGCATAACTGAATCGCTTTACCATACAGCGGTATGGACACAGTGTTTTAAATCAACTACACTCCCATGAAAATAAATAAATAATGCATGCTGGATGCTACAAAAAATATAGAACCCACACAACGACATATACAATTTGTTTGTTGTTTCTAATCTTCTTACACTCGGGTTTACCATGAACATGAGTGGAGAAGTAATGAAATATCATGTGAAAACAACGATTTCATCATGGCTACTTAAGAAAAGAATGTATATCTGGCAATTTTATGTTCAACTATAAACAAACAAGAATGTTATGACACTGGCATCTGAAAAGTTAATAAAGTGACTGAGAAGAACAACAACAGAAAAGTGATGACTTCTGCTAGACCAAGAGAGATGAAAGGGCCGGACAAATGGGATACTACGTGGCCTTGATCATGTCCGGAACGCTGGAGGCCCCGTGTCGGTGGTGTGATCCGGGGGCGTGATCCAGGAGGGGGCCCTGTTCTCACAAGACTCCTGTCTGCACCTCCCTTTCAAGGCTCGGGGAGGGAGGTGTGCACTGAAGCGTGCTTGCCCATCCTGGGAGAAGGCGTTGGAGGATGAGACCTGGGGGACTCATTTGTCCGCCCCTGGGCAGCTTGCAAAGGCCCACTGGTTTCTGCTGAGTGCACACTCTTGTTGGTAATTATGGAAAATGAGAGCAGCTCCAATCCTCCACCGAGAGGAGGCACGTTGGGGAGTATTTGTGAGTGGGGCTGACGGTTAAAACAATGACCCAGAGCTGCATGCGTGCCCTGGCAAAGGTTCCCAGACGGCGCTGGGAGCGCTGAGAAAGGCGCCAAAGGAAAAACACAGGGTGATGGGACTTCGCAGACGTGGTTCAACACATGGAAATAAGTTCCATAGGCCTGGCTGTGAGGGCTGCACCTCTCAGATGAGCAGTCCCCTCTGCAGGGGAGGGCTTCTCTGGTGAGGGGTCACTCAAAGCCACGGGACCCTTCCTCACATCCTTCGTCTTTCTTAAGCCAAGTGGTGGGCGGCAGATGCAGGTTCTTCCTACTTTTATTTATGTTTCTGGCAGGTCTTAAATAGTTCATGATCGTTAAACATCGGGGGAAGGATCTTTGCTGAAAGTCAATCCTTATTTCTGAGAACAAAACACCAAGCTCAATAAACTATAGAAAATTATAAATAAGCACTTCCTTTATCTACCCTGGATGGTGGAACACAGGGGTATCTGCAGTCCAAGACAGGAACCAAACAAGGATGCCTGCTTTTACCATTACTGCTCAGCCCTGCTCTATAAACTGAAGACAATGCAAAAGATGTTAAACGGAAATAAGATGTACAACTTCTGGAAAGGAGGAGACCAAAATACCACATTCCTAGGAGCCCCGAGAGAGTCAGCGGAAGAGCGTTCAGAATGAATGAGAGAATTCAGGAAAGGAGCCAGATGCAAAATACATATTTTACATCAATATTTTTATGATTTTCTAGCAACCACCAGTTAGAAGATAAAGCAGAATTTTAAAAAACGTTATTCTAAAACAAAAAGGAGAGGGGGAGCGAAGAACATAAAAATACTTCACAAAAAACCTTCTTCAGAAATGTTCAGGATCTGTAGGAAGAAAACAACATACTTTAATGAGAAATAAAAACATGAAGTCTGAAAAAGAAAGAAAGAGAAAACACACCACGTTCTTGGGTAGGACATTTGCAAACATTAGATCTTCCCAAATTCATGTATAGGTTCGCCAGATTTCCAACCAAAATTCTGATAGGATTTATTTGGGGGTGAGGGGTGAGCCAGGGGTGGGGAGGGAGCTGGCAAGACAAACCTGAAATTCGCATACAAGGAAAAATAGGCAGGAAGAGCCAAGAAAATTTTGAAAATTAAGAGCAGATTTCAGAAGTGAAGGCAGCATATCTGATGTGTGTGGAGAGCTCCCTGCAGACCAGCAGTCAGGCAAAGCTGCCTCGCCTTTGTCTCTTGAAATCCTCACAGTAGCCCCAGGAGGCAAACACTCTCATCACTCGCATTTTCCACAAGAGCACACTGGAGTTCAGAGTGGGCTAAGCTGAGTGCCAAGGTCACACGACTGCAAGAAGGCGCCAGACACAGGCAGCGCTGTGGGGCCCCTCGCCCTCCTCTCCTGTAGGTCGGGCAAGCTGTTTCAATTCTTCGACGTTTATCACCCTGATACCACGAAACCAGAAGAATCTGGCAGCACCTCCATCAGAGGTTGCAGAGGTTGCAGGATATTTAATCAGGAGGTTGAGAAAAATCAGAAAGGTATTCAGGAGGAGAAAAAGGTAATGAGCTTTTTACTCCAGGACCAAATATACCAAATATCAAAATACAAGCCAGGAGAGTTACAGAGGTCAGTATGCGAAGAAAAAAAAAAAAGTTTTAAAATAAAACTATAGAGAAATACAGGTATGTATTTACCTGCTTTCATCCTGGCAACAGTTTACAAACTTACAAACAATGAAAGTATCATAGAAGAAAAGACTCAGTAAATTTCATTGCTTAAAAGGCTTGTTTTTGTATATCAAAAAATGCTCATCCAAATTAAAAGGCAGACATTTGCTTCTGGCAAGATGGAGAAACAGGGACCAGATTTATCCTCCTGCCTGGAGCAACCCTCCAAACAAAACCAAACAACAAAAAAACATATAAGTACAAGAAACAATTTATTTTTCAGGGCAGTAAACATCAGACAGTTAAGAGCATCGGTCCCTAGGAGATGAGAAACAATCAGCTTCAGGCTTAGAATTGCTCAACTTGCTTCCTCGAGAGAGGAAGGGGGAAGTTGGGGGGGAGCCCAGTGGGATTCTTGAACTGATGAGAAAGAGCTGAGGGTCCAGGGAGACCCAGGCAACAAAAGTTCATGGCACAGAGTATCGGAGCAGAGAGCGTGAGCGGGAGCCCCAGAGGCCTGCAGAGGGGCCCTCTCGCATATCCAGTCGGGGAAAGAGCAACACGTGCTTGGGAGGAAATTATTCAAGGCTTGGAAGAGAACCACCAGGAGGGGTGGAGGGGCCAATGTCCACTGCTCAGGCAGGGCTGGGAACAGGGTCGTTCCCACCAACCAGACTCGGAAAACGGACACTTCACGGGGCCTTAGGCACTTGGAAAATTCCTGCATTACACGGGGAGCAGTTAACCCCGAATGGGGCACTTCCCCAGGCCCACCTTACAACCAAAAAAAATCAAGACCAGAGAGGATCAGATCATGGCCGGGTAACTTAACTGCTCCCCAGAACAAAGCTCCAGAACATTCGCAGGAGTAGAAAGAGGTCCTGCACAAACAATGTCTGGCATCTGATCAAAAATTAGCAAACAGGCAAAGAAGCAGGAAAAAGCGAGCCATAAGGAGGAGGAAAACCAATCAATCAAAAACAACTGTGAGAAGTCCACACTGTAAACCCCTTAAGGCCAGAACAACAGCACAGATCGAAAGACCCAGCAAAGAAGACAAAACGGAACATATAAAACTCTTGATTGACGCAGAAGAAGAGTTAAGAGGGAGGAAAAAGAGACAGGACCCGTAGAACATGGACGAGAAATGACGCACTTGCTTCCTTCCATGGTTAAGCACGTTACGTGTAACTGGCCTAAACACCCCAGTGAAGAGGCAGAGATGGTCATACTGGGGTTAAAAAAGGAAGAATCCTCCTATGTTCTGCCTACAAGAAGCATGGTTTAAATATAAAGACACAAAAGGTTACTAGGAATTACAGACCTTTGAAATATACATAAAGTTAAACAGGCTATAACTGGTAGGATAATTATATGCACAGTTACACTCTGAGATTTCAGTATCCGTCTATCAATAATTAATTGGAAATTAATGATTAATTGTTTAGTGCAGAAAAATCAGCAAGAAGTTAGGAGACTAAAGCAGTACTTGACTTGATTGACATTTATAGAGCATGCCATTCAAATACACATTCTTTCCAAGTGCACATGGAACATTTACCAATATAGATCATGTTCTGGGCCATTAAACAAGACTTAATAAGTTGAGAAGGATTCAAGTTACATAAATTATATTCTTTGACCATAATGGAATTAAATTTTAAATCAATAACAGGAAAAAGTCTTTGGGAAATTCTCAAACATTTGGAATTTAAATAACACACTTCTAAATAGTCCTTGAGTCAAGGAAAAATCAAAAAGGAAATTAGGAAGGATTCTCAACAGACTGAAAATAAAAACACAGCACATGAGAACTTGAGCAGGACTGAGGGTGAAATTTCTCCTACAAAAGGCCTGTGTCAGAAAGCAAGAGCAAGCTCAAATCAGTGACCCCAGCTTCTACCCGAAGAAAAATAGGAAAAGAAATGCAAATCAGCCCAAAGTAAGCATGAGAAAGGAAATAATACAGACCAGGAAGAAGCTGATGAAATAGAAAACAGAAGAACAATAGAAAAAGCAGGAAAACCAACCCAAAACTTTGTTTTTTGAGAATACCAATAAAAATTGATAAACCAGATCAGGAAAAGAGAAAAAGCGATAGAACTGAAGTGACCAACATCAGGAACAAGGAGGTGACATCAATACAGATTGTGAAAGTCACTCAGTCATGTCTGATTCTTTGTGACCTCATGGACTATACAGTTCATGGAATTCTCCAGACCAGAATACTGGAGTGGGGAGCCTTTCCCTTCTCCAGGGGATCTTCCCAACCCAGGGATCAAATCCAGGTCTCACGAATTGCAGGCAGACTCTTTACCAGCTGAGCTACCAGGGAAGCCCAAGAAGACTGGAGTGGGTATCCTGTCCCTTCTCCAGCAGATCTTCCCAACCCAGGAATTGAACTGGGGTCTCCTGCATTGCAGGTGGATTATCTACCAACTGAGCTATCAGGGAAGCCCAATACAGATTGTGCAGCTATCAAAAGAATAACCAAGGAATATTATGCACAACTTTATGACAATAAATTTAACAAGTGAGACGAAAGTGACTTTCAAAACAAAATACCAAAGACCAATCAAAGAAAGATAGTATGAATAACTCTGTATCTATTAAAGAATTGAAAGTGTAACTTAAAACCTTCTCACAAAGAAAACTCCAGACCCAGATGGTTTTGCTGGTGGGTTATACCAAACGGCTAAAGAAAAAATAATAGCAATTACATCAATCCTAAAGGAAACCAACTCTGAATATTCATTGGAAGGACTGATGCTGAAGCTGAAGCTCTAATACTTTGGCCACCTGATGTGAAGAACTGACTCATTGGAAAAGACCCTGATGCTGGGAAGGATTGCGGGCAGGAGGAGAAGGGGACAACAGAGGATGAGATGGTTGGATGGCATCACCGACTCAACGGACATGAGTTTGAGCATGGAAGGGAAGCCTAGCGTGCTGCAGTCCATGAGGTCACAAAGAGTTGGGCACGACTGAGCTACTAAACAACAACAAAGTACAAATTCTACAAAAAAAATTTTGACTCATCTATGAGGCCAGCATTACCTTGATAACCAAAACCAAAGATAGTACAAGAAGAGAAAATCACAGACCACTATTCCTCATAAACATAGACACAAAAGTCCTAAACAAAATTTTGCAAATAGCACTCAATATGTATAATATTGATAACACATCAAGACCAAATGTGTTTTATCCCAGCAATGCAGGGTTGGGGCATTTAAATACCAGTCAGTAACTCACCATTTTAACAAACTGAAAAATAAAAACCATATAATCATCTCAGTAGGTGTAGAAAAAGCATTTGACAAAATTCAACACTCATTCCTGATTTCGTTAAAAAAAAAAAAAGTAAAGCTCTCAGCAAACTTAGGAGTAGAGGAAAACTTCCTCTGCCCAACAAGGGCATCTAAGACTGAATGTCTTCTCACTTAAGCCAGGAGCGAGGCAACAGTGTCTGCTCTCTCCACTTCCACCCAACATTGTACTCGAGGTTCTTGCTAGTGCAATCAAGCAAGGAGAAAAAGTCATGCAGACTGAAGAGCAGGAAGGAGAAACTCCTTTATTCATGGACAACTTGATCATCCACAGGTGCAGGGGCAATTCAGTGCAGAAGTAACAGCCTTTCCAATAAATCGGATCTCCACAAGCAAATGAAGGGGAAAAAAAGAAGAAGGAGGAGAACTTGGATTTATACCTCATACTACATCCAAAAATTAACTCAAAGTGAATGAATCATAGACCTAAATGTAAAACTAGAACCATACAAACACAGGGGAGAAGTTCTGTGAATTCAGACAAAGCAAAGATCTCCTACATTCGATACGGAAAGCATAATCCCTAAAAAAAAAAAATAAAAGAATGGGTAAGTTGAAATTCATCAAGACCTTTTAAAATTTGCTCTTCAAAAGGCATTGTAAAGACAATGAAAAGATAAGCCACTGACAGGGAGAAAATCTTTGCAAAGCATACATTTCATAAAGGGCTGATCCAGAATATATAAAGACCTTTCAAAACACAACAATAAAGCAACTTTTGAAAATGGGGAAAACCCAGTCTTAGAAGTGACCCTTCACGAAACAAGATAATTGGATGGCAAATCAGGATGTGAAAAGGTGCCCGACACCATCAGTTACTGGGAAAATGCAAAATGAAATCACAGGGACACCATTCTAGGAAAGAAGCTAAAATAAAAAAGACTGACCGTCCAAACAGCCAGCGAGGAGGGTCCCCGCATCTCTGTTGGAAGCATAAACCAACACAGTTTGGCAGCGTCTCTTTTTCTGTAAAAGTTAAGCGTACAAGTGATCTTGTAATCCTACTTCTAGGCATTTCCCCACGAGAAAAGGAAATGTTTGTCCTTACAAAGACTTTCACATGAATGCAAATAGCAGCTTTATTTTTAATTGACAAAAACTGGAAACAACCCAAACGTCCATCGGCAGATGAACGGATAAACAGAATTCTTTCTGTGTCCATACGATGGCAATCAGCAGGAATGTCCCACTGATGCATGAACAGGCACGGATGAACCTCAAAATAGTTATGCTGAGAGACAAGAGGTCAGGCAAGAAAGAGTACATGCTGTATACTTCCATTTATAGAAAACCCTAGAAAATGTACACGAACACAGCCACTGTTATTTAAGACCTGGGGGTGGGGTACGGCATGGCGGGGTGGCAGGAGAGGTTGCAAGGGCCAGAGGACCCTCTTAGAGGTGATGGATGTGCCTGCCTTCCTGAAGGGGGTGATGGCCTCACAGTGTCTGCATAAGTCAGAACTTGTCTTGGGATGTGTTTTAGAACGGGCAGTGTGTCGTATTGATATGCCAACTACATCTCAACAGAGCTGTCTTTGAAACACTAGACATATAATGACAAAAGTGGGAAAATATTTTGGGTAAAATATGATAGACAAGGGGGTTATTGTTGTTGCTCAGTCACTAGGTCATGTCTGACTCTTTGCGACCCCATGGACTGTCGCCTTCCAGGCTGCTCTCTCTTGCCTGGGCTTTCTCAGGCAAGAACACTCGGGTGGGTTGCCATCTCCTTCTCCAGGGGATCTTCCCGACCCAGGGTTTAAATCTGTGTCTCCTGCGTTGGCAGCTAGGTTCTTTACCACTGAGCCACCAGAGAAGCCCCAAGGGCGTAATATAATTAATACACTAAATGCACTTGGAAATCCATAAGGAAAACATTAACACCCTAATTAGTTTGCTAGGTGACCATAACAAAGGCCCACAGCCTGGGCAGCTTAAATGGCAGACATTTATTGTCGTTTTCCTGGAGGCTGAAACCCGAGACCCAGGTGTGGGCAGGGCTGGGTCCTCCTGAGGACTCTGCTCTGCCTGCAGACGGCCAAGCTCCCCCGTGTCTTCACAGGCCGGACCCTCTGCGTGTCTGTGTCCTGACCCCTTCTCACCAGGACCCGGGTCCGGCTGGAGCAGACCCACCCTAGTGACCGCATTGTCACCTGGTTGCTTCTGCAAAGGCCCCGCTCCTAACACAGCTGCATGCTGAGGTGCTGGGGGTCAGGACCCCCAGAGGCGGGCCCATCGCAGAGCCTCAGAGGGGGCCGTGAGCAAATGACGGGCCGGTGACAGGGTCAGAAACACGGGTGACCCAGAAACACGCCGGAAAGGTGTGCAATCGAAGTGTGAGCGCAGACGACTGCGGCGCTGAGCCTCCCCCGCCCCGACCCCCGCTGCCCCCGAGCCGAGGGCCCTGGTCGTTGTGTACAGACCCCAGCGAGAGGCGGCCCCTCTACCCTCCAGGAGGCCAGACACATGGTCCCACAATGGTGCCAGGAACTCCTGGGGGCAGACCCGCAGGGCTCAGGCGGCCTCCTCCTGCCAGGCCACACCAGTAGCTCTAAACATGGACAGCAAACACCTGAGGAAAAAAATTCAAGCTCTAAGGCAAGGCAAGGCAAATTTTAACATGACATTTTTTTTCCCCTGCCCTTTGGCCTCCCCGCTCCCCTCTGGTGGGCATTATGCATCTGCATTATGCATTAACCAGACCTCCCCAAGGAAAGGAATACCTGCTCAACCATAAAAATCTATTTTTCTTGTTTTGACGTCAACCATGTAACTCTTTAGAAGATAACATTCCTTTCTCGGTCCTGTAAGGGGTCACGATGACCCACCGCTGGCCTTGGACGTGCAGACATCTTTGGTGGACTTTATGAGCAGTGTATCATTTCCCTTAAAGATAGCAACTGGTACAGAACAGACGGGCCAGATGACTGGGGGAGATAGCGGGCCGCACCTAACATTCTCAGCTTAAAGACACGCTCATGACCTTATTAACGCCCTTTGTTATATTACGTGTATTCCGCCTATTTTACAAGACGATTGTTTCTTTGATCAACAACAACGCGATTGAGCCTCAGATAAAATGAATGATGATTACAGATGACTTGAAAGGATTGACCAGCCAGCCAGTTTTGTCAGATCAATCACTGTAACTGTGTAAAATTCTAGGGGTAGGAAGAAGCAGCAAGAGCGACCCGTTTCCTGGCCCATGACAGAGGAGTCAGACTGGGGGTCCAGAGGTTTGGGGTGACTGTTGACAGGGTCTAGTCCAGTCACATAACCTGAGCCACCCGTCACGGAAATCCTTGCCATGGAACACACTGGTCACGCAATGCCGTTGGAGTCTCGACTGAAGTGAAGGCGGAAGGGGAAGGGACTGTAAAATAAGGAATGTTGCCCACCATCCAGTTCTACAGGAATGAAGTCATCGCCCAGCACGGCGCTGGCCGCCAACACGCCCTCCAGGAGCTTAGGACAAAGGGCAGGACGGGGGGCACTCTGGGAAAACTGGCAGAACTGGCCCGCAGACAGTTTTCCAGGAGAACATGTCATAAAGCCGGCTTCCTGCATCTCCTCATACTTAGAAAAGCATGAGAACCATTGAAAACATCTTCCACGAGATGTGTGCTTGATCGCACGTACGCCCCATCAGGACTGTGTGCTTACTGGCCTCCCCCGCCCTCTTCAGAACGGCCCTCGGAACTTTCTGGAACATTCGGAGTCGCCCAGGTTGCAAGGCTAGGCTGTGATGCTAAGATTCGTGAGACCCGTATGTCTGGTGTTGCCCCCAGTCCCCGGCCCACACCTCCCTCCCCTGGAGCCCCCAGCAGTGAGACCCCCGACAGCATCACTCGTTACAGCGTCTGCTGTCTTGTCCCCAGTTCCTGGACCTCCTGAGAGCCGTGGAGCGGGCACGGGTGCCTTCTCGTTTATGTTCAAGTCCCTTCTCCGCGCTGCTGGGTGATGCTCACGAGGAAGCTTTGGGAAAAGACCCAAGGAAGGGGGCTGACGGCCGGAGAGCCTGCCCTGAGTAGGGAGGGCCTCCAGGACCCCCGCCGCCTTGAAGAGGGGAGACAGGCCGAAGGCTGAGCACACGGTCAGTAGCCAGTGATTTACTCAGCTGTGTTCTGTGATGAAGCCCCCCCCCCAACCCCGACCCCAGGACGGGGGGACCTGCTCAGCTTCTGGGCCTGTGAACCTGGGGAGACCTGCAGGCCCGGGACTCACCCCCACCCCGCCCTCTGCCTCTCTCTCATGTGGCTGGGGACCTTCGCATGCGGCCTCTGCGTGCCCTGGGAGTGCTGGCTCCTCCAGGAGGCTCGCTGACAGCCGCATGCAAAACCACAGCCCCATCCCACCTCTGCCCCCTGCTCCCCACACCCCCAGCCAGGCCAGTACATCTCACTCTTTTATGTTGAGGCACCGTGGTCCTCAGCGGCAGCCCCAAAGCACTTCCAAGCTCATCTTATCTTCCCCCCCACCCACCGCCCAACTTGGAGCCCTCCAGGGACGCCCACTACTCTCAGAAAGAAGCCCTCGCCCCCCAGTCTGGCTTGCAAAGCACAGTGGGGAGGCCGCCCCTAGGAGGGCTCCTGCCCACCCCCCTCCTCACCCGCCTGTGGGGGTGCCTCCTCCCCCGGGCCACTGCCGGGCCTCCCCGGCACCAAGCTCTGGGGGGCCCCACGTCAGGAGGTCAGATCTAACACATGAAAGTGTTTGTTTAAAATAAAAGAACTATGTCCCTACACGTCTGTAAGGCCCGAACCAAAACACGGACACCAACAGATACCGCCCTGTGGCTGGTGGGAAGGCGAGGCGCCGTCTTACGCACGGCACACACGCACGACGGGGTTCACCCACCACGACCCTTGGTTCCGAACCCAGAAGAGCTGAAAACACAGGCCTGGGCAAAAACCTGCTCCTGGATGAGTGCGGCGGCTTATTCATCACGGCCAACATGGGGAAGCCGTCAAGACGCCCCTCAGTGGGGGAGTGGGGACCCTTCTGCAGTACATCAGGTGAGGGCCTGTCAGCTCAGTTCCGTTCAGTCACTCAGTCGTGTCCGACCCTTTGCGACCCCATGGACTGCGGCACACCAGGCCTCCCTGTCCATCACCATCTCCTGGAGTTTACTCAAACTCATGTCCATCGAGCCGGTGATGCCATCCAACCATCTCATCCTATGTCGTCTGATGGAGTATCATTCAGCTCTAAAGACAAATCCACTCACAAGCCGTGAAAAGACGCAGAGCAAATGTAAGTGCCAAGGGAAAGAAGCCAGTCTGAAAAGGCTACAGAGTGTGTGGTCCTAACCACGGGACAGTCTGGAAAAGCAGACCCATGGAGACAGCAGGACGACCCACGGGTGCGGGGTCAGGACTGGGGGCGGACGGGAGCAGCCCAGCGGGTTTTCTGGGCAGTGACTCCCCCGTAGGTGTGGCGCTGTTACGTGGACACGTGTCCCTGTACATCTGGCAAAATCTGTAGACTGCCCACCAAGAGTGAACCTCAAGCCGACTGTGGACTTCAGCTAATAACAACATACTAGCATCGCTCCATCAGCTGTAACATACGTGTCACGTTGGTGTAAGTGTTAATGCTATGGGAGGCCGAGGGGCGGGAGAAACTGAGTGTATGGGAATCCTTTGTACTTTCTCAGCAATTTCCCTATAAACTTAAAATCATTCTTTAAAGAGTCTATTAAAAAACAATAAAGACAGTTGTTTATCTGAGCTTTGAATTTAATTGGCATCCTCTCCTCTGTTTGGCAAACTCAGCCCCCAAAGCTGTGTGTTGCTTGGGAAGGGGGGGAGGTGATGACCCGGGCTGTGGGGAGGGTGGTGGGGAGTGGGGTGGGAGGCCGCCCGCGGGGCCCGGGGGGTCGAGACTCACCCACCTCACACTCACAGGCCCCAGGCCGGAAGGGGAAGAGTCCAGCTGGCAGATAATCAGAGAAGCGGCCTAGTGTTGCGGGGTCTGCATCGTTGGGAGCCCATCGAGCACCTCCGTGCTCTCAGCCTCCCTGGTCAGAGCATCGCCTGCCGAGGTCCAGCAGGGTGCCGACCCACACCGCCTCCCATCTGCGTGTTCCAGCCATGTTCTGAGCAACATGGAGACCTCTCTCTGGGTTGGCCACATGTCTGCTGAGTCAAAGCTTTACAAATGAAGCAGAAAGTTTCCCGGCCTCCAGGTTGGGGGACCCCTGTCCTCCAGCTCCCGCCCTCTCCCCACCTCCGGGGCCCTGCCACGGTCACCGTCAGCCTCGCTGGGCCCTGGCCACAGCCGGACATTGCCTAGCCCTCCTCTGCCCTCCCCTGCAGGCACGCGGCCCCCCACTCACAGCTGACCCCCCCAGCAGCCACGCCCCACCATGGGTCTCTTCATCTTAGAGGAATCCACTTAGGGTCTCCGGCACCAAGCATGACAGTGAGGAGGGCCCTCCAGCCCCCTCCCACCCTGGGGCCCCCAGGAGCAGCCCCTGCGCCCTCCCAAGCTCCCCGGCTCCTGCCTCCTTGCTGTCCTGCCCCCACCCTAGAGCCCCGCTCCCCCCAGATCTGCCCGCTGTGTGTACGTGGGGGTGGGTGTACAACAGAGGGTCTCTGATCCTGCTCTGTGACAGGGCCCCACTGAGGGTTGTGCCAAGGCTAGAAGCAGGGCGGGCCAGCTGCGGCCTGGAAAAGCCAATGGCCTCACAGAGGCTGGGGGGGCGGGCATGGCTGGGGGTCCCTGGGGGGCATCTCAGGCATAAGAACTTGGCCAGAAGGGCTGGGGTGGGGTGGTAGAGTTCCACGGACAGAGGGAGGCAGCCACCGTGGCCAGGTGGCGAGAGGTGGTGATTCAGCGATTCAGTTGTGTCTGGCTCTTACAACCCCATGGACTATATGTAGCCCACCAGGCTCCTCTGTCCATGGGATTCTCCAGGCAAGAACACTGGAGTGGTTGCCATTTTCTTCTCCAGGGGATCTTCCCAACTCAGGGATTGAACCCAGGTCTCCTGTACTGGCAGGCGGATCCTTTACCGACTGGGGCCTCCCACGAATTCACACCTTCCCCACTCCCCCAGTCTCCCACCTGGGCCACCAGCTGGAAGGGTGGCAGGCTCTGTCTGGGTGGTGGGTGGCCAGCAGTGTGCCTGGGCACTAGGCTGGAGTCGTGGGGGCATCCGTGGTGGTATCCGTGGTGGTATCCGTGGTGGTCCACTTGTGCGCTGGGCCCCGGGGAGGAGGGAGGACGTGAGGGGCTGGTGGCACTAGGGTGTGCTGCCGGGCACAAGTAGGGCGCTGGGTGTGCAGGGCTCAGGGCCCAGGTGGGGCCAGGTGGGGCCAGGTGGGCCCAGGTGTGCGGGCGGCGCGCGTCCTCCCGGGCGCCAGGGGGCGCTGCGCCGGGGGGCGGGCCTAAGCTGGGCCCGCCCCTCCTTCCGCCGGCGGCCCCGGAAGCGGGCGATGGCGCGGAACGTGCTGTGAGTGGGGGGTCCCGGCGCTCGGGGTCGGGGGCGTGGTCGCCCCCAAGGCTGGGCTCGGGGCGCCGGGCCGCGGGGTCGGGACTCGGGACCCGGCGGGACGCGCGACGTCTGGGCGCCCGTGGGGGCGGGGCGGGGCGGGGCCAGGGAGGGGGGTCGTTCCGGGGCCCGCGGGACCCGAGCCTCTCCCGGGGTCGAGCCTGGCCTTCGGCGAAGGTGAGCGGGAGGTCGGTGCGGCCGGTCAGCGCCGGCCTCGGGCCTTGGGCCCCGCCGGCTGCGCGCGCCCCCCGCCCCGGCAGCTCCCAGGGGCCCGAACCGTGGCCCCTGCAGTGCCCGCGGCCGGTCACCAGGGGGAAGAGGCGAGCCTGGTGGCCACTCTCCGGCCCAGCCCCACGAGGACAGGGCGAGGCTCCGTCGTGGGCGGGCACGCCGCCCCCCCCCGCGCCCGACGCTTTGCCGTCGGGAGGTGCTGCTGCTGGTGTCCGGCAGCTGCCACGTGCGACGGGGTCACCAGGAGACCCCAGTAGATGTCAGCTGGCACTTAGCTCAGAACTGGTCTGCCCGCGGGCGTCCCCACCTGTGTCAGGGCCCAGAGCCTCTGCCACCGCCAGGATGCCCCATCCAGGACCTCGGTCCGGCCAGTCCTACTCCCCAGAGTTGAGAGGCCCAGAGGCATCCTGGGACTTGGCTTCACCGAGCCCCTCTCCCCTCGTTCTTGGTGCCCCCCCAGATCAGAGGCCGTGTGCCATGCAGCAAACTGGTCACCAGGACCCCTTGATGGCATCATCAGCCCCTGTGCCCACCCTCCACCGAAACACCTCTCCTTGGCTCCCAGTGGACCCCTGACCCCTCATAGGCCCTGCCGACCTTGGGCCCCCACCTCCTTGGACCATGAGCCCTGAGGCCTGGTTGGGTCCAGTTGGCAGTGTGGCCCTCCTCACCCACCAGACCCACGGGGGCATAGGTCCAGTTGGAAGGGATGGGTTGGAGCCACAGGTGGTGCCCACCCATACGTTCTAGATGTCTCTGTCCCGCTTTGGGGTTTGAGGGGTGAGGGAGGCGGGCAGTGAGCATGTACTGGTGACCTGCACACACCGCCTTCCTGAGCCCCTGAGTCCCTTATCTTTTTTTTCCGTTGTTTGTTCACCCTTTATCATTTGATCTTCACTCTTGTCAAGGATGAGCAGGCGCTTCCAGCATGGGGTGGGGGGGAGCGGGGGTGGAGGTGGCCCTGTCCTTGTCCTCTCAGCGGGGCTGAGCCAGTGCAGATTAAGCTGGTTCCGACTGATCCCACCTCACCTGAGCGGAAGGGAGCTGGAGGCCATGTCGGGTGTGGGGCCCATTCCAGGGGGACAGCCATGCGGGGGCTGCATGCCTGTGCAGCCGGCACTTTGAACAAACACATGACTCTGAGCCTGTTGACAAGGCAGGGTGGGCACGTCGTCTGTTCGTGAATCATTCACTGGTTCTTTCCAAAGGCCGACCTTGAGGGTCAACAGGCCACACTGCCCCGGGGATGGGACTGGCTGCCCCATACCGGGTGAGGGAAGGGCTGACCTGTGGGTGACTGCCCCCTCGGCTCCTCAGCCCCGTGGGCGTGATGACCTGTGCACCCTGATGGGGCATCCTGGGAGCCTCGTGTTTTGGGCGTTTGACATGACCTGTTTCCCCCCCTGCCTTGCAGGTACCCTCTGTACCAGCTGGGCAACCCCCAGCTCCGGGTCTTCCGCACCAACTTCTTCATCCAGCTGGTGCGGCCCGGCACGGCCCAGCCTGAGGACACTGTGCAGTTCCGGATCCCCATGGAGTAAGCCTCCCCCGACCCCAGAGGAATTCAGGCCGGGGGCCCATGGCTTTGGAGGTGCCGCTGAACCCCACTCACAGCAAGGGTCTTCCCACCACAGAAACTCCGCAGGCAGCCCTGCACCGACACCTGGTGTGTGCAGAGCCTTGGGTGAGGGTGCCTTGGGCTCCTTGCCACCCCCGGGAAGTCCAGCCTGAGAGACCCAACTTCTTTCCTTGCATTGGTCTGGCTGCCCTTCCCAGGAGGCTGGGCTCTGACCCCGGCACCCGCTCACCACAGCTCCCAGAGCCTCCGTCCTTCGGTGGGTCCTTCACAGAGGCCCCTGTTGCTGAGGAGACACAGCTTCTCTGCACCCCATGCTGAGGTCTCAGGGCTCTGGGATCAGCTCGAGCCTCCGTGGGAGCTGAGGGTCATGCCATCCGCCTCGGAGGCCAGGCCAGGAGAGGCTGGGCCCTGTCAGGGGAAGAGGGGATGGCACCGCCATCGCCTTGGCCATCCTTTCTGGGAGACGCCTGTGGTGGTGGGGGGGCGGGGGCGCCATGGAAAGGGCGGCAGCTGCAGCGCAGGCAACCGGGCACTGCAGGCGGCTCCCGGCAGCCAGAGGGCACTCGCAGACCGTTCCTCCCCTCCACTCGTCAGCTAGGCCCCCAGGCAGGGTGAACAGGACTGAGTCCTGGGAGCCGGTCCCCCGTCGCCCCCATGTTGCTGCGTCCAGACGCCTCTGCAGGGTCAGCAGGGCCCAGCCCCAGCCCCGGCCGGCTCCCACCCGGTGTCTGCGCTCAGCAGCTCACGCCACCCGGCAGGCTGCTTCCTTCTCCACCCTGTTCAGAGGCCCCTCTTTCCCTCCTGCCCCAGGATGACCAGAGTGGATCTCAAGAACTACCTCGAGCGCATCTACAGCGTGCCGGTGGCTGCCGTGCGGACCAGGGTACAGCACGGTGGGTCGCGGGCCCGGGGGCTCCTCCCGAGCTCAGCAGGCCCGGCCCCTGTCAGCCCCGCCAGCACGTGGTCCTTCGCCTGGGGGGAGAGGGGCCCTCCTTCCCGGGGCCAGGACTCAGAGGCCTGGTTCCCGCCGGCTCCTCAGAGCAGGGCCCCCACTTGGCGCCCCCACGCTGGCCTTGGTCAGCAAAGTGCTCATTTTACTCCACTGGGGCTTTCTCCTGCCTCCCCGTTGACCCCTGCTCCCCAGCCCCTGGTTTCTTAGTTGTAAATATGACGATCCTCTGTCGAAGGGAGGTCAGGCTGTGAGAGCCTCCATGACACCAAGGGAGAGCCAGTTCTCCGGTTGTCTTAGACCCATCTGGGTTTGCACCAAGCAGAGGCTGGTGGCCGTCCTCAGACGTAGGTGCCCACGTGTGTCCCTCTTTCTAGAAAGTGGGTTCCTGGGTTAGAGGGGCTGAGAGCTGCGTGCTGGGAGTGAAGGCTTCTGTCTCTCCCGCTTCCGACAGGCTCCAACAGGAGGAGGGACCACAGGAACGTCAGGATAAAGCAGCCCGATTACAAGGTGGCGTACGTGCAGCTGGTGAGCGCTCACCCCCGCCGTGACCCGGGCCGGGCAGAGCCCGGGGCCCAGGCTGGCCCTTCGTTCTGGTCCGCACGGGGCCCCTGGAGGAGCTGGGTGC
Organism: Dama dama; assembly: GCF_033118175.1. NCBI lineage: Eukaryota > Metazoa > Chordata > Mammalia > Artiodactyla > Cervidae > Dama > Dama dama. Next base: position 1,562,345 of record NC_083682.1, read on the forward strand.
AGTTCAGCTGGGGCGGGAAGGGCTAGGCGGGCTCCCGGGAACTTCTCCAGGGCCAGCTGTGAATGTGCTGAGGACAGAAGCAGGCTCCCTGGCCTAGGGGTCGGTTCAGACAGTAACCAGCGTCCAGGCCAGGGAGCGGTTGGTGCCTGGGGTGGAGGTGGGTGGCTGCAGGGGCCCCCGTCTCAGGGGCAGACCACGTGGGGAGTCCTGGGTCCTGACTGACCCCCTCTCCTCTGGCCTGGACTGTGGGGGTCGGCACCCCCCCACCCCACCCCCGGCCAGCTTCTCTTCACACGGTCTCCTGCCTAGCAGGGGCTCCGGGAATGGGGTCCAGCACCCCAGCTGAGCCTTTGCTGACCGAAACCCCGAGCTGGTGAGAGTGAGACCCGCATTTCCAAAGCCCCTCTCTACTCCTTCCTGCCGACCTGAGCTTCCCCTAGACAGAGAACCCCTGGAGTTAGGATCTGCAACCTTGGCCGCCGGCAGTGAGGCCCGTGGGCTCCCGGTGGGATCCCTCTGATGGGGCAGGTGACCTTGGACCCGCGCATGGAGTCAGCTAGCTGCTGTTTGAAACCCTGGCTGGGGTGGGGTGGGGGCAGGGGTCTTCTAGCTCCTTCAGTTTCCCTGTAAACAACCTGGTCGGGCAGGCGCCCGCAGGCCGGCCGCTAGGTGGCAGTGGTGTTATTATGAAAACACCTCTGCCCAGGGCCCTGTTTCGGGCCTTAGGAGGCAGTTTGGTGAAAGACCCAGTTAGCATGGCAGCTTTTCTGAAAAACAGTCACAGTTGTTCTAAACAGGGGCCCCCGTAATTATTTGGCCTAATATTTGCTGTGCATAAAATCAGCCAATCCAGGGCAAGAGAGCAGCCGTTGGCCTTATAAAGACGCCTGTGTCCTCTGCGTTCAGCCGGGCCATCTGTCTTTGTCATGGCAGCCGGTTGACACCCCATATGTCGGCATTCGCCACGAGGCCCTTGAGCGGGAGCTATAGTTACAAGTGGCTTTTGAGTCATCCGAGCCTGGCGTTTCCCGGCCCCACCTCGCTCTGGAAGCCGAGCCGCGTATCTGCAGCTGCCACCCGGCCGCCTTTCTTCCCTGTGAAATCCCAGCGCGTCCCCACCCGGCACGCTTCCCTCTGCTCCAAAATTAAATTCGTAACGGACTCCCTCCCTGCTGACTCCAGCAGATCTCTGCCTGGAAACGGGCCGGGAGGTTGGGCCCTCACCCCCTGAAGGGCTCCGTTCTCTGTCCCCCACGAGTCCTGGGAGGCCTTCCCCCCAGCGTCTCATCAGAGCTGGCAGTGCAGTGCCCCAACATCGGGCAGCAGGACAAGTGAAGCCCCCAGATGCGTGTGGGGTTGGCTGCTTTGAGAAAGCCGGTCTCACGTGGTGGGGGTCCCAGATTTCCCCCCACAACCCAATGAACGTCTTTCTGGTGGAGAGTTGGGGAACTGGCGAGCCTGGGTCACCCCACAGCATGGAGCCTCGGCCCCCAGCTGCAGCCTGCCAGGGACAGAGGCTACGTGTTCGTGGAGACCTCTGTTTTGTAGAGAAATCGGGACTCGGCCCCCACGCCCTCCCGGTGTCTTCACTCTTCACTGCGATGCCCCCCCAACCCACTCCTGTGCTTTTCTGCTCATCAGCTTCACAAGGGTGGAGAGTTATTTCTGAAAGCACAGGGCGCCTTTCTCTAGGAAGGGAGCCCCGTCTTGGAGAGACGGTGGGGGAGAGCACAGGCTGACCTTCTCTAGGCACGGAGCCCGTCGCGGGGAGAGGCGGTGGGGGACTCTGCGTGGCGCCCTCCGTCCCTCCCAGGCTGTTGCAGATTGCCATCTTTGTATTTATAGTTAAAAATGTCACTTTGGGTTCCCCACCTCAGAAAGCTAGCAGAATCACCTCGGTATATTAAACATAAATCCCCCATTCTGGGCAAGCAGCCCTGCATGTAAACTATTGCCCTTTGGTATTTTAAAGAAGAAGAAAGAGAGTCTTGAAATGTGTAAGCGACCCCTCCTGCAGGCGGGCTACCGCGCGCACAGGCGCGGCCTTTCATGGCTTGGGGCCTGTGCTCGCCGCGTGAGCAGGCTTTGTGAACGCCCCACTCTCGGGGCCGGCGCTGTGGGCTGCTGCAGATCATGCTTGGCCGCCTGCCCAAATCCAAACTTCTTCACAAAACAAGGGTCTCCAAGAACCAAGCTCACTTCACTGATTTTACTTATTAAAACTTTCCAGATCCAGGTGCCGGCCTCCATCTCTCTGCCCATCCAGAGGTGGACGGCATGGCCCTGCGAACATCGGCAGGTCCCCCCAGTCTTTGGAGCCGCTTTGCCACGTGCAGCGTGCGGAGGTGGCTGCTCACCTCCCACCATCGGGGTCCCCTCCTCTCCCCAGCCCCCTTACGGGCCGGACTGGTGTACCGCGGCCGTGTGTTGGGGGTTCAGGCTGGGACTTAGCCGGCCCTCCTGCATTCTGAACTTTCAGTGAAAGACGTAAAACCAGTTAATTTGCAAAGCCGGTCTTGATTTATAGATGGCTTGCGTGTACATTTCATTGTACGTTACATGCGTTTTGTTTGCCAAGCTGAGCCAGGAGGGGTCTTGGTCTTGAATGTGGGTGAAGGCCTGTAGGTACTTCGGGTGGGAAACGTCCCGGGGAGGCAGCAGACGCGCGCTGTGCCCCGTTCTACTTGCCCCCCTGCCTGCAGTCTGGCCTGCCAGCTCCTGCTGGGAGCGGGGCTTCACTGGGCTCCGCCAGTGAAGAGCCGGCCTCAGTGAGAAGGGGCCTGTCACAGCAGTGGCTTCTGCTGCTGAAGGCCGAGGCCCAGCCCGCGTATCTGTCCTCTGGCCGTGCGTCTGTCCTGCAGGCGTGGGGCAGGCAGCTCCATCTCCCCCCGGACCGCCCCGCCGGGGTCCCGGGCTGAGCCCATCTGTTTTGTCCGCAGGCACACGGGCAGACCTTCACGTTCCCAGATCTGTTTCCCAAGGGAAAGCAGTCCGGAGGCCGCCCCACGGACGAGGACCTCCGGGACCAGGTGCTGGAGGAGCAGCGGCAGCACCGGAGCCCCGACCCGCGGCGTGGGGGCGTCCCGGGCTGGTTTGGCCTGTGACGGGCCAGCCGCCCCGCCAGAATAAAGTGCCGCTTGTGGAGACGGCCTGGCCCTGTGTGCTCTGCCCCAACCCCGCGCCGGGACCCGCCGTGTGAGCTGGCCTGGGTCCTCCTGGCCCCCTGGGCCTGCGGGCCCGAGACAGCCAGGCCGGCCCTGAACCGCGCCCCCCCACCACCCAGCGGCAGGGAGGCTGCCTGCCCCGAGCCCTGAAGTCACCCTGAGCCACCCCATTTAAAAGCCTGCCTTCATGCCCTTTGGGGAAGGGGGCAGTTAGAAAGTGGGGGGGTGAGGGCAGGGGGTCTGGGTGACGGGAGGGAGCCCGCCTGGCTGGGGGTCCCATTGGGCACAGTGGGCTTGCTGTGGAGGGTGGGGGGTCTGCAGGAAGCTGAGCTGAGTCCAGAGCGAGGTTGGTCCCCGGCAGGAAGCAGAGCCCGCAGGGAAGGTGGCCGCCGCCGAGGGCTCCGGGACGGGACGTGGCGAGCGGTCAGCAGAGGCTGCACCCGGGGGCGGGCGGGAAAGGAAGGGGTCTGGGGACCCATGGGGTGGGGGGCAGAGGCGGCACGGGGCTCCAGGAGCCGGTGCCTGGGAGCTGCCCATGGTCTGGTGTCTCCTGGAAGCAGGCTGCCGCTGGAAGCTGCCTCGAGCACCCCCGGGGGGTCAGCTGGGCCCGGCTCTGAGTGTCCGCGGTCTTGGGGGTCTGGGAGACAAGCAGGAAGGCGTCGTGGGTGCTCTGGGAATCAGGCTGTGTTCTCCCTGGGTGTGGGGGGGGGGGGGTCACAAGCCACAAGGGCTGGGGGACCACCCTCTGTGCAGCCTCCTGGGTCCCCAAAGCCCATCCTGGAGCTGGGCCGTCCCCTCCGTGGGGGAGACAGTGGGGAGCCAGCCCGCTGGCTCCCCCTCCCTGAGGGACCCCAGAGGCGTCACGTGGGCCTTTGAAGCTCCCCTCGCCTGAGGGTGAAGGTCCGGGCAAACTACAGCCTTCAGCGTTGATTTAAAGTGATGGGGAAGGTCGGGAGGGAGGCCGAGCGCAGAGTCAATGGTATTTTCCTGAGAGAAATAATTCATGGGGCCCCGCGGCCCCGAGGACCCCGACTCAAGGCCAGGGGAGGAAGCCCATCCTTCATCCGCTGCACGTCCAGAGCCGGCCGCCCCCGGATGCAGGCCCCCCGAGCCCCCCCCACCCGGTGGCCCGCCGCCCCGCTCGCGGGGGCCCCCACATCCCCCAGGGCCCGGCATCTGCGGGTCACGGCCACGGAGGAGGGGGCCGCCCCCCACCCCCAGTCTCCTCAAAACCCCCAGGGCCGGCGGGTGGGATGGCCACGGCCGGGCCGCTGGGACAGAGGCAGGCGGGAGGGAGGCTGGGCGCGGTGGCCAGGCAGGGGTGGGGGTTGCCTTGCAGGCCGCGCAAGAACAGGAAGCCAGTGGGCCTTCGGCTGGGGGGCTGCCCGCCCCACCCCCAGTCACGGAGCCTGGAGAAGGGGCTGTGTGACCCCCCCGCCCCTCGCCGGCTGCAGGCTGGAGGCTGACCGAGACAGCCGGCGCCTCGGGAGGCCCTGCCCCGGGATGCGGGCCCCGCGCTGCCTTCTCTGAGACCCCGGCTCCCACTTCCTCCCACAGCTGGGAGATGACGGCGCTGCAGACTCCTGGGCCCCGCCGCTTGTTCCCCTCTGCTCCCCACACACAGGGCCTGCAGGGGGGTCTCAGGAGCCCCTGGGCTGGGCTCGCCGAGGCCTCTGCTGGTCAGCCTTGTGGGGGGCTGGGCACAGGAGGGCCTGGTGCAGTGAACTTGGGCTCCCTTCCCTGTGTGGGGACAGCCCTGCTGGGAGCACCCCTGGGCCGGCGCTCGGGGAGAGCCCACTGCACTGCCCCCCAAGGTCCCCATCTACTGTGTGGCCATGGTGGCCAGTGTGGGGCCGTGAGACCCAGGGTCCAGCAGGGAGAGCTGGCGGGCCTTTGCCGCTGAGTTATGGCTGCAGCAGGCCCGGCCCGTGGCCCCCAGGACACATCCCAGACCCCCCGGCAGCGCCAGGTGAGGCCTGCCCGCCGGGCAGGGCCGCCAGGATGGAGCGGAAACCCATCTGGCCACAGCCCCTCTGCCGGCGTCTGGTTTTCCTCTCCCAGGGCCGGGGGCCCCCGGGGGGCCTCCCCATGGTGTCCTCACTCCAAGCACATTGCGGGAGTCGCCCACTGCAGGCGCCAGCTGCCTGGCCGGCCCCTCACCACTCGGGGAGGAGTGCTCGCTCCTCCTGCTGCCGGGACCCCCGCCTGAGTCCCAGGAAGCCTGCCTGTCTGAGGCTCCGTCCTCTGTGCTCTGGGTGGGCTCCCCGGCTGCCCCGACAGGGGGCCCAGGACAGGGACACAGCCATTACCGTTGCCTGCCCCCCCGCAACTCCACACCCCCCACCCCCCTGCTAGGCCTTAAAACACAGAGGGGACTGAAGAAATCAGATCAGGGGCCCTGATGGGGGCTCTGGCGGGGTCCCCCCACCTCCCGACTTCCGTGTAATTCTGAGCTCCGTGCACAAAGGCCTGAGTGTGCACCCTGGCCGGTCAGCCGCCCAGTCCTGCACGTCGGCTCGGCCACCCAGGAGAGCCCAGCCTGGGGTGCGAAGGGCGGGGGGGCCACCTCCTAGGCCGTGGCTCCTGCCTCCTGGCTGCGAAGACTGGGGCTCCCCCTCCTCACATCACAGAGGAAGGAAGAGCCCGCCAGGGTGGTTCTTTTGTGCTTCCAAGCAGCTTTATGGAGGTGCGGTTTGCATCCGTACAGTCCTCCCCTGCACGGAGTGTTCAGGCGGGGGTGTCTCCATGGCTGGCATCACTTTGAACACAGGTTGCTGTCACCCACAGAGCGACCCTGCACCCCGCCCCGGCCCCTGCCCACACGAGCCTGCACTCCGTCTCCGGACCTGCCTGTCGACGTGGCATGGCCGTGGAGTCACGGGGGTGTGATCTCCTGGGTCCTGCTTCTGTCACTCGCCATCACGGCCTGCAGGCCCACCCAGGCCAAGCGGCACCTCTTTAAGGTCGAGCAACACTCCGCCGCACTCCGCCGCGTGCGGGAGTGGACTTCACGTGACCTGTTTGCCCGTGGGAGCTCGGCATGCGTGTTACTGCTGCTCTGGGGGGTGGGGAGCTTAGCCTGGAATGTTTCATGGCAGGCCGGGCCTGCCACACCACCACCCAGGTTGTTTATCAGCCTCTGAACGTCCCCGCAGGCTGTGGGGAGAGGGGCCGGGTCCAGTGCTGAGGCCTGGGTGGGGATGTCACCCCAGCCCGCCCCCTTGGGGGCCTGGGAGCACCACTGGGGCCAGGGTTGGGGTCGGGGGACTGGCTTGGGGAGGGGCTTTCCAGCCAGCCCTGGGACGGCATTCCCGTGCCCCCTGCTTGCCTGCAGTGCTTCTCCCCGGGTGCAGACCACGCGTGGCTCCGGCCCTCAGAAGGCCTGTCAGCCCCACGTGAGCTCTGGCCCTTTTCTCCTGCCTCAGCTTCATGACCCACACTGAGTCCCGTCCTGACCAAGGTGCCCACCCCCTCCTGGAGCCACGCTGGCTCTCCCTCGGGGTGCCCCCACCCCGGGCAGTTCCCTCCACTTCCGCCCGTGCCCCCACCTGCCTGCCCGGCTTGTCTCAGGGTGCTCGGCACCCTGGGAGAAACGGCAAGGTGGCCCAGAGCCTGGGTCTCCTTCCCAGCGCCCCACCTGCCCCACCCAGGGGGAGCCTTGCCCCGCATGTGCAGCCAGACACCCCGAGGCAGACGCAGGGACCCCAGGGCCGCCGGCTGCCTGCACGGCACACACGTCGCTCCTTCGTGCCTGTGATCACCCCCAGCGCCCATTGCCCCGGTCACTTCATTATTTCTCTGACCAGGGCTTTTCCTGGTCAAAATGATCAACATTTTTTGTGCTGCTCCCACATCTGGCTTTGATTGGCCCCCGCCTCCTCGGGTGGGTCTGGACCCCTGAGTCTGCAGTGGAGGGAAGGCAAACCGGCCCACTCTCCTCCCCGGGAGTGCCTGGGGGACGCCGTCCTTTCCCCCACCACCTCATATCTGCACCCTGCCTGGGCCCAGCTCTGCGGGCGCATCCCCGGTTCCGCCTCTGCAGGGCTGGGGCTGGGGCGCCCCTCATGCCTAGGCCCTTTCCACCCCGTGGCCCCAGTGGCCTCCAAGGGGGCCCCACAGACTCGGCCTGCAGGTCTCCTCGCCGGGGTCCTCCCTCTCCCCTGGGCGGGTGCTCTTTTCTCCATGAAGGCGCCCCCAAGAGTGTCCTCGAGGAGAGTCCTGGTTTGGGGCGCCCAGCAGGCCACTCTGCAGGTCGAAGTCAGCCCCCCTTTCCTCTGGCCCGCCCGCATGGGTGACCTGTCCCTTTAGTCCTCCCAGCCCGAGTCCCAGGAGCTGCTTGCCCCCCGAGCCTCTGCCCCAAGCCAGCCCTCCTGCTGCCGAAACTGGCGGAGGGGACAGCACAGGCTCTGACATGGGAGGTGCTGCTTTTTGAGCAGGAGAACCCGCCAGTGCCTGGATGCTTTTAGAATCGGCACTGACGGTGTAGGGGGGTCTGTGCCCCCTGCCCCGCTCCTAACGTGCATGTGCAGAGGCTTTCTGGATGCCCCCCTTGCTGTGCCTCCTCCAGCCCCGTGACACTCCGCATGGCCACAGGCCCTGGGCAACAGGCCTCTGGGCTGTGGGCAGAGGGGTGGCGGGACGGTGCCCGCCTGCAGAAGCATGCCCGCCGACCACCAGGGAGGCCGGCCCTCAGGGGCGACCGCTGGGCTGGGCCTCGCGTCCCCTCGGAGGCGGGCGGTGCGGGCCTCACAGACCCCCTCAGGCCGCGCTGGAGCCCTGACAGCCGGGACAGCTCACGCTGCTGCCGGGGTCTCTCTGGACTTCGCTGGCGGCCAGAGCCCTAAATAACTTAGAAAAACCAGCGTCAACCCCAAACCGTGGGATATCTGATTTGTAGCCCTAATAAAACCCCACGCCTGCGGTCAGAGGGGGAGCCGTGTGAGTCCGGAGGTAGAGAGGCCGTGTGTCACGCGGGTGTGTGTGCACGTGTGTGAGCGAGAGTTTGAGTGAGGGGTACTGTAGGGGGGAGGCCCCCTCAGCTCCGGGCCCCACTGAGGCCTGCCGTGGGCCCCGGGGTGGGCGGCCCCTCGCTCTAGTGCTGCGGGGCCTCGAGGCCCAGGCGTCCGGCCCTCCCCTCCGAGCTGCCGGCCTTGCTGCCATGAAGCCTGGGCTGCGGCCTTGTCCTTCTCATCCACTGATGCCCACGTTCTCCACCCGGGGGTGCGTCCCCCTGCAGACCCCTGCCCAGGCCAGGGCTCTGTCCCCACGGCTGCCCATCACTGTGCCCGGCGTCCTGTGCGGCCTGCCATGCCCCAGGTCCCTGCCAGGTGACCCCCGCACGTGTCCACGGAGTGGCGGGCTGGGCGCGGCAGAGGCCCCAGGAGGTCAGTAGAACTGTGGGAGGGCCCACGGGGCATCCAGGCCTGGGATGGGGGGAGGTGGGCACCTGGTCACTGCCGCTGTGGCGGCCCTGAATGTGCCACCCTTCCTGCTGGTCTGAGAAACATCCCTTCACGCTGGCCCGTGACCCCCACGGAGCCTTGGCTGCTGGTCCCTCCGGAGCAACTCCAGGACTCTGCTCCTCCAGCCCGCGGGCAATCTAACCCGCATACAGAGTGTCCCTGGGGGTGCACCCAGCCCCACACGCTGCCCCTGCTGCCCGGCCAGCCCCTGGCACCCCCAGAACCCCGGCTGCCCGCTCTGTGGTCCAGGGGGCCGCCTGGCCTCGGGAGTCTCTGCGCTGCTGTTGGTTCTGTTTCCACCTAAGAAGACCCTCCGTCCCCGGGTTCCTTCCTGCTGTGTCCCTTGGCCCCATGTGTCTCTCAACTCGGGGCTCGTGAATTTCCCCTCCCACCGCTCTACGAGGCTTCCCCCCGGGCCTTGAGGGGCTTCAGGAAAGGCCCTCGCCTCCCGAGGTGCATCTGTGTGGCTGAGTGTGTGGGGGGGTGATGCCCCCAGAACTAGTCCAAGTCACTTGTCCCCAGAAACCACAACTGGTGTGCCCCCCCACCCACGCCACCCAGGTCTCCCCTGGATCTGGGGGCCACCTGGTGCGTGACCACACTGGGCTTGCCCTGTGTCCCCAAGAAGAGGCAGCGCAAGTGCCCCAAGGTGTCTCCTAAAAATAACAGTCGGGCACGGGGCCCTCGGGGCCAGTCCTGAAGGAGGCCAGTGGGATTAAGACCAGCTGCCGCTCCCATCCCCAGCCTGTCCTCACCTCCCGAGCGTCCCCGGCTTCCCCGTCCCCTGGCCTCACCCCGGCTAAATCCGCCTTGGCCCCTCGGCTGGTACAAAACAGGAAAACTGTGCGTTCCGAGCCTCCTCTGGGGCTTAGGGGGTAAGGGGAGCCGCAGCTGTGAGCAGAGTGGTGAGCGACGCCCTTTATCTGAAAATATCGAGTTGCCGCCGGGATGCTGGGCCCGCGTGCCAGCCCTCCTGGCTCCTGCTGAAATTCAAATAGCTTCAAGAGGTGGGTCGCAGCTGTCCACATCAGTCAAGATGACCCCGGCCGGAACGGGTCCCAGCTCCCCTGAACGCAGGCTTTGCCAGGGTGCTGGAAGGCCCCCCGGAGAGGCCCCCAGGAGGGGAGCAGAAAGTGACCACACCGGTCATCCCAAAGCCCTGGCGGCAGGCTTGGCCTCCATTCCCAGGGCCGGCCGACGTCCTCCCGGTTTCTCCTCCCCACCCAGAGACCCCGTACGGGCCGGAGTGCTAGGCCCCGTCCCGGGCAGAGCCCCAGGCACCAAGGCCGCGGGGGACCGCGGGGCGTGGGGGCAGGAGGGAGGCAGGACAGGAAGTGTCGCCCGGGGTCTGTGTGCCGGGACAGAGGGGCAGGGAACCAGGAAGGCCCTTACAGCAGGAAGCTGGGACCCAGAGCAGCAAGGAAGAGGCTGCAGGCCGCGCGGTGACCCCGGGGCAGGAGGGGGCCAGGCGCCGGCTGGGCGTGCTGGGCCTGGCATGCGGGCCACATGCTTGCCCACGGGGCTCATGGAACATTCTTGCAGGGGGCCGGGGCCCGAGGTGTGTGCATCCCGAGGTGGGGGGGTGGGCGCCGGGCGCTATAACGGGAGGAACACACACACTTAGTCACCTCTGAGGTATGGCTCCCCGGCCGCACCCGTGTCGTTGCCGTGGCGACTCCGGGAGGGGCTGCAAACAGCCCCAAACAGAGTGGCCCCCTGACTCCTGGTCGCCCCCTCGAGGGGTGGGACGCTCGGAGAGACACTGCCAAGTTTGGGAGAAGGAGCTTGCAGGCTGGCCTCGCTCCAGCCCTGTCCTGGGATGTGTGCACCCCATCCCAGCCCTGCCCCGCCTGGCCCGGAGCCTGGAGCCACTTGGGGGCCAGGGCACCAGGGCTGAGGGGCTGGGACCAGGTGGCCAGGCCCCCCAGGTTCAGGGCACCCCAGAGTGCTGGGTTGGTCTCTTTGTCAAGAGAGGGGCCTGGCTTGCTTCAAACTCAGATTCCGGGGGCTTTCGGGCCTGTGACTCACGGACAAGCCCCCTCCCAGCACATCTGCCTCTCCTTCCATTAAAGTAGAGACCTAGTGATCCCCACCGCAAGTCCCCCTGCTGCTCAAGCTGTCAGGGTCCTGGGCCATCCGAGCGGGACTGGAGTAGGGGGCACGGGTAAGGAGGGGTCCCCAGGATGGAGTCCCAGGGCGGCCGCCTGATGAGGCAGTCATGTTACACCCTGAGGGTGGTCAGGGCCAGCGTTCAGCCTGGGAGCCCTGACCCCTAAGAGAGGCCCCTTCCTACCGCCCCCTCCCCAGGAATGCAGCCCGGGGCTTGGCACCCACATGCCCAAGGAGCACCCACCCGCCTTTCTGGGGTGCCGGCCTGGCCCGAGCAGTGACCTGGGATTGGCCAAGGGCTGAAGAGGAGGCTTTGGTCCAGGGCAGGGACTGCCAGGGACCACCTAGAGGGGTTCTGTCTGCAAAGCGGGGAGCGTGCCAACGGCCTGGGCAGCCTGGGGCATCTTTCATGCCCCCCAGCAGGCTGACACCTGGGCCCACCAGGGCAGCCCAGAGCTCCCGCACCCACCGCACCCAGGCTGGGCCCCCGGAGGGTGGACGGCCTGGGTGGACCCAGCGCCAGGGCTCGGGTGGGAGACGGTGTCTCTCAACTGTGCGTGCATCATGCCCCCATGGGCGGCGCTGTCGGCCAGGAGGGAGCCAGGCCCTGCTCGGAAAGGTCGTGTGCGGTGACGGCTGCACTGCCCTTCCCGGCCCAGCTGTCGGCAACCTGAACCCGGGGCGAGGGCTAAATCAGGGTCTGACGCAGGGGCCGAGGCATCACGGGACGTCCGAGGCTCCATGGCCGCAGGCGCGTCCAGCAGGGCAGCCGGCAGCCACACGCGTTTCCCATCGCACTCGAGCATGCCTGCCGTGTGGATGCCTGGCCCCCCGAGGGCCCGGGCTCAGCCCCCTCCCCAGCCCCAGCTCGGGCCCCCAGCCCCTGCCTTCCGGCCCTCATCGGCGTTCCGGGTTAAGGGCCCGGGTTCAGCCCTCCTCGCACGGCTGGGTCTTATCTCTGGGAAAGAGATTATGGTGCTTCTGACATTAAATTTTCATGCTGAAGTTTTCAGCATGTAGTTTGAAAAGTTTTTTTTTTTTTTTTTCCCCAAATAGCACCTGGAGGGGAGGACAAGAAGGATGTTGAGTCTGCACAAAAACGACTTTGAACCTGGGGGTGGGAGGGACCCACCATCCGTCAAGTCTCGCTCCATGCTGCGGCCAACCCCTCCCCCTCCCCGAACTTGAGTTATGGATTCCGGCCACACAAGCCTCCTCGCTGGGGCTCGGCTCCCACCAGAACCCCTCCAGCCCCCCAAATCCTGCCAGCTGCCAGTCCCTGGACTTGGGGTGGGTGCCCAGGGTGGCCTGAGGTCACAGGGCTTTAGCATCGCGCATTGTTCATTGTCCTGGGCGCCAGCCCCCGGCGGCCACGCTCACGTTTGCGGGGCTGCGGGCAGCCAGCTGTCCTGTACCCCACCCCCACCCCCGGCCCCAGGAGAGGCGCGCTGAGGGAACCAAGGGCTGGAGACCGCGCTGTGCCCCGGGGGTCCTGGGGTCCCCACTGTGGCAAGCGTTTCTGCCCAACTGTGTCTTCAGGAGGCTGAAGGGCCTACTTGGGAAACCTAGTCTCAAACTCGTGGGTTGGGTCGTTTCGATCTAGGGCTTTCCGAACATCGGGTCCACTAGAGGTCACCCACTGACCCCGGCCTGCCTCATTATGTCCCAGCCGGACGGCTGTGACACCTGATGGGATCCAGAAGGCCTGGGGCGGGCGGCGGGCTGGAGGTGGGGGTGGGGCAGCCGGCCAGGTTGGGCTGGGGGCTGCGGGCTCTGCTCGCCCAGCCCCACCCGAGCTCCAGGGCTCTGAGCAGAGGGCCCCCCTCATCGCCTGCAGGCCAGCCGGGGCCTCCGGGGCCCGAGTCCGGGTGGGCTCCCCACATCCTGAATGTCCTCAGTGTCGGCCAGGCCCGTGTCCTTGGCCTGTGGGCCTGCTCCCACTCGGGACGTGGCCCTGCGCCTTCCAGGCCCACTCCCTTCCCACGGCCCCGAGGGTGAGGGGCGGCCCCAGGTACACCGTCCCCCAGGAGCCTCCTTCCAGCCTCAGCAAGCCCCGCGCGCCCCTCCTGGCGAGACGGAGCGGCCCCCACCCTGCCCAGCCCACCACCCCGGAGCCCCAGCTGCCCTCTACAGCCGGGGTCCCTCTCGGGCCGTCCCTCCTGGCCCTCATGGCCTGTTCCTCAGGAAACGGAATTATCGGGCTTGATCCGAGACCCCCTTCTCTCTCATGACCTCCCCGCGGCCCCAGACGAGGCCCACACACAGAAGAGGTCTCCCCGAGGTCCAGCGGGCTGCCCTCACCTCATCTCCAGACGAGCCGGCCCACCTGTGGTCCCAGCCCACCCCTCTTTCTCCCTTGGGGTCCCTGATGGACGCCCCCTACACCTGCCCTGTGGCTCTTGGCCCTTCTCTACTTCCTGCCCAAGTGCTGCCCACTCTCACCCGCAGTGACCCATCGAGAGTGACCACCGGGGCATGCTCGGGTCCTTCCCGTGCCCGCCAGGCCTCCTCCTGCAGAAAGACCCTGGGGATTTGCTTCTGGGCTGCTCTGCGAGCCCCCCCAGTGCCTCCACCCTGCCTGGGGCCGAGCCCCGCCCTGCAGCCCCCGTCTTCCAGGCGCCAGTTAGCCCTGAGGTCAAGCCTTCCTCCGTCAGGAGGGGGCCCCGTGAGAACTGGGGGCAGGAGGGGGGCACGTGGGAAGGTGCCCTCGGGGCCGGCAGGGCCTCTGGCTCCATCCGCTTCCTTCCTCCTCCCTCGGCTCCCAGGGGAAAGGTGCTCGGAGCAGGGTCTCGGAGGAGGCCTGAGTGAGGGACCCGCCCGGGATGTCTGACGCATGGTGGACGTTTAACCCTCTCCCTGGTGACGCGGACAGCCCGGCCCGGAGTGACCAGGCATGCCCGCCCCAGGCACAGAGCCGGCAGGGCCGGTGGCCCCGGAGCCCTGGAAAGGGGAGACAGGGCCGCAGTGCCCAGGGCGGGCAGCTGCCTCTTCCTGTCCCCTCTGGGCCCGGCTTGTGGGCTCAGAGCTCCGTGCTCGCTGCAAACCCCGCACTCAGCGAACGGCCCGGCCACCTTCCCCGGGGACCCTCCCACCACGCTCCTCTGGGGCCTCTCCTCTCTCCTTACCCTTCCTGCCCACCCCAAGGCCCTTCCCAACTCCTAAGGGGAGCAAAGTGGCCAGGGTGCCCTCTTCCCCGCCGCTCCCCCTCCACCTGCTGGCCCAGCTACAGAGACAGGTGGGCGAGCCCCGGGAGGAGGGCACCCCAGACCTGCCTGGAACCCCGCAGGCAGCCGTGGCCCCTGGGAACGGGATCCAGACAACAGGCCAGCACGTCTCTTGGGATGGGAAGTCCTGTTCAAGTAAGGCCTTGGCTCTGCTGGCTGGAGGACCAGGTTGTTTCTGGATCCCCTGTGCCTTCACCTTGCCCAGGGACCCCAAGTCCAGTCCCACCGAGGTTCAGAGGCTCATGAGCACTTCAGCGGGGCCTCAGGGTCATGTGGCAAGGTGAGCGGCAGCGCACCCTCACCCGGCGCTGGAACGAGGCGGCCTCGGCCAAACTCACACAGTCACCGCAGCCGCCGGGGCTCAGCTGCCCCTTAGATGGAGATGCTCAGGCCCCAGTGCGGTGACCACTCACTGGCCCAGGCCAGACACGGCCCCGCCAGGTGAGAGCCGCCCCCATCCCAGGACACGCTCCAGCCGCCCCTGGCTGAGGTTCTCCATCCAGCGGTTCCACAGAGAGATCCCCTGGCCCCCACGCACCCATCCCCACCCGCCGGCATGGCTTCCTTGGGCGTCCATCAGCCACCTCGACCCCCAGGGCCCCCAGGCCACCACCGTCATGGCCCAGAGTCTCACTGCATCTTTCTTGCCTGCTGCCCTCCTGCTGCTCTGGGAGAGGCAGAGCAGGAAGCGGGTGGGAGTTTCAGGGTGGCCCAGAGCACCTCTGGGGAGAGGAGGTTGCCAGGAGGCTGGAGCAGAAACTGAACCACCTGTGAGAGAGAGCCTGGGAAGGGCAGACAGCGTTCAGTGGGGACAAGGGGAGGAGAAGAGGAAGGATTTGGGGGAGAGAGACAGCTCGGGGCTTGGGGAAGGGGACAAACATGAGCCTGGAAGAGGCAGAGGACTAGAGGGGAGGGAATGGAGCCCCGGGGCCGGAGGGAAGAGTGTTCTGATGCCCACTCCAGGGGAGAGGAGGGGGTGGGCACAGGGTGGGCAGCGTCCGTCCATCCGAAGAACAGCATCTTCCTTCTTGCTGAGGAAGCAAGATGGGAGTGATTGTGTGTGGCCGTGTGTAGCTGTGGGGGCCCTCGGCGCCCCTCACCCCCACCGCCATCCACATGGGCAGCTGGGGTCCCCTCCAGTGGCGGACACAAAGCTGGAAGAGACATGTGTATCTCGGAGGTTGTCAGTGGAGGCAGGGGACGTAGGATGGGCTGGGAGTCCCTGGCCACATTCTGCCCTCGTGGCAGCCCTGTTGGAGGCTGGGGCATCTCTGGGCAATGTGGGGGTCGGGGCGGGGAAGGAGGGGTTATAGACAGACAGTGGTCTTCAGAGCTGTCCCGCGTTCCCTCCCAGACTGAGGGCAGGGTGCTGGGGTTCGGGGTCTGGATAAAGGGGGCCTTGTCCCAGGGGCCAAGTGGTGTCGAGTCACTCAATCAGAAGAGACACTGAGGAGACTTCTAGAGACCCAGATCTGCCTCCTCGCCCTTGCCCCTTTCCCAGGACCCCCCTCAGGGCCAGCGGGGCCTGAGCTCTGCGGCCCCCTGTGGACCCCGCCGCGCCGGGCCACGGGCCCCTTCCCTCCTGGCCTCTGTTCTCTCACCTGAGGGGACGGCCTGTCTCCATGGAGCTGGGGCTGGATGGTGTCTGAAGAAACCCCACAGAACGCACAGCACCGTGGTGTTCAAGGCCCAAGTCGGGGGGTGGGGGGGGGCAGGACAAAGGTGCAGGGCGGGGCCCGGACCCCTGGCGCCTTTGTTCAGCTGGCACCAATGATTTGCTTAAATCAGAGCTCCCAGCCCAGTGGGGTTGGGGGCTCAGGAAATAGGGTGAGGGGCACAGGGGCCTTTCCCTGACGACGTCTGCTTCTCCCTGAAGCCAATTAGACTCCACGCAAGGCCCGTGGCGGTGGCCTACTTGTCCAGTGGGAGCAGGGTGCGAGAGGGTGGAGCGGACCAGCCTTCTGGGACCAGGGCGCCCTGGAGGGCCAGCTGCACTCCCTACCTCCTGGAAGCCAGGGTGGGAGGGAACAGGCTGACACTGCGTGGGATTGGAGACACTTCCTGATTCGGGGTGGGGCTGAGCTCCCCCAGGGGCCACGGCTGGACACTTGGGTGCCAAGGTCCCGGCTGGGGCTGGCAGAGGGGCGGCCGCCTCCAGGTGGGACTCGGACTCTCCTTCAGGGAGCAGTGGCCAAGGGGAGGCATCACCCACTCCAGGGCAGGAACCCCAGCACCCCGTGGTCACATCCTTAGAGCCCAGAAGCCCTCACCTGGCCCTGTGCCGGGCTGGACCCTGAGGCTCTTCAAGGACTAGCTCCAGCCTGGACACCTGGGAACTGACCTGTCCCAAGCTGGACAGCCGAGACGCGGTGGCCGTGCTGGGCTCCAGCCCAAGGTGGTCTCCGGGTTGGTGCTGGGGGCTGGGGGGAGAGGGTTGCTTTTCATGGTTTGGCTGAGGGGACGGCAAAGATGTCCTCCGTCCCAACCCAGGCGCCTCCTTCACGCCTGGACATGGCCGCACGCCGGTCTCCATCCCAGGTCCATCCTTGACCATCTCACCAAGACCCGGGGACACACAGTGTCTTCTCCCCCACCGGCCGGCTGGGAAATGGCCCACGATGCAGGGCGCACGCCAGGATGGCCGGGGATTGGTCACTGCCTGAATGTCCGCGGACGGATGCCCGGGTGCCCTTGGGCAGCCTTCCCCTCGCCACAGGCTGTCCAGGCCGGGAAACCCTAAGCCAAGGGGATTAAGAAGAAAGGACAGAATCGGCCGTTCCTTTGGCTGTGCCTGATTGAGCCTCATTTAGTGTATATTCGCTCGGTGGGTACAAACACGGAGGTGGCGACGCCAGGAGCCCGGCCCCGCTCGCATCTCTCTCCTTAGCGGGCTCGGAGGCCGCCACGCCCCCACCACCACGCCACGCCCCCACAACGTCCCACTGCCACGCCACGCCCCCACCACGCCACGTCCCACCACTACGCCATGCCCCCCCACCCCCCACCGCCACGCCACGCCCCCACGGCAGCCACGCCCCACCACGCCCCGACCACGGCAAGGCAGGCCCCAACACACCACGCCCTCGCCACGCCTCGCCCCCACCTGCCACGCCTCAGCCCCTGTTACGCCACACCCCCTGCCATGCCACGCCACGCCCCCTGCCACGCCCACCGGTCCCAGGGGCGCCTTCTTGCACATTCCTGTCGTCAGCCAGGAGGGCTCCTTTGGAGGGATGGGATGCGTGGGGACCCTCTGCGTGCACCCCTAAGCCGGTTCCCAGGACCCCGCTTGGCCCCCGCTCTGTCCACAGCCTGGAAAGTCCTTCCTCCCCGGGGTCTCCGCTCCACGTGGGTGCAGGAGCTGCGGGCCTCTTGCCCTGGGCCACGCTGGGGGACGCCCTCCCCAGACCCCGGCCCCTTCCCACCTGGGACCCAGGCATCTCCTGTCAGCTGAAATTCACTTTGAGGGGGGTCTGGGCACCCGGAGCTCCTGTGACTGCAGAGCTGGGGTCTTGGGCTGCCTGATTGGGGGCCCCAGGGTCCCCCCTGCACCCTCCTGGCTCCCTCCCCTGCTGGAGGCTTCCTGGGGTGAGGTGAGGTGGAGGGAAAGCCACTTGGGTCCTTCCCAGGGTGAGGTGGGCAGAAAGGGCACTGTGGCCCCTGCTGCCCTCCCACCTGTCAGAAACAGGACGTTGACGGTGGCCTAAACTGCCAAATACTGCAGGCCCCTTGGGGGTGGGGGAGGGCTGCCAAAGGGACCCCAACGGACGGTCCAGGATCTGCGCTCACCACCCCCGAACACACCCCTCCAGCCCACGCTGGTCTATCCCCTGCTGGGCACAGCCTCCCACACAGGACCCTCCCGGGGTTCTGGGATGGGCCTGGTTCTGTTTTACTCCGTGACAGAGCCGCCGCAGTGCTGGCTTGGAGGGGTGTGGGTGGGGCTGGCTGTCCCCCGGCCCACTCACAGACCCGACCACTTAACAAGTAATGAAGTCCAGGTGGCCCCTTGTGAGCCTAGATCCTCGCTGGCTGCAGGACCCACATCCTGCCCTGGAGCAGCTAATGACAGCCAGAGGCTGCAAGGCGAGACCCCCTCCCCTTTGCTGGCAGGGCCATGTGGCCAGCCCTCCAGCCGGCAGGTGGGCAGCCGGGCCCCAGCCTCGGGATGTGGGCCCCTTCTCTGCATCTCCCCGGTCTATCCCCCTGGGTCCTGCCGCCTTGACCCAGCCTGGGGACTTGGGGAGAGTAGTTGACATTTCTGTCTCACGTGGCCCCTGAGGAAGTGACACCGACTGGCCTTCCTGCCCGTCTGCCTCCTGGGGTGAGGTTCCAGGAGGCCGGGTGAGGCAAGGCCTTTCTGCTTGAGCAGAGGAAGAGCCCAGAGCAATGGTGATGGCTGCCCAGCCGCGGGAGGGTGCCCACCACCTCCCTACCCCTGACAGGTGAGCCCGATGCAGCCTCTGTTACATCCTTTTCACCCCAATAAAGCAAAGACCACTCACAGGGCTGTGACACAGATGCGCTCCGGACTGTCTGTAGGCGCCACGCTCCCCAGGGGGCAGCACCCATGGGCAGCAAGGGGGTGTCCCACCGGCCCAGCCCTGGGGCCACTGCACCTGCTGGCTCCACCCGACCCCACCAGGACAGTCTCCTCTCATGCCGCCTGCGCAGACAGGCCCAGCCCGGGCCCAGGCCAGCAGCGGAAGCTGATGGGTGGGTTGTGGGGACACACTCGGGGCCCCCTCTTCACGTCTCCCAGGAAATGGAGGATTTGTCCTCCAGGAAAGTAGCTGGGCTCAGTGACCAGGCCTGCAGGGTGGACGTGGAAAGAGTCTGGGTTTGGGGGGGCACTCTGAGAAGTTCAGAAAGGCAGCAGGAGCCCCCCCAGAGAAGGGCGAGGGGGTCACAGGACGCAGATTTCAGGTGGCCAGCTGCAGGTCAAAGTCAGCCGAGGTGGACACCAGGCCACACTGCCTCGGGGTTGTCCGGCAGGCAGGAGATGGAATTATGATCTTTGTTACGGAAAGGATTAGAAAATGGCTGCTGGAGAGTATTGAGTTGGAGCTGCGAGGTGGAGGAGCTGGGAGCTGAGCAAGGGGAGGCCGGCCAGCCCGGGGGAGGCCTAGGGTCCAGGCCCGTGTAGGGGCCGCTGGCTGCAGCCCGAGACCTGAGCGCTGCTGCAGCCCACCCCGGGCTGCCGTCCAGCAGAAAAGTGCTGGCCTTGCAACTTCAGATGGATCCAGAGTTGTGCAACTCTGGGCTGGCTGAGACCAGGGCGGGCCTGCAAAACGTGTGAGAGGAGGCCTGGGATCTGCAGTCGGGCCCCCCCTGCTCCCCCATCGTCGGCAGGGAGCCCACCTGGGGCTGCAGGGTTGGGCACCTCGCTGCCAGCTGCGCCTGTGCAAATACGTCCTTCGGGCCCCGGAGCCCTCGAGCTGGGCCTGGCAGAGCGGGTCCCGGCCCCCAGCAGCGCCGGCCCTGTGCACTCCTGTGGCCCAGCCCACGTGCTAGCCTTTCCAGGAGGGCGCCTGGCCCCACGGGAGGCCCCCTCCATGCATCCAGGGCCCTGTCTGTGGAGCCCGCCTGCAGGCTATGTCAGGTCGTGGCTGGCCCATCCTGGGTCCCACGAGTGGGTGTCAGGGCTGGTTCCCGCGCCCTGAGCCAGGTAGCTCTGCCCAGGCGGATGGACTCGTGGGGCAGAGCCTGTGGCCAGGTGGACACAGTGGTTCCTGTTGGAGCCCCATCCACCTCCGTCGGGGGCCATTTGGAGGCCAGAAATCCAGTGAAGGAGCGGAACGGGGCTGCGGGCAGGAGGGGTCTGGGGAGCATCTCCTCGCAGCTTTCCCATGACGCCCCCATAATCTGGGCTCTTCTCCTTGGCACCCCCGCACCTCACAGCTGCTGGGCCCGGCCAGCTGCTCCTCCCCCTCCCCGGGCCAAGACGAGCAAGTGTCCGGGCATTGCGGCCTTTCCCATGGCAGGGGGGGGCGCTGGGGGGCGGCGAGGAATTTGAGGAGGAAGCAGCAGTGGCCCGAGAATTTGGAAAATGTGTCCAACTGCTTGGAGCACTGGGAAGATGCCGGCCGGGGGATTAGGAGGAGGAGGGGGGTGGACGCAGTCCTGGGTGGGCCATGACGGATGGGGCGGCCGGGGCTCCAGCGGGAGAAGGCGGCCCGTCCGAGCGGGTGAGCTGAGGAGGGCAGCTGTCCCCATCCCTCAGCCGGCCCCCTCCTGCCGGCCTCTCAGCGGACACCTCTGACCCCAGGCTGCTGAGGCTGGACCCTGGGCCTGGTCTGCTCCCGCAGGCTGCCCTGGCCTGAGACGGGCCCTGGGTGTTCAGGGCGTGGGGTCCTCGGCAGGCAAGGCTGAACGCTGACCGCCTCCTCCGCCAACTCTGTCTCCTCTCCAGCTCTCTCCTCAAGGGCTGGAGGCCCCCAGTTTGGGCCCTCAGTGGGGGCGCCCGTCCGGGAAGAGGGGGGAGCTGAGGCTGCTGCCTGGTGGGTCTGGCCCCTGGGAACCCTCAGAACAGCAGCTGGCCCTGCCGCTTGGAGCCGGCTGACAGGTTCGGCCAGCCCTGGGCTAAGCCCTCCGTGATTAATTGTGGTGGATATTCACACCAGGGGGAGTGGGCCCTTGGCTAAGCCCAGCAGCTGCTCGTGGGGGCCCAGGGGGGCTCGGGGCGCCTCCTCCATCGTCCACGCCCCACCCTGCCGGCCTGCACCAGCTTCACCGGCTTGCCTGAACCGGCCCAGTCCCCTCTCGGGGGTCTCAGGGAGGTGCCCCTTCCCCCTAGAGTGAACAGGCATGGGGGCCGGGGCTTTGATGACCTTACATAAACCAGATCGTCCCTGGGCCATGGAGGCAGCACTGGGACGTGAGATTCCAGCTGCCCCCCGCCAGGTCTGAGCTCATCTGCAGCCCCAGAGCTGCAGAAAACCATGCTGCCCCCGCAGGCAGAGGCGGGCTCCGCTCCTGGGTACAGAGGGGCCCCAGGACCAGTGACTCTGTGGGGATTGCAGGCCCTGGGGATGGGGAGAGGGGAGGAGCAGGGCGCGGACCCGGTGCCGGGACCACCAGGCCTTCCGGAACATCCGACCGTGAGGGGGCGGATCCGGAGTTGGATTTTGACCTGGAAAACAAGCTTTTTCCAGAAAAGGGAGAGGGGGCCCGCAGGGGCCGCTGGCCACATCTCCCTGACCCCTGACCCCTGGCTCTGGCGTTAGCTCAGCCAGCTTTGCAGAGACCCGGCAGAAAATCCCCTGGGTCACTGACTCCCGGGCCCCCTCCTGTGTCCTCCTCACTGGCCTCCTCTCCCTGCCCACCCCTCCCGGCTGCTCGGATTCTCCAGAGGTGCCTGGGAAAAGGCCCTGCCCCCCGCATCCTGGCGCCTGCCTGCCTGTCCGCCCCCCCCAAGGGGAGCAGGAGGGGTTCCGGCTCTGTCCCCCGTGGCCCTGAGTGCGGGGCACCCTCGTCGCTGTGCTCAGACAAGGGTGGGAAACTCAATGTGAGGCGACCCCAGAGGCCGGCCTGGGCGCAGAGGGCATCAGGCCTGGCGAAGGTCTCGTGCCGCCCACCTGCATGGGCAGCGGCCCCAGAGTGTGGGCCACCCCCACCCCGTCCTGGCCTTTGGTCCCCTCTCTTCACGGGTCAAAGCGGGGTCCGCCTTACAGGGCTTCTTTATGCCCCGTCCTGGGCGTCCCCCAGGGGCAAGAGGCTGCAGTAGGGCCCTGCGGGCGGGTTCCCGGGGCACCAGCCTGTCCAGCCTGCCCCAGCCCAGGAGCCCTCCCAGGGCAGCGTAATTGTGGGAAATGCAGGCCACATGCCTCAGGCTCATTTATACCTAATTCAATACAATGAGCTTCCCGGGGCCTTTGATGTCCCAGGACCTGCCGGCCTTTAGTGCCTTGTGGGCTGCAAGGCCGGAAGCCATGGTTTAGGGCAGAGCTGGGCGCCTCCTCCCCTCTGCGGTGGGCTCTCAGGGACCCAGGGGCTGGTTTCCCTGGGGAGGGAAACCTGGTTGCCAGGCAGCCTTGGTAGCCGCACGGGCCTCCCCCAGCACCCTGGACCCGTCCCCAGACCACGGGCATCCTCTGGAAGAGCCGGGCACTGCAGGGCGGGGAGGGCCAGGGGGCCTCGCGGAAGCCAGATTTGGAGAGCAGGTTCCAGGGTGGGCTCAGCGCCCGTCAGGAGCAGCCCCAGGCCACAGGCCACTGCACTGAGCCGCTGCCACCCAGGGGCCTCTGGACCAGCCCCTGGCCTGTGGGTGGAGGTCACACCTGGGGGACAAGGGCCAGCCGGCTCGGCTTGGGGGGAGCTCCTGGAGATCATAGAGGACGGGGGCCATGGGGCCAGCTGGGCCCCAGTGTGCCCAACTGGTCAGCCTCCACCTGAGGGCCTGCGGGCAGGGGTGTTCCAGGGCCTTGTTGCAGGCAGCAGGTGGAGGGTGGGTGGGAGCGTGCCAGCTACCCACCGGGAACAGGCCCTCCTGAACTCTTCCCAGGGGCTTCCTAGAGGTGGGGGCTTGGAGGGCAGAGAGGGTTGTGTCAGGCTGCAGGCTGCGGTGGACACCGGCTGGGAGCCCAGCAGGACGGGAAGCTCGTAGCTCCCCCGGGCGTGTGGTGAGAGAACACGCGAGCTGGAGCGAGTGTCCAAGAGCTCCGGGCCTGGGGCGCTGGGGCCTGTGGGCTGGCCAAGACAAGCTCGCCCTGCTGGGTCTGCAGGGGCGTCAGGGCCACGAGGGCACGGGAGCCCGAGGAAGGCCAGGGCCCGGGGCCGGGCTCCACGCTGTGCCCGCGTGCACACAGCGTCCCCCAGGATGGCCTCCGCCCCTGCCCCCACCCGGAGGGCCGGGCCGGCTCTGGGGAGGGGGGGACAGCTGTTGGTCTCTCACATTCCAGACTCGGGGCCAAGCATTTGGGTGAGGCTGTTTTTCTTAAAAAGTGTCATTTGAAAATAAACAGTGTTGCTGGCGCTTCTCTGATTGCCCCAGGTCCCTAGGGAGCAGCAGCAGGCAGGCAGCGTCTGGGGGTCCAGGTGGCCGGGGTCTTCCAGCCAGGTCGGCCCCCCTCACCACCTCTCAGAACGGGCCCTGCCGCTGAGAAGGCCCACCAGGCTGGGGCCTCCCTCACCATGCCGATGGCTCCAGAGGCTGGGTGACCCCGTGGGCAGCCAGGCCCGGGGAGGTGGCCAGGAAAGACAAGGTCTTCCTCGTCACAGGGCAGGTCCAGGCAGGCCCAGCTGGTCTCACTGCCCAGGGGCTGCGTGGGGTGCCCAGAGGCCTGATGCCTCTGATTCACCTACACGCCCTGGGCTCTGGGGGGCCCAGATTCACACACACACACACACCCCTCGCCGCCTCTGCTCTTAGCTTCTCAGTGAAGGGGGTAGGAGACCCCTTCCTGAGCTCCAGAACCTGAAGGCTCTGCGCTTCCTGGGGGGCTGCCCACCACCACACCCCCTGCCAAGCACAGTCTTAGCTAAGGCAACCACACTTTCTCCTCTTAGAACCCAGTCCAGCTCCCACCTTCCCAGGGTCATCTGAACCAAGGCCAAACCATGACCTCTGGGCGCCATGTCTCTCTCTCCTGCCTGCTGCCCACTGCCCACAGGACGGTCGTGCCATGACCCACCCGGCAGGTGTGAGCAAGCCCTGGGCTGTCAGTCTTGGGGGAGGTGTGTGGACCCCCGCCGGCCTGAGGGCCTGGAGCCCCGTCGTGGCCCTGCGGCGTCTAGAAGCAGGGCTCACTCGCCTCTCCCACACGCTCGCTGCTCCCTCTGGCTGGACAGGAGGGGGGAAGAGGGAGCTGGCTTTGGTGCACAGGCCCACCTCGGCCTGCTCCCAGGCCATGCACCCCTGCGGAAGCTGCCTGGGGTGGCAGTTACTAGGGGTCTCATGGCCCACGATGCTGCATGGGATGCTCTGTGCCTGCCCCGCACCCCAAGGAGCTAGGAATCTGGCTGCAAGGCCCTCCCCACCCAGGCGGAACCCAGGGCCCCTGCTGAGCAGAACAGCAGGCCTCAGAGGGAGAGGGTCCTCCTGGGTGGGGGTTTAGGGGGTGGCCCACCATGTCCCCCCGACACCACACTGCTGTGACACCGTGAAGCTGGGCTGCCCTGGGGGCGCGGGCAGCAGGAGCCCCCCACCCCATGCTGGACACAGTGTGAAGGACACGGGAGGCGAGGCGGCTCCTGCCCACCCCCAGAGCGGCCCTGTGTACTTTCCTCCGCTGCGGACGTGCTGACCCTGACCCTCTGTCCATCCGGGGTGGGCCCGGCCCCACCGGCCCTGTTTGAGCTCTGAGGTCAGTGCCCAGGACTTTGCCTGGGGGCTGCACCCCAGAGACCATGCACTCCTCACCTGCCTGACCCGCCCACCCTGCCGGGGCTGGGGAGTGGGTGGCGGGTGGTGGGATGACATAGAGCCCGCCCCTCTCCGGCTCGGCCCGCGGAAGCCTTTGACCTTCCAGGAGGTTCCTCCTCTGCTCCCCGTCCGCCCCCAGGCCCATCTCACGCGCTTACACTCTGGGGCTGTCTTCCTGCTGGAGTTTGTCCCTCCGGGCCTGTGGTGACCCCTCCACCCACAAGTGCACACAAAGCCAGAAGTGGGGTCCGAGCTAGCTGCACCCACGTCCTGCGGGTCCCCTCAGAGCCTGTGGGGCTCAGGGTCCCCTCCGCCTCCCTGTGGAATTCAAGGGAGCGGTCGGTGTGCAAGAGAAGCTTCCTGTTAGTGCAGAAGCACTTCCCCGAGGCCTGCCTGAGGTTCTGGCGGCAGGGCCCACGGGCCAGAGCACACTCCCAACTGGCATCTGGAGGCCAGAGTCACCCCGAGTCTGGGACCCCCGGGCCCTCTCCCAGGAAGCTTCCCCAGACCACTCAGCAGCACCTCCGCCGGGTGGGCAGGGGTGCACAGGGGCTGGGCCTGACCCTCAGGGGGCGCTCCCAGTCTGGAGTGACCACAGCCAGGAGGGACAGAGGACTCGGGCCAGGCTGAGTGGGTGCTCTCACGGGGCAGGCTGAGGGGCGGCAGTCACGGAGGGAGGGTCAGGCTGCCCAAGCTGGTTGTCTGCCGAGGTCAAGTGTTAAAAAAGAGGGAGACTGTGTGTGGTGTGCCAGGAGTGAGGGCCGAGGGAGACCGCAAACCAGACCCGCAGCCACCCCCAACAGGGGGCAGCTTCTGTCCACCAGGGGCCAGGCCGCAGGGGCCGAGGGTCAGCCGGGGGCTTCCCCTTTCCCAGGAAATGCCCCCATTCAGAGACCTTGCCCAGCACCCCCCCTCTCCAGGGCCTCTCCCCTCCATCCTCACCCCTGGCTTCCTTTGTTTCTGGGCAGGGTTCCTGGGGAAGAGGCGGCCGCTGTGTGGGACCAACCCTAGGCCTCTGTTGTCCCCCGAGCTGACCCGGCCTGGGGGAGGCAGGGCTGAAGGACTGTTCCCCAGGCTGGCTGCCCCGAGAGCAGTGGGCTCATCCTTAGCAACAGGACTGCCATTTTGGACGTGGCGGGCCTTTTGCTCTTGGCTCAGGCTGGACTGGCTGACTGCTCTCGAGGCTCCAGGAGCACGGCCTGGATCTGTCGGTGCCTCCCCACCACCACTGAGGCAGCCAGCGAGCCGGAGGAGGCCAGGGCTCCTGGGGGGAAGGATGGAACACTCGCGCGGGGGCCCATGTCCGCAAGGAGAGCAGGGTCCCAGGCCCGGGCTGGGAAGAGGGCACTGGGGCAGCGCGGGCCCCGTGTTCACAGAGTGCGGGTGTGTGCTGGGGGCGGGCGGGGGACCGGAGCCTGCCTGGGGCCTCCTCCCGAGGGGAGCGCGTCTGGAGCACGTTCCTGGGTGACAGCTCCGTGATGGATGGCAGGGGAGCGGGGACGTCTGGGGCCCATCCTGACCCATGGGCTCCCTCCAGGCTGGGCGGCCGCGGCCCTCAGGCCGGCCTCTTCCTACCGGTCCCAGCCTCCCCCGGGAGGGCTGAGCACGGCGTCCGGCTGGCTCGGCTGGGCCCCACGCTCAGCTCAGAGCGGAAGTGTGGGTGGCTCCCTGGGCCCCCGCGTGACAGCCGTGGAGGCCTGGGGTGGGGGTCTGCTTTCAGACCCGAGGGCTTCTTGCTGCTCCTGAGGCTCCCAGGCCGGCTGGGCGTGCGGGCAGGCAGGGGTGGCCCTTGAGCCATTTCCTGCAGACCCCCTCCTGCCCGCTTCCCACCCAGCCCCCACTGCCCCTCCTCTGCACAAGCACTTATCCGTGACAGGCACATCATGTCAGCCCTTAATCCCAGCGTCCCGGCCTCCCTCCTGCGGGCCCGGAGCCTCCCTCTCCCCAGCCCCTTCAGCCCCTCCTCTGGCCCGGGGTGTCAGCCCCTGTGGGCAGGGGCTGTGCCCACCAAATCCAGGACCCGTGAAATTTGTCCTTAATTAAGTCGTCGCATGACAGGCTCCCACATGTGGGAGGCTAATACTCTGAGACCCTCTCAGCCGCCTGCGGGGCGGGGGTTCCTGGGAGCCTGGGGGGAGGGCTGGCCGCTGGTGGGGGAGGCAGGGCTGGTCCCCACGGTTGGCGAGCGTGGGCCCGCTTTTGCAACTACCCCTTCCTGCTCCCCTCGGGGCTCCATGCAGAGGGGCACCCGAGGCAGTGGCCTGGCCTTGGCTGGGGCGGCCCCACGGCCCCCTCTGGCTCCAAGCCCACTGGGAAAACAGCCGCTTTATCTCGGGCACCTCCCGACCTGCAAACAGCCGTGTTTCCCCCGGGGGCCGCTCTTGGCACACATGCCCTCTGCCCCCATGTCCCAGGTGAGGTCATTCACCCTCGGACGGGCCAACGGGGGGCAGAGGCTGTAGGCCCCCGGCCCTCAGCGGGCCTGCAGGGGCAGACGGGTTTGGGCTGAGAGCCCTGGGCTCGGGGTCAGTCCCAGGAAGGGCCGTAGGTGGGGGTGGGGGGGCACGCGGCAGAGACGGGTGGTGGGGGGTGGGTGCTGGAGGCTGTTGAGCAGAGCTGGGCCTGGGTGGTGAGCCCAGGAGCCGTCCCGTCGTTCACCAGCCCTTCCCTGGTGACCAACAGCAGGAGCCCACTCGGCCCCCCAGCACCCCAGGCTGGGGGCTCCAGGGCCTGCCCCAGGCCAGCAGACTCTTGGCCTGGGAGGGCCCTCCGGCCTGGCTTCCTCGCCACGCTCAGCCAACTCATCCTATCTGGGTCCCAGAAACCTTTGCAAAAGCAGCAGTAACCTCAGGGAGCAAAAGCTTTAAATCCAAGCCCTTCACAGGCCTGCACGGCGGTGTGGCAGCGGGGGGCCTGGAGGGGAGTGAGCCCAGCCTGTGCCTGAGGCCAGGCCTGCGGACCCCGAGACTTCTGGGGTCCCCTAACCCAGCAGAGTCTGCCTCCCCTCTGCTGAGGGTTCCTTGTCATACACAGGGGTTCCGGGAAACCAGGCTTTTGGGCCAGGCGCTGCCCTGCCTGTGCCCCGGGCCTCCCCACACTTTCCCTGAGATGGGGGTCTTGGCTGCAGAGGGCCGGCCAGCCCCCTGACCCCAGAGGAGGCCCCAGAGGTCTCACTGGCAGGGGCGTCACCAAGCCGGGTGGGCTGGCTGTCACCACACTGCCTCTCCCCACCTCCCCCCTGAGTAGGGGCCCCCGTCCAAGGCTGGGCGTCCACCAGAGCAAGGGGCCGGGAAGGGCTGGCCCCTTCTGGCTTCTCTGAGGTCTGTGGGGGCCTAGGCAGTGTTGGAAGGGACCCACTGGAGCCCACTGTGCCACGCTGGGCCCGAGGCCTGTCTCAGAGGCCCCTCTGGACAGAGGGAGGGGGAGGTGGAGGCCAGGCCGCAGCCCCCGCGTTCCCTGGTGGGGAGCGCCAAGGTCTGGGGAGCGGATGGAGGGACAGGCAGCCCTGTGGAGCCTTGGGGGGCCTGGGCTCCCAGACCCCAGAACAGTGGGCCAGTGTGTGCGTCGGGGGGCGCGGGTGGAGGCCCGGGCCGGTCTGGTCCCGCTCCATAAAGCCCGGCGGGAAGCTGTCGACTCCTCGGTGTTGACATAGAGGTGATGTCACTGCCGGCCAATGGGGCGCCTGCCGGGGGCTCCGTGTGAGCTGCTCTGCTGCCCGTGGGCCCCGCCACGCACGGGGCAGAATCTGAAAGCCACCTGAATAAACCCAAGGGGCCTGCGTCTCCCCAGGCCTTGTCTCCTGTCCGCACGCGTGAGGTGCCCGGGAAGGCGGGCCAGTCTGAAGACACCCGTGTCCTGAGTCTGCTCTGTCCTCAGATCTGAGGTCCTGAGTCCCCCCCACCCTGCCCCCGCAGCACCCCTTAACCCCATGGACCCCTCCTCCTTCTTCTGGAGCTCCCTGCAGCTCACGGTCCCCGAGACCACACTCTGCACCCTCTCTCGGGAACATCTGTGCCCCCTCCATGTCCCCAGCCCAGTCCTGCAGCCCTGCTAGGCCCGCCACCCTTCTCCGAGCCCCCCAGGTGAGCCCGGCGCCCCCGGCACACAGCTCACCCAGGCCTGGCCCGGCCCCCCGGTGACTCAGGGTCCCCAGAGGCCCCTCATGGCCGGTGACCGCCCTGTTCCTGGCACCCACCCGTCTGGCCCCTCCTGGTTCCTTGTCCCTGGGAGCGCTTTTCCCAGCCTGCCATCCTCCCCTTCCTCCCTTCCCTCCGGGGGCCTCTTCCTACCCGGTTCAGGGTGACCGCTCCGGCCCCACTTCCTGACCCCGCTCCTCCACCCCCTCGGGCTCTCTGGGCCGGCCTTCCATGCGTGCTGAGGCCTCTGCAGAGCGTGGGAACCCATGGCCTGCCGACCCCTGCACCCCTGCCCCCTCCTCAGCTCTGCGCCCGAAGCATCGTGGCCCCTGGGACGGTCCCGCCGGGGGGCACAGAGCCAGGCGAGGCCAGGCAGCCCGCGTGGCGCTGGGACTGTCCGCGGGCCCGGGCCCAGGCCTGCGTGGCGCCCCACGGCCCCAGCTGCCCGCTCATGTCCGGCCAGGTGTTCGGAGCTGGAGCGCGGCGTCTGCTTCATGCAACACGGTGCTGACAAGGAACAGAACACCCTCAGTGACCGTTTCCAGGAAACGGCGCGGGCGGGGGGCCGCGAGGGGCCCTTCCCAGCAACCGGCCTGCAGGTGGGCTTCCAGGAAGGGGGCCCCTTGTCCTCCCAGCCCCTGGCCAAGGGCCAGCCATGTCACCAGGCGCAGCCTGGGAGAGATGAGGGGAGAGGGGCCGGGAAGGGAGGCGGGCAAATGGCCTGGGCCACGGCCCAGCATGGTCCCCACGGCCTCAGGAGAGGCCTGCGCTGACCACACGCCTTCCAGCACCTTCCATCTGCCCTTTTCAGAGTCACGCAGTCTCTGCTGGGGCCCCTGGCTTGGGAGCTTGTCAGTACAACACATCCATTCAGTTCAGTTCAGTCGCTCAGTCATGTCCGACTCTGCGACCCCATGAACCGCAGCACTCCAGGCCTCCCTGTCCATCACCCACTCCCAGAGTTTACCCAAACCCATGTCCATTGAGTCGGTGATGCCATCCAACCATCTCATCCTCTGTCGGCCCCTTCTCCTCCTGCCCCCAATCCCTCCCAGCATCAGGGTCTTTTCAAATGAGTACAACACATGGAGAGAGCTGAACACAAGAGGGAGGTGCAGAAAAGGGTTCTGAGCCCAGGCCGGGTATGAGGTCCTGGGGCTGAGCCCGGGGCCGGGCCTCCTGGCCTCCCTGCACCTGGTAGCATCGCCCGGCCAGCCTCCAGCCCAGGCCCGCCTCTGCTGCTCCCGCGCTTGCTGCAGCCCAGAGCCCAGGGTAGGACAAAGCCGTGTGGCAGCCCTGCCCTGTTCACCAGGCCTCCCAGGGCACCTGTCCACTGACCCCAGACATGACGTTGGCCCTGGTAAGGCATCACTTCCTAGACCGCTGGAGATTCTTCTGTCACCTTTCAGGGCTACAAGGAGGGCTTCCCCCCTCACCCCAGCGTCCACAGTCCCGGCCTGAAGGTGGGCCCAGAGGTCATGAAAGCCGGGCCCAGCTCACGCCTACACATGCAGCCAGGGCCGAGCAAAAGCCAGTAGGCCCTGCAGAGCAGCCCTAGCTGGACGGGGCTCCTCCACTGTGACCGGCCTGGCTAACGACCCCAATCAGAGGCCCTCAGTCGTGCTGTATCCACAGACCTGTGGACACACAGCCCAGGAGAGGCAGCCCGCCGAGCCTGTACGTGCCGAGAGCACACAGCCAGACCACTGGCCCGCACACACAGGCCCACGGGGACGTGCTGAGGTGGACACACAAGCCCACACATGGAGATGCCACTCACAGGAAGACACACATGGACACACACGGGCGTACACGCACCCCACAGACACACGGACACACGTGTGGACACAGGAGCGCAGGCACATGGACACATGAAGTCCTGTTTTCTGTAGGCCAGAGGCTGGACAGTTGCCCCGCCTAAATGCCCTGTAGCAGCGTGACTGCAGCTTGACCTAGGTGTGAAGACCCTGCGAGGGCTGGGCGTGGAATCCGAGCCCCTGTTTGCCTGGGGACCCAGCTCGGCGTAGGGGCATCTGAAGGTGGCTTTGGGTGGGGGCCTGGCTTGCCTTCCGGGCCCCTCTGGGCCTCTTCTCTAAGGCAGGAAGTGGGGCTGGGCCAGAGGTAAACACATTCCAACCTGGGGTCCCCGCTCCCCAGAGGGGCCCTGCGCGGGTGCTGGCCACCCGCTCTCCCGGCCCCGGTGGGGCCCCGGGCCCACCCCCGGCCTCCCCGCATGCCCCCTGCACCCCCGCAGGGCCCTCCTCGTCGCTGCTCAGGCAAGCAGCCTGGAAGCAGAGCCAGGGGCCGCACCCAGCACGCACAGTGCCCAGTGTCTACGGGGCGGGAGGCGGGTGGACGCAGCCTGGGTCAGGCAGGGCCTGAGGGCCTGGGTCGTTTCCCTGGGCGGGCCTGGCAAGGAGCGCCCACTCCCCCAGGTGAGCCTCAGGGTCCAGGGGAAGCCTGGAGCAGAAGAGTGGGTGTGATCAGGAGGGACTCAGAGCTCCTGTCCCCCTGCTCACCCCTGCCACGGCCCGTCACTCTCGGGGCCCCTGTGGCCGCTTGTGGCACCCACTACACCACCTCCAGCCCCGGGAGACTGGGTTTTGTCTTCTGAGGCCGGCTCTGCAGAGCTCCAGGGGAGACAGGCTCGCAGAGACTACAAGTTTGGATTTCTTTGTCCTGCTGGCAAAGCCCATAGGGGCAAGTCCAGCAGGCCGTGGGCCCAGGGAGGGACAGGTCTTGCCCGTGAGCTGCCGGCTGGGGCCTGTGAAGCCCCCAGGGGTGGGGGGTAGGAGGCTTTCAGGAGCCCCCAAGTGCGCCCTGGGTGGAAACATCATGAAATGCCTTCATCCCAGCACACCGTGCCGACCACCCGCCCGGCTGGTCTGGGACTGTCCCCCCTTGCAGCCCTGGAATTTGCACGTCTCCGCTCGGGGGGGAGCCGGGCCCAGAGAGGCCAGATACAGAGCCCGTGGGGAGTGTGTGGGGGGTGGGGGCGACTCTTGGGGCCGGAGCCAGGGCAGCCAAGGGCCGGCCGCCCGGACGCTGGGAAAGGCACGAGCTGGGGGTCTCCCAGGCCTCTGCTATCTCCTCTCGGTCAGTCGGCCCGCAAGGCATTTCCTGACTGCCCTGAGCACGGGAAGGGGCCAAGGACCCAGCCCTCCTTCCAAGGGTTCCCAGCGTCGCGCCTGGCGCCCAGGAGCTGGGAGGCCTGGGGTGGGGGTGGGGGCTCAGAGGCAGAGGAGCGGCTCCGGCCAGCTGCTGCCTTGTACCCATACTGGGGCCCCAAATGCAGGCGGGGGCTGCCCGTGCACCCCAGGCGCACCCCCAACGCCAGACGCCAGCAGGATGCGGCCCCGGGGAAGGCTATCTCTGTGCGCCCCCCTTCCCCGCAGCCTCACCCCCTCCTACTGCTCCCCACTGTTGCCTGCCTGATGAGTGCTCAGCCCCCAGCCCCGTTCTGCCCCCCACTGCAGCCAAGCAGATTCCACGGACCTCCTGCCTGTAGCCCCCCTCAGCGCCCCCTCCCTGCCTCAGCACAGCAGAGAATGGGGAGAGGGGGCCTCTGTGTCCCAGCCCAGCACTCTGGGCCTGCAGTGCTGGGGACGAGAGGGGGCGGTGGGCTTCCTGGAGGCGTGGCCAGCCTCCTGCCAGCACTGCAGCTTGCCTGATCCCACGTCAAGCCCACTCTCCTGGGACGATTCTAGAAAGCAGCCTCTTAGATTCAGGACTTGGGGGTCTGACTGGTGGCTCATGGTGGCCTGGGTATCGTGGGCGGGAGGGGCTCTCTCAGGGCTGATGGCTCCTTTGTTCCCCCTGCAGGGACCCCGGGTTCTCCTGCCCCTCACCCAGCCCCCACGTGTTGCTTGCCATGGTCCCTGAAGTCCCGGCCCCCTCGGCCGCCTCTCCCACAGGACCCCACCCCGTGTCACCAGCCCGTTCATTGCCCACCCCTCACCAGCCCGTTCATTGCCCACCCCTCGAGTCCACAGCTCCCCACTCTGTGTTCCTGCTCCAGGCCGTCCCCCTCCCCTCCCGTGTGTCCCCACCCATGTGTCCCCACCCATGTGTCTGGCCCCTTGCGGCCCGAGTGCCTTCTCGTGTTCCCTGGCCCCATTTCCCCCCCAGCCCCCTCCCCGTTCATCTCAAATGCAAGAGTCCTGAGACAAATTCCTGTAACTGAGTTTATTGATGAATCCAGGGCTTCTGGGGAGGCCCTGGCAGGGAGGGACATGAGCGAGATGGACACACAATGAAATGCTTGGTGTGCTCCTGATGTTTGGAGCCTCCAGACTAGGTGTGGGAGGGCGGGGCCCCTCACACTCGGGCCCCCCAGTCGGGCCCCCTCCCAGTCACCCCCGAGGGTGGGCGGGGTGCTGGGTGGGGGGCACGGGCCGAGGAGGCCTACACATTCAGCAGTGGGCACACACACGCGCTTACACACGCTCAGAGACCAGGGCTGGCTCCAGAACCCCAACCAGTGCAAACGACTTTTAGTGCAAATTAATTCAAGAGGGACGGGGAGAACGGGGCTCTGAACGCTCTGAGTCTCCTGAGCAAAGGATAGCAGAGAGAAGATCAGAAAATAGAGACAGAAAAGGAGGAAAAGGAGGGAGGGAGGCTGTTGGTGGTCTTGGGGCTGTGGCAGGGGTTGGCCGCAGAGATGGAGTCGCCGGGCCAGGGTGGGTGTCGCCGCGGGGGCTGCTCTTCCGGTGGTGTGGGTCGTCTGTTCCTTTAGATCAACCTGCGGACAGAGACAAGGCATGAGGGTGGGGTCTGGCGGGACAGGCTGGGCAGAGGGGCGTGGAGGGGCTTCGAGAGGCAAGCACCTTCCAGAGCTGATTCCTGAGTTAAGGTGTATAGTGGTTCCAAAATGCAGCATATTCTCGAGTCAGAGCTAGAAAGACTTGAAGAAGTCCGTGTTCCAAGTCCCAGGCATGAGCTGGGTAGCACCATTTCTGCGGGGATAGGAGAGTGTGAGTGCCTGCCTCTGGGGCCCGTGCCGCCCCCTCCCCACCGCCCCGTGTGTGGCAGGGACCTCTCACCTTGTCATCTTGAGGGTTCTGGGGGCCTGAAGAGCAGCAGTACTGTGTTTGCTCCTTCAGGAGACTAAAAGAACAGAGATATCCCGACTCCTCGCGGGGCCAGCTGACAGTATTCTACAGGAGAGAGGCGCCCGTGAGGCTGAGTGTGGGTCAGCGGGCCCGGGGTGGGGGGCACAGCCTGAGTCTGCACTCACCTGGTAGGCTGGACGGTCCCACCTACTCTCTCCATCACGCCGGACCATATCATATCACTCTGCGCACGTCCTGGCCGCCCGGCCTCCGTGACTGGCAGGCACGACCACCCCACTAAGACGTGGCTGTGGGCAGAGAGAGAGAGGGGGGTGGTGCTGACTGGGTGGGCAGAGGCAGCCGAGGGCATCAGGAGGGCAGCGGGCTGGACACTCACCATCGTCTCTGGTCCGAGCTCAGAGGCACCGATCCCGCTCCGTCATCGCCCGCAGAAGCCCGCCTTGGCCACGAGCTCGAAGTCCAGTGCCCCTCCCACCAGCTCGGTGCCCGGCTCCGGCCCCTTGCCCCTGCCTGTGCCCTGACCTCCCTTCCCCCGAGAATGCACACTCACGCCACCCCCCCCGCCCTGCCTAGCCTGGTCTCGCCCATGTCCTTGACTCCCCTGGGTGCTGTCCTGTCTATCATGCCCGTCCCAGGGGCCCGCGGTTCGGGTCAAGTGTCCCCAGTGTCCCTAAGTGCACTGGGGCCCTCCCGCGTGGCCCCCAGGCCGCAGTGCCGCGTGGGGCTAGCGTCCGCGGGCTGGGCCCGCGCAGCCTCCCTGCTGCGGGTATCTCTCCGGGCCTGTCCCTGCGGCCACCGCCCCCCAGATGACGTCCCGCCGCGGTTGCCCGCGCACTGCGCTGCCTTCTCTCTCTCTCCAGCCCTCGAGGCTCCGGCTCAGGCCTGAGAACGCCTGGCCGGAGCCGCTCCTGTAACCTGCTCCTAAATGAATTGCAGTGGGTGAAGTGGCGGCTGGGAACCCCTCTGTCCTGAGTCCCCGCCCTGTCCTGCTCGCCCCGGGGCCTGGGTGCCCCCTACACGTGCTGGCAGCCCTGCCTCCTGAGCTCCCGCCTGACTCTCTGGAAATGCCCTTGCCCCCTGGGGCGGCCTGCGGCCCCCCAGCCCGCTCTGTCTCAGCTCCCCCTGAGACGGTATCACCTGTGCTTCCTCACCAGCCTGCGTCTTGCTGCTCTGCCGGGAGGCCAGCCTCTCCGCCTCTCTGGCCCTCGCTCTCCAAAACCTCCTTCTGCAGGAGGCCAGGAGAGCAAGACCCAGGGAGGAGAAGGGGACTCACCTGGCCGGCAGAGCGCTGTCTTCCCCTGCCCACGGCTGCCAGCGACACCTCCAGGGCCCCGGCTCCGGGGCGAGCCTTTCTGCAGCTCCCCTGTCCACCAGCCGCCACGACCTGAAACCAAAATTGACCGGGATGAATGCCTGGCTCCCCCCTCTTCTCCTCCACGCTGCTAGCTTGGGTCTTTTACCCTCCCACGCAGATGTTGCCCGGCCTGCGGGGCGCCCGGGAGCAAAAAATGATCCCCAAAAGGCTCCCGGGCGCCCCGCGGCCCTCCCCAAGCCAGCCCCTTCACGAGTCCGCTCCTGCCAGGCTCCAGATGTCCAAGGTGATCCTTGGCCCACCCCACGCAAACTTCCCTGCACCCCACTTCCCCATATTCCCCCGGTTACCCCTCCGCTCCCCCGCTTCCCCAGTTTCCCCCGTGCCCCCCCATCCCTCCCACCACCCCCCTCCCACACCCTGCTCCTCGGGCCCTAGCCCGGGCTTTTTCTAACTGGAGGCGGCCCCGCCCAGCATCCCCGCCCCCGCCCGACCAGCCAATCAGCACAGGGACCGTGTTGGGGGCCCCCGCGAGGCCCGCCCCCACCCGGGACGGTCCAGCGCACGTACCTCACCCGTCCTGGAATTCTCCAAAGAGGGCCATCCCCACACCCCTCCTTTGGCATCCGGTGGGGAGGCTCTGGCATTGTTCCCGAGCGCCCCCCCCCCCCACCGTGTCCCTGCAGGCGGCTGCCGCCCAGCCCCCAGGGGCACGCGCTGCCCCCGGACAGAGGTCTGGGCGGGAGCCGCCAGATGCCCCGTGGGACTTCAGAGTCGCCTCCTGCTGCCGCTGTGGCTGAGACCGCACCGTGGTTCCAGAGCCCGCGGTGTGGGGGTGCGGGGTGCTGGGCTCGGGGCTCAGGGCGGCCAAGGGAAGTTCTCCGGGTCTCGCGGGCTGGCGGGGGCCGACCCTCCCGCCTGAGGGCCATCTGGCCAATGGAGCCTGCTGTGAGCACCGCGCGCTGAGTGGGGCAGGGTCTCCGGCGTGGCCGGGGAGCCCCATTCCGTCGCCCCCACGGCCGGTCCCACGTCGGGGCCAGGCGTGCCACTGTCCTCTGCGCTCGCAGGCGCGCCGGGGCGGTGAGCCTGACAGCCTCCCCGCTGGCTGCAGCCGCGGTCCACATCCAGAGTCCAGACAAAGACAAAGCCTTGAGCCCCCCAGCCACCCCATCCCTGGGGCTACCACCTAGGCCTCATGGGGGTCTTTGGGAACCAGCAGTCTGGAGGGTTTGGCCACCACGTCTACAGTGACGGGGCCATGAGGTGGGGGGCATGCCCCAGCAAGGGACCCAGAGCTCTCCATGTCTGAGTGCACCTCAGTTAGGGCCTTGGGATGACCCTGCTCTCCTGGACATGCCTGATGGCCAGCCTTTGCTATGGGTGAACCCCCAGATTTACATGGGAAAACTCTATCCTTCACTTTGGGTGAGCCCACAGAGTTACACGGGAAAGTTCCAGCTTTGACCGCGGGTGGACCACCAGATTTGTGTGAGAAAACTCCAACCATGGCTGTGGGTGAACCCCCAGATTTACATGGGAAAACTTGAGCCTTGAGCATGGGTGAACCCCCAGATTTCTGTGGGAAAACTCTAGCTTTGACCATGGGTGAACCCCCAGATCTCTGTGGAAAAATCCCAGCCTTGGCCATGGATGAACCGTCAGATTTATGTGAGAAAACCCTAGACTTTACCGTGGGCAGACTCCCACATTTGGCCGTAATCATTCCTCAGGCACAGCGGCCGCGGGCGGTGACTTTAGCCCTTGCACTGCCGCCTCGCGGCCGCGTCTGTCTCCACACCTACAGCCACTCAGACCTATTTGGGGGGCGACCAGCCAGGGAGGTGGCCCTTGATGCAGCAGGGAGGACCCCGGGATCCTCTGCCTTGGTCAGGCAGTGCCCTCAGGGGTCTGGTGCAGGAGGGGTCCCTCTAGAGCTACGGCTGTGCCTCACCCAGGCTCCCCATCAGATCCCTGTCACCCCCAGCACAAGACCTTTTACTCCCCTGTCCCCAGTTGTCCCCCACCTTGGTCACAGGAGGCCATGTCTCTAGGGTGCTGTGGGGCCCACTTCCAACAGCACACAGGCTCCAGGGCAGACTCGGGGGGCTTCCATCGGTCGGGAAACGCATGACCATGAGACTGTGAGGGTCCCAGAGTGTGGCGTGGAGAAATGACCAGCCACTGAGCACGCCTGCCAAGCCCAGATCACCACCGGTAATGACCCCAGGGCACTAGAGTGCCTGCTGCAACCCACTTTGGTGGCAGTGCTCCGGCAACCAGCAGACCAGCTGCGGCTGAACCCAGCGGCAGCGGCAGCGGCAGCGGCACGCCCAGACCTTTAGCATTTCAAACAGCCGAGCTGCATGGAGATGCTAATGACCGACTGTTCGGGGTGGAGGCTCCCCTTGAAGGCAGATGCAGCTCAATAACAGATCCAGAGTTTGGGAGGTCTCTCTGGGGTGGGGGCGGGGACGGGGGCAGACAGTACACTGGGCTAGAAGCACAAAGTCCAGGTTTTAGCGGCACAGGCTGCCTTCTCATGCCAGGGAAATGTCACTTCAGTCCCACACCATGAGCCTTCAGTGGAGGTTGGGGGGAGAGGGCCCTGTGGCTGAAGCTGAAGTGTGGCCCGACCTGGCCCCTTAGGTGGCTCAGGTGAGTGCCCGTTCCCTCTATGGCCCTCACGGGTCGCCGTGATATGACTTGTGCAGACCATCAAAGTCTCTGGCCGGGCGCGCACGGACCCGGGCCGCCGCGTGGGCGAACCCCCTCTGCTGATGTGTGAGCCCGCACTGCCGCCTCGCGGCCACTTCTATCCCCACATCCACAACCCTGGGCTCTGTTCAAGGACTGTGATGGGTCTATCGGGGCGGCCCAAGACGAAGAGAGAAGACCCCCGAAATCCTCCTGCCCTTGGCAAGGCGGTGCCCAGCACCCAGGGCTGCCGAAAGTCCCATAGAAAGAGTCTCTCTCTGAACTCAGCTCCGCGTTGCCCCAGGTATGAGGATCCCTCATTGTCCCCAAGTGCTCTGTCTCCTCTCCCACCTTCAACAGTGCAGCCCAGGCCGGCTTGGGGTGACACGGGGTAGCTCGGACAAGCGTCCCATCTCCCTGATAACCCTTGTGGACCATTGCAATATCCAGCCTGGGTGGACCCAGGATGCCACGCGGGCAGATCCCGTGGTGGGCAGACCCCACCGCGGCCACCTTGGGTGGTGATGTGTGAGCCTGCACTGCCGCCTCGCGGCTGCTTCTGTCTCCACACCCACAACCACTCAGCCCTATTTGGGGTGAGACCAGCTAGGGAGGTGGCCCCTGATACAGCAGCAAGGACCCTGGGATCCTCTGCCCTGCGCACTGTGTCACCAGTGGTCTGGTGCAGGAAGGGTCCCTCTGGAGCTAGGGCAGTTCCCCACCCAGGCTTCCCATCAGGTCCCTGTCACCCCTGGATATAAGGCCCTTTATTCCCCCAGCCCCACTTGTCCCCCGCCTTGGTGACCTGGGGCCATGACTCTAGGGTGCAGTGGGGCCCACACTCAACAGCGCATGGGCTCTAGAGCAGACCCAGGGGGCCCTGTCAGTTGGGAAATGCACCTCCAAGGTCTCACGTGGGTCCCAGAATATGGTGTGGAGAAATGACCAGCTTCTGAGAATGCTTGCCCAGCCCAGATCCCCACCAGTTAAGGACCCCAGGACACTAGGGTGCCTATTACAGCTCACATTGATGGGGTACTCTGGCGAACCGCAGACCCGCCTCGGCTGAGCCCAGAGGCAGCAACACGCCCATACCTTTAGCATTTCAGTGAACAGCATGGAGATGCTAATGACTGGCTATTAGGGTCTCCCGTTCCTATTGAAGGCGGATGCGGCTCAATAAAAGACCCAGAATTTGGGAGGACTGTCTGGGGAGGCAGTAGGCTGGACTGGAAGTACAAGTCCAGGTTTTGGTGGCACAGGCTGCCATCCTCTGCCGAGAAGACATGACATAGGTCCCACGCCTTGGGACTTCGGCGGGGAGGTGGGTGTGCGTGTGTGTGGGTGTGGGTGTGTGTGTGGGTGTGGGTGGCTGAACCTGCAGTGTGTCTGACCTGGCACCTTGGGAGGCTCAGATGAGTGCCCTGTCTCCCTTGTGACCCCCGGGCCCACCGCGGTTTATGGCTGCGCGTCTGGACCCGGGATGCCGCGTGGGCGAACCCCAGCTGCTGATGTGTGAGCCTGCACCGCCGCCTCGCGGCCGCTTCTGTCCCCACACTCACAGCCACTGGTTTCTCTTTAAGGGCTGTGACAGGCCAGCTAGGTCAGCTCAAGACAAAGAGAAGAGCTGTGAAATCCTCCTACCCTCGTCAAGGCAGCGCCCAGCACCCTGGGTTGCCGAAGGTCCCATAGAAAGAGTCTCTGAAGTCGGCTCCGCATCGCCCCAGGCATAGGGACCCCTCATTGTCCCCAGTGCTCCTTCTCCTCTCCCACCTTCAGCAGTGCAGCCCGGGCTGACTTGGGGTGACACGGGGTAGCTCGGACCGGCATCCCATCTCCCTGATGACCCTCATGGACCATTGCGGTAATCGGCCTCGGCGGACTCGGGATGCCGCGCAGGTGGATCCCGCGGTGGGCAGACCCCGCCGCGGCCACCTTGGGTGGTGATGTGTGCGCCTGCACCGCCGCCTCGCGGCTGCATCTGTCTCCACACCCACAGCCACTTAGCCCTATTTGGGGTGCAACTAGCTAAGGAGGTGGCCCCTGATACAGTGGCAAGGACCCCGGGGTCCTCTGCCCTGGGCAGTGCCCAGGGCCCTGTGTCACCAGTGGTCTGGTGCAGGAGGGATCCCTTTGGAACTAGGGCTGTGCCTCATCCAGGCTCCCCATATCAGGTCCCTGTCACCCCGGATGTAAGGCCCTTTATTCCCCTACCCCCACTTGTCCCCCGCTTTGGTGACCTGGGGCCATGACTAGGGTGCAGTGGGGTCGACACCCAACAGGGCATGGGCTCCAGAGCAGACCCGGGGGCTCCTGTCAGTTGGGAAATGCACCTCCCAGGTATTGTGTGGGTCCCAGTGCGCAGTGTGTGGACCTAAACAGCCACTGAGCATGCTTGCCCAGCACAGATGCCCACCCCCTTCATGACCCCAAGACACTAGGGTACCTGATGAAACCCACACTGATGGCAGCACTCGGGCAACCGGGCAACCAGCAGACCCACCGTAGCTGAGCCTAGAGGCAGCAATACTCCCAGACCTTTAGCATTTCAGTGAATGGCATGGAGATGCTAATGACCGGCTATTAGGGTCTCCTGTTCCTATTGAAGGCGGATGCGGCTCAATAAAAGACCCAGAATTTGGGAGGACTGTCTGGGGAGGCAGTAGGCTGGACTGGAAGCACAAGTCCAGGATTTGGTGGCACAGGCTGCCATCCTCCTGCCGAGAAGACATGACATAGGTCCCACGCCTTGGGACTTCGGTGGGGAGGCGGGTGTGCTTGTGTATGTGTGTGCACGTGTGTGTGTGTGTGTGTGGCTGAACCTGCATTGTGGCCTGACCTGGCACCTTGGGAGGCTCAGATGAGCGCCCTGTCTCCCTTGTGACCCCCGGGCCCACCGCGGTTTATGGCTGCGCGTCTGGACCCGGGATGCCGCGTGGGCGAACCCCGGCCGCTGATGTGTGAGCCTGCACCGCCGCCTCGCGGCCGCTTCTGTCCCCACACTCACAGCCGCTGGTTTCTGTTTAAGGGCTGTGACCGGCCAGCCAGGTCAGCTCAAGACAAAGAGAGAAGAGCTGTGAAATCCTCCTGCCCTCGGCAAGGCGGCGCCCAGCACTCTGGGTTGCCGAAGGTCCCATAGAAAGAGTCTCTGAAGTCGGCTCCGTGTCGCCCCAGGCATAGGGACCCCTCATTGTCCCCGAGTGCTTCTTCTCCTCTCCGACCTTCAGCAGTGCAGCCCGGGCTGACTTGGGGTGACACGGGGTAGCTCGGACCGGCATCCCATCTCCCTGATGACCCTCGTGGACCATTGCGGTAATCGGCCTCGGCGGACCCGGGATGCCGCGCAGGTGGATCCCGCGGTGGGCAGACCCCGCCGTGGCCACCTTGGGTGGTGATGTGTGAGCCTGCACCGCCGCCTCGCGGCTGCATCTATCTCCACACCCACAACCTCTCAGAAATTCTCGCAGAGGAAATGGGGCTGGGAGGTCAGCCCAAGATCAAGGGAGAAGACCCCAAATACTCTTTGCGCTGGACAAGGCAGGCCCCAGAAACCCTGGGCTGCTGAAGGCCATGTGGGAAGGGTTTTCCTCTGGACTCAGTGTCCTGTCCCTGGACAGTCCTCCCCTGGGCTCCCAGTCACATCCACCACGGGGCAGGGCCTCCCTGTCTGCCCCCGTGGACCTGCTGTCACTGTCCTGCGGGTGCATGTAGGGGCGCCCCAGGCCCGCTGTCCCTTGCGGTCAGGCTCGCCATATCACGTGGGTTCCTGGGCAGACCCGGGGCACTCCTGTGGGCCCTTCTGCCCACTCTCCGGTCACCGAGCTGGGGCCCATCGGGGGGTCCTTCTGGTTTAGATGCGCACTTTTCTGGGGCGGGTAGCCACCGTTTCTGCTCACTGATGCCCTTGGGGGAGAATGGGAGGTGTTTGCCGAGAGAGCTGGCAACCTCCGCCTGTTTGCATCCTAATGGGTTATTTGCATCTCTGTGGAAGGACTTGGAGGAGAGGGGAGACTTTAGCGTCCAATCTCAAAGGCTAGAGTGGGCTCCCCAGTGGAGAGGCTGCGAGGCTCCAGGGCCTCTGGTGTTAGGCTGGTCTTGGTGTGACAACAGTGGGCGCGGCTCTTGGTGCGTGGGGTGGCACCAGGAGGAGCTTGAGGATAGCCAGCAGACGCGGCCTCGGGTGTGGCCGGTCCAGGGCAGTGGGCCATCGTGGACAGACCTTCTCTCTCTGGCAGTCTTGCGCCTGTGCTGCCAGCATCTCCAGCCCCAGGCTGGACCGG
Organism: Dama dama; assembly: GCF_033118175.1. Lineage (NCBI taxonomy): Eukaryota > Metazoa > Chordata > Mammalia > Artiodactyla > Cervidae > Dama > Dama dama. The sequence continues at coordinate 1,604,164 of NC_083682.1, forward strand.
TGTCCCGCCACACGTGTCTCCATCACCACCGTGTGCCCCGGAGTAGCACTCAGAGCGCGCCAAAGCGGAGGCGGCTCCACCCTCTGCCCCTCACCTGAGTGTGGGCCAGGGGCTCCTGACTGGCCCCCGGGCCCCAAGCTGCTGCAGTCTAGCAGCCAAGCCAGAGGAAACGTAACTGGTGCCTAGACTGCAACTGCTGAGCCGTGTCCTGGGGACCCAGCGTGCCCCTTTCAGCTGCCAGGTAGGCGTGCACATCCACCCGGGTGCTCAGTACTACCCGAGTGCTCAGTACTACTTCCGGGGCAGGTAACACGGGAAGCGCTGCTGACGCTGAGAAGCTGGGGGAAAGTGCTGACTGGTGTCTTGCAGGGTCGTCGCCCTCCAGTCACCTACGGGCTTAGGGGTGCATGGAGAGGGGCTTGCCACCCCAGTGCCTGGAGCGGGTGTCAGAGAGAGGCCCTCACTCAGCCCCGGGGCAGGAGGCGGGGAGCACACTGGTGCCCGGCGGGCTTCCCTGAAGAGCTGAGAGTGACTCCCTGGGGTGGGGGTCGGGGGCTCCGTCCATCCGAACAAAGGCACGTCACTGCGTCCGGAGAGGCAGAGAGCAGGAGAACGGGGAGGGGGCGGGCGTGGCGGAGGGTTCAGGGCGGAGGGTCAGCTGGGCCCTCGGGCTGGGGCACAGCCAAGGGGACCGCGGATGGCACACGGGGGTGCCACGAACAACGCAGGCCCTGGGCTGCCCTCACCTCTCACGCCCCGCGGCTCACACACAGCCCTGCCGGCTGCCTGCACCCTGCCTCCCAGGCCCTCGGACTCCCAGAGGCTCAAGCCTCAGGGCTCACTAGGCCCGGGTGTGTCACCTGGAGCCCTGCGTATGCCTCCAGCCCACCAGCCCCAGTCACAGCCGCTCTTTTCTCCACCCTGCCTCTCTCAGTCTTTCCTTCATGGAAGTGGTCCCATCCTCATCACTCTCTCCCTTGCCCCCCTCATCTTCCAAATCCGGTCATCGAGGAGGCAGTCACCGCACCTCCACGGGCCGAACCACCTACACCCGCATCCTGTTGGTGGAACTCAGCAACACCTCCACAGGGCACTGACCTCCTCTCTGGGTACCGGCCCCGCTGGCGCTGACCTCCCGCATGTATCAGGGACCCCTTGCTCGCTTCTCTCCGTGGCTGCCAAGGCTTCTGGAATCCACCCTCGGCCGTTCTGGCCTCCCTGGCCTCCAGGCTGTGACCGCGCCCTTTAACCCGGATGTCACCCCCCAGCCCCTTCCCACTCAGCTCTCAGGTCGCCCCGGGGAGGCCCCGCCCGCTTCCTCAGCCAGCTCCTACGCGGCACTGGCCTCGGGCCTGTCACTGTGTGGTGGTCCGAGCCCATGCACCTTCCTCCCCAGGAGCCGGAGGGGATGCCACCCTGGGGCTGGGCACGCAGAAGGCAGGAGAGAGGAGCGATGCAGCCCTCAGGGAGCTGAGCCAGCCGACCAGGGGCACGTGCTCCCCCAGCCTGGCCCGCAGGCTCCTCAGGACGCAGGGCTCTGTCTCCTGTGTGGTGTCCCGTCCAGCTGACCGTGCGCCACTGTCTGGGCCTGGAGCTGCTGCCTCACCGTAAACCCAGCCAGCACAGACCCGCACCTCACTCACCTGTCTGCATGGCTGCCCAGCCGCCGTGTCCAGGTACAGTCATGGGGCTGTCCTAACACCTCTGTGAGCCCTGGCTCCCGCCTCCTACTCCTGCTCAGAACCTCCTCTCCTCTTTCTCAGCTGCCGCCCAGACAGGCCTGGTCCTTGCTGCCCGTTGGACCCAGTGGTAGCCTCTTCCCTGCCTCCTCACTGCACGACACCCAGCCCACCCTCTCCTGGAAGCGGGGCTCGGCCGATGGTCAGAAAGAAAGGCCATTTGTTCTGACCCTTGGAGGGCATCTCTGCTGCCTGAATGAGGGTGGGCCAGTTTTCCCGACGGCTGTTGGTCCCACAGGCAGAGTGGCCTGGTCAGGCATTGGGCAGGCCCTCCAGGGCCCCTTCCTAGGCAGCCGACCCCCACCCCATCCTTTTCTTCCTCCCTCTGTGACCCACACAGAGACCCATCAGACTCAGCTGCAAGAGGCAGGCTCTCAAGTCAGAGTGGCTTCAGCCAGATCCCAGAGCTGGGCCTCCACAAGCCCTTTGCAGCTCCCCACCCTGATACCTATTTTTTCTTGCTTTCAGAGACCGTCCATCCCCAGGCCAGTGTCCACTGCAGCACAGCATCTCTAGTGAGCCGAAGAGGTGCTCAGAGGACATGTCCACGTCCTCATCCCCAAACTGACTCACTGGAAAAGACCCTGATGCTGGGAGAGATTGAGGGCAGGAGAAGAAGGGGATGACAGAGGATGAGATGGTTGGATGGCATCTCCCACTCAATGGACACGAGTTTGAACAAGCTCCAGGAGATAATGATGGACAGGGAGGACTGGTGTGCTGTGGTCATGGGGTCACAGAGTTGGACACGACTGAGTGAGTGAACAACAAATCCCTGAACTTGTGAGTGTGGCCTTATTGGGAGGAGAATCTTCACAGCTGTGATGAAGGATCTCAGTGGAGGGCATCCTGGGTTACCCAGGTGGCCCTAAATCCAATGGCAAGTGTCCTCAGAAGTGACAGAAGAGAGCAAGGGCGTGGAGGGGGCCAGGTGAGGATGGAGGCAGAGACTGGGGTGATGCAACCACAAGCCCAGGGAGGCCTGGGGCTCCCAGTGCTAGAAGGGGCAGGAAGGACCCTCCCCTAAGTCTTTAGGGCTTTAGGGGAGAGGTTGCTGCCTTGGGACTCCTTGACCTCAGACTTCCTGCCTCCAGGACTGGGGATAGGGGATGAACTTTAAGTTGCGCTTAAACCTAAGAGCTTGAACCACCTAAGTCCCATCCTGACCACAAGAAGAACCTGGACAGACAGATTTTTGTGAACCCATCAAAGAACCAAGGTCACAAAACAAATGACCATCCCCACATCTGTAAAGAGACAGGGGCCTTTAGTAGATACACAACATGAGCATTCTCTTATCTGAGGTAGAAGTCCCCACATGCTGGTAGGATGATGAAACTAGAAATTTTGGTGAACTCCTGGGGTCACACAGGACACAACTGAAGTGACTTAGCAGCAGCAGCAGCTGGAAGCCAAACAGTCGTAGGAGGGCTCTGTTCCTCCTTTGCAAGCTTACACGTGGAAGACTCTCTTCTTGACTTTTCTTTTATCTTGTTCTATTACCACCGCCCCAGCAGATGGATAGGCTTCAGTGCAAAGAAGGCTTCTTTCTCAGTGGCCCCAGCAAAGGTCCCGGAGATGGACCTCATGGCCTAGCTCAGGCCTCATGCCCGCCCTCCCTTAATTCCTATGGCCCAGAAGTCCAGGTCCCGTGCAGCAAAGGTGGGTAACCATGCAAGACCCAGTGGGCAGAATCCACCCTGGCCCCCTCCCGCTCTCTGTTCATCTTCTGGAGTGCCTGCCCTGCCGGCCTCAGGCCCCAGCCCAGAGCAGGGGCACCAGCGCCTCCTGGACCACCCAGGCCTCCGCCACCACCAAAGTCAGCTCCCTAAAAAGCGCCCCTGTCGTTTGATCTGCGTCCGTGGTAGAACGCTCACTCCATCTTCAGCCCACAGAGTGGCGCTTAGACCAGACAGCGTGTCCTTAGGGGACGCAGAGCCGAGGACCACGCTGCTGGCCGCGGCCCGATGGTCTTCTCCGCTGACTGGTGTTGGGACCCTGACCGCCACCCCCGACCTGCCCACAGAGACAGCCCGTCCTTGGGCCTCTCCCCGCTCCCTCGCAGACTGGCCCCCTCCTGGCTGGTCCAGGGGGGTCTTCTTCTCCTTGACCCCCGTCCTCCAACTCCTGGTGACCCTGCCTCTTGACAAGTGCCCGTGGACCCCGCGGACCAGACACCAGGGACCGGAGACCTCTGCACACAGCAGCCTCATGGAGGAGAGACGTCCAGCCTCTCCCCTCTCCCAAGGGACTCCCCCAAGGGCAATGGGAAGGGAGTGGGCAGAGGGCGGGGCTGACGCTTCCGTGAGAACGGGGTCAGGATGCAGGGGGCGTATGTGAGAGAGGCTGCAAGGTGGGCGAAGCAGCTGCCCTGCTTGCTCCTGGCCAAGCAGGGGGACTTGGCCAGGCGGGGCTCTGAGCCCCTTCCTGCAGGTCTGTGTCGCAGCAGAGGTGTTTGTTGAATGAATGAGTGAATGAGTGCCCGAGGGTTTGAGCTGACGCTGCAAGAGAGGAAAAGAAGGTGGCTTCATCTTTTCAAGGTACGGAGGTGCTGCCCTGGTCCAGATTCCAAGCGGGGATTAAGGGCCTTCCTGCTGTAGCCAGGGCCATTGTTCCCAGCTCCTTCTAGAATCATCTGGAAGTTAATCCTTTACAAAACAAATATTTTAGACATCTCAGCACGGCCCTCCAAGGGGGAGCCTCAGCAGATGGCCAGAGGCCTGGCCACGCTCCCACACCCCCAGATGCAGGAGCGCCCCACGGCCTTAGAGCAGTGTCCACAGGGGACGCGGGCCTGGGCCAGGAAAGTGTCAGAGCCGCCAGCCACCTGCCTGGGCCCCCGCCCCTGGGCCCCGTCCATTTTCCTTGGCAGCTCCCGCCAAGGACAGGACATTCCTGAAGACTGAGGCTACACGTCGGGGGCCCGGGGCTGGGAGGCCAGGCAGGCCTGCGGCCGCCTCTAGGCCAAGCTTCCCCTCTGTCCTCCCTGCCCTTGGGGCTGGCCCAGGAGTAGGGCTTCTTGCCCTGTCTCCCTTCCCACACTCACGCCAGGGCCTGCCGGCTCTGGTCTTCACGCATCTGAGACCCCCCTCTGCCCCAAGCGTGTGACATGCAGGCCCAGATTCGGGGAGGCTTTGGGCCTGTCCCGGAGGCCTCCTGCAGGCCCACTCTCCTGCCCTTCTCACAGCTGGGGGGTGGAGGCTGTGCATGGCACTTTAATGACCCCATCTGAGCCTTTTCTCCTGCATGGACTGTGAGCTCCCTGAGGACAGACTCAGGGAAGGAGGTCCCCTGCCCACCATCAGCAGAGTGGCCAGTCTGGGAACCCCGAAGCAGCCGACTGGGCATGGTCATGGTCCTGATTGCCACCCCCGACCTGCCCCCAGAGACAGCCCGTCCCCTGGGCCTCTCCCCGCTCCCTCGCAGACTGGCCCCTGCCTGGCTGGTCCAGGGGGGTCTTCTTCTCCTTGACCCCCGTCCTCCAACCCCTGGTGACTCTGCCTCTTGACAAGTGCCCGTGGACCCCGCGGACCAGACACCAGGGACTGGAGACCTCTGCACACAGCAGCCTCATGGAGGAGAGGCATCCAGCCTCTCCCCTCTCCCAAGGGACCCCGCCGTCCAAGGGCGATGGGAAGGGAGTGGGCAGAGGTGGGGCTGATGCCTGCAAAGACCAGGCGGCTGCCTCGCGAGGATGGTGGGAGGCCTGGGCAGGGAGCAGAGGGCCGGGGTGTGCAGGCAGAAGGGGCCCCAGCCCCACACAAGACGGGCGCCCCGCAGGGAGAAGGGCAGGACGAGGGCGGCAGGGGCAGTGCGCTTCCGTCCGGGTCTGCAGAGGGACCCTCAGCCTCTCCTCCCCTGTCCCAGTGAGACGGGGGGCGTCTCCAGCATCCCCGGGTGTGTGGAGCCACAAGGCTGCAGGGACCTGGGCCCCACAGACTCCTGGAGCAGAGCCCCCGCCTGGTGGGGACAGGCCTGCCTTGGGAGCAGGACCTGCTGCTCCTGGGGGAGCAGGGGGGTGGGGGATTGGGGTGGCAGAGGCGACTGTGGGGGGCACGCGTGGAGGCCGCCCGGCGCTGTGGCTCTGCTGGTCGGGTACAGCAAGCCCTCCTGGGACCTGGGCTCAGACCGTCTGCCCCACGGCACGGAGTTAGGGCAGCCGGTGGTGGGGTGGAGGGTAGCAGGGGTCCATGAGGAGACGAGGGTCCTGGGAAGGACGGGCTATCAGCCAGTGGAGACCCCCGTCTCTGTTAGGAGCATCCCGGGCTGTCCTCTGCCTCACCCCTCAGGCCACATATTTCCAGAAAGAAATCATTCCCAACCCCGAGGCGCTCCACGGAGGCGGGTTTTTCCATCTGGGCTCTGCTGATGAGCTGATGAGCTCTTGTGGAGGAAAGGTCCTCTTGAGCTGCTTCCTTTGTCCAAGCCCACACGGGGCCCCTCGGGGGTGCCTGGGGGCTGCTGAGGGGAGAGGCCAGCTGGGCGCACACGGGGGCCCCCCACCCCGTCCCCAGGGTGGGCCCCATCTGCCGGCAGGGACTCTGGGGCTTGTGTGAGGGGGGTCTGAGTCCTGGGGCGGCCCCTCTGCTTCCACCCAGGGCCCCTGGCACTCAGCGGGCTCCCACAGCCCACCCGCCCGCCCTGCCGTCCCCGCGCCCGCGGCTTCTCCCCGTCCCTGGGCCTTGAGGCTCAGCAGGCTCCCCTCCCTGCCCCGTGGCTCACACCTGGCCCCAGCTCGGCTCCCAGGGCTTGGTTCTCAGGAGCCCCTTCCCCAGGCCCTGCTCCTGGGCCCGCAGCCCTCCTGTCCTCCCAGCTCCCAGGCTTCCCCTCCTCCCCAGGCTGCACGGACACGACACCCTCTCCCCTTCCCTGGCCCCAGCAGTGGCCTCGCCGTCTTCTCTGGTGACGGGTCTTGCAGTGGGGACTGTCATGGGCTGACCTGTGCCCCCCCCCCAATTCCCATGTTGGAGTCCTGACCTCTAGGACCTCAGACTGAGCCTGTGATTGGAGATGGGGGTCTTGACAGAGAGAACCCATTCGAGTGAAGGCCCTAAGGTGGGCTAATCTCCCAGGACAGGGGTCCTCACGGGAAGAGGAGGTCCACACCCAGGCATGCACGGAGGGACGACCCTCCACACGCCCAGGAGAGAGGCCTCAGGAGGACCAGCCCTGCCCACGCCTGGGTCTGGGGTTCCAGCCTCCAGGACTGGGAGGAAATAGAAGCCTGCAGGTGGCGCGGGTCTGTGGGACTTTGTAGGGACAGCCACGCAGACCTGCACAGCGACCTTCCTGCCTGCCTCGAGCCCCCCGTCATCTCTCAGCTGCCCTGCTGGTCGGCGAGTGGGAAAGTCCCCCTTTGCAGGCCTGTCACAGGTGCACCCGCCCTCAGAGGGCTTGGTGAGCCCACTCTGGGGTGACCAAGAGCACCCTCGGCCCCCAGAACCCCTCTGTGCTCTGATGCCCCGGTGGACCCCCCGGCACAGTGCCCCCGGCCTGCTCTCCGGTCTCACCCCGCCCCGGCGCTGACGCCTCGAGGCCCCTCCCCCGGGCACCTTGTGATGGCATTTCCGGGTCTGGACTGGGACCCCTGCAGGGTCCGTGCCCCTGGCGTTCAGATGAGGACCCCGAGGCCCAGGGCCGGTGGGGGAGCAGAGCCAGCCCGGGCGGGTGGGATGCTCCCCTGGCCTCACTGAGGAGCGGGCCCCGGCCCCCCAGGGTCAGGGGGGCAGAGCTCAGGATCCTATCTTGTCCCCTGGGCAGGAGGGCCGGCGCCTCCTCAGAGCGGATGGGAGTGGACAGTGGCTGCCTGTCGCGTGTGAGGTAGGGGGCGTGCGTGTCCCTTCTCGAAGAAGACTCGCGATGCACGGGCTGGGGTCTGCTTCCATCACGGGTCCTCATGGTCCCCAAAGGCCCCGCCTTCTGGCCGGGCACCCTCCTCTGGGGAGCTGCCCCCAGAATCCACTCCTGCGGGAGGGCCTTTGGGGGTCTTCAAAGTCCATCCACCGCTGCCCCCCAGCAGCCACCCAGGCATGGGCGGGGGCCGCACAACCCCTCTCTGAGCAATCCCGCCGGAGCCCCCTCCTGGCTTGGAGCTGCTGGGCCGGAGGGCCGGCCTTCAGCTGCCCCTCCTTGTCCCCCGGGGACTTTGCCCTGGGGCGCAGGCAGCTCGGACAGTTCCCCCCAGATGTGAGGCTCAGTGCCGTCTGGGATGTCTCCCTGGACGCAGCGCTGCTGGCCGTCCCGGGGCAGCCAAGTCCTCCCCTCCCGGGCACTCGGTCCTCCTTGGGGCTCCTGCTGGGCCCTGTCCGGCCTGGGCTGAGCTGGCTCCACTGAGGCAGTGTTCAGGGTGTCTGCACTGGACACACCCTCCTGGGGCCTCGGGGCTCAGGATAGGGCTCGGGCATGGACCCCGTCCTCAAGGGCCATGTGAGGTGAGGTGGGGAGGGGTCTTCTGCCCCTCCCTCAGGTCCTCTCACGCTCCGCAGGGCTCAGCGAGGTCCCATGGTGTGAGATACCCAGGGAGGGCCCCCAGAGAGGGCCCACTGCCCACCTGAGCACGCACGCTCACTTGCTAAGTCGTTTCCGACCTTTTTGTGACCCATGGACTGCATGCAGCCCTCCAGGCTCCTCTGTCCATGGGACTTCCCAGGCAAGAATACTGGAGTGGGTTGCCATTTCCTTCTGCAGCTGCCCACCCATCAGGCCCTGAATGTACCAAGAAAAGAGGCCCCCAGGCCTGGAACCCCTGGACGAGCCTGGCCAGGCCTGGGCCCCTGGGAGCAGAGACTGGCCGTCCCTCCAGCTCCGCCTTCAGGGCTGGGTGCCGGGCAGCGCAGCTCTGCCCACAAGACCCCGTCCTGTCACTCAGCCCAGTCCCGGCCCTGGGCTGTGCGGCTGCCCCTGCCCTCTGGCCCAGCCCCATCTCCACATGCCCTCTGCAGCGCGGCGGCTTGTGGTCCTGCTCCCCTTACGCCCAGCCCGGCCCTGGCTTTCCTCGGGGCGTTCCTCCTCTGGGGGCTTTAGGTGGGTGGCTGGGCCGACAGCCAGCTTCACCCTTACCCCTCAGCCCTCTGCCACCTGCCCCCACCCTCTGCCTTCTGCCCTGCCAGGGCCCAGGGCCTGGGGGTTGGCATCCGGGCAGGGCTGGGCAGGGGTCTTGGCAGTCAGGCCACCAGGGCCTGGAAACCGAGAAGGGAAACCAAGCAAACGCTGTCTCGCCATGTCTGTCTCCCTCCTTCTCCCTGGGCCCCCTCCCCTCCTTCTCATCATAAAGCAAGGAATTTACTTTGCTCTGCCGTGCGCCTGGGGTTGCAAACAACCCCTCCAGACGGCCCGCTGTGCGGGGCCCGGGTTATTTGAGGTGGGGGGTTGCTCAGGGAGGCCTCAATGTTTTCTTTTGCTCTTGCAGGAACAGGGCAGGGGCTGGCCAGGCCGCAGGGAGACCCTGCAGCCCCCCCACTGGGAGGGGGCCTCCACGTCCCCCACTGGGGCTGAGGTTACAGACAGGGCTCTCGGGGCCCGTGACCTCTGCCCTCTGACATCTTTGAACTCGGGAGAACTTTGATGTCTTAACCGTGCAAGCCCACTGTCACAGTCTGGTGGGTTGAGCGTGGATGACCCCCCGGGAGGAGGACTCTGTGCTGTTGCCCTTGCTGCAGCCCCCAGGTCCCCAGAAACGGGCCTCACAAGCACAGCCGCCCAGGGGCCATCTTGCCCAGACGGCCTGGAGCTTGACCGCCTACCTTCCTCACTCGGTGCCCCCAGATACACCTACCCAGGGCCCCCCCACATTCCACCAGTCCCGTCTTCCTTGGCCTGTGGGCCGGCCGTCTCCCGGGATCTTCCCGGAGGGAGCCCTAGTGGCCTCTGCCCTCCAGCCCCAGGGCCAGGGTGGTAGGCGCCCCGAGCCTGCAGGCTGCCTCCGTGAGAGGAGCCCGCGGGGGTCTCAGAGGTCCAGCCGGATGGGTGGAGTCCGCAGGGGAGGCAGGCTGGGGCCCAGTCAGGGACGGGACCAAGCCGAGGCCTGCAGCTGGGAGGAGGTGAGACCCGCTAGGGGCCCCTCACCTCACCTGTGGCTCCAGGGAGCAGCGTCGCCCACGAGGCCAGGCTCCAGCCAGGGTTCGGTCCTGCCGGTGTCCGGAACCCCTCTGAGCGGCAAGTGCAGGACACTGGGGGGACGCGGGCCCCCTCTACCCTCTGCTGCCCCTCCCCGAGGCCAGGGCTCCTCTCGGCTCTGGCTGCCGTCAGCCCGGCCGCCTGGAGGCCCCACGACCTCACTCAGAGGGGAGGCTCAGAGCTTCGGCAGATGCCGCAGTGTGGCCTTTCTGGGTCCCCATCACTGCCCGTGGCCAGGACCGCCCTGGCCCCTTGGGAGCCCGGCCCTGCTCCCCCTGCCTGCGAGTCTGGGCCCTCTGCCCTGGTGCGGACACATTTCCAGGGTCTCCTCTGCACGCAGCTGACCAGCCCTGCTCTGCCGGCTGGGAACCCAATGGGCCCCTCCCTGCCCAGCACCAAGCCTTGGGCTCTGGTGGTCTGGGGAGTGAGGTGGGCAAGGGGCAGCCTCCCCAGAACGTGCCCTGGACCTGTACACTGTAGACCTGAGTGCTGCTCGTCTCTATACGGCGAACGAGGAGCCGGACGGTGGAGGGGTTTCAGCCTCAGACAGAGAGACGGGGAAGGGACCGTGGAGGTCAGCTGAGGGCACGGAGCGACAGTGCAGAGCCCCGAGTGGGAGGGGCCCCTGCCAAGACAGGGGGACACGGGGCGGACCCTGGGCAGAGCAGGCCGCACGAGGGTCTGAACGGGTCCAGCAGAGCGAGCTGGGCGGGCACGTCCTGGACTGGCCTCTCCCACCGCCCTTCCCACAGGGCTCTGGGCCCACAGCTCCCCCAGCCCAGCCCCCTGACCCCTGGGCCCTTGAGCAGAGGCAGGACAGCCCCTACGGGACGCCCCACCCAACCCTGCGCTGGGCCTCCAGGTCTTCCTGCGGCCCTGGGGCCAGCGGGTCACGCCCCACCGTGGCCGTCCCCTTGCTGACTGGACCTGACCCCTCCCTCCTCCAGCTTCGGCCGGGAGAGAGGGTGGTCAGCCTGTCCCACGCTCGGAGCCAGCAGGGCCGGTCCCTGGGGTGGAGTCCAGCATGGAGGCCCGCCGCCCTCTGCCCTGGGTCTGTCTTGGCCTGGGTCTCGGCCTCCCCATCTGTCCTTCCGCCCCAAGCCCAGAAGCACGGGGGTGCTAGCCTCGAGCAGGCCTGGGATCGCGGGATTGATTTTCCCATCGCTGCGCCCCTCCGACCCTCCTGTTGTGGCTTCTTTTTTGTCTTGGACATGCAGTATCGGTATTTCTGAGGTTCCAGCGTCCTCCTCTCAGTTGTTGAGCAGCGAGCTGCGATGCTGGAGTTCTCGCAGGAGAAGCTGGGTGCACGTCCTTCTCCTCTGCTGTCTTGGCTTCTGTTGATCCGGGGCGCTAGTGTGGAGGGGAGGGGGCCCAGACTGCTTTTACACCCCTGGTGTGGGTTTAGGGTCCTCCCGAGACCTGGGGGCCCCAGCAAGGGCAGTTGCAGGGAGGTGAGACACCATGATCTGGGTGCCTGGGCGGCATGGAGCCCCGTGTGCTGGGAAGGAGGCTCAGAAGAGGGGGTCCCCTCAGGGTTCAAGCCCGGACTCAGGGTTTCTGGCCTTGGTGAAAGCTCAAGCAGAGGGTGCTCTCCGGGGCCCTCATCCCCCTCCACCCAGCTTGGGTGAAGGTGCTCCGGGGAGCCTGACCTGCAGCTCGGCCACCCAACCCCCGTCCCTCAGGTACAAGGCTGAGGTGCATGGACCAAAGCTGCTGGGATTCTCGCGACACCAGCCTTGCTGACGGAGGTTCCACTGCGGTTGGGGCCTTCTCCCCCTGCCCTTTATATGACAATAAAAGGGGCTGTAAACCCTGTGTGTGTACAAAGTGCCCCTATAAATGGCTCCTGGTGATTAGGACATCTGCAGCAGTGCAGCGTGGGAGGGGTGAACACCCCAGGCCCAGGGGCGGCCACGGCCCCCACCCCCCCCACAGCAGGCTCGGTCCTCACCAAGACTGGCCCAGCTGGACCCGGAGCCCCCCAGGCCGGTGACCGACACAGAAGCGGCTGGGGGAGGAGGGATCGGGCTGCCCCTCACCCAGGGCACCCAGGTGGGCAGCAGGGGCTCCTGTGGCCAGCCTCCCGGGAGTGAGGTGGGCAGTGGCCTCTTCCCTCCACGTGGCGTGTCCCTCAACCATGAGACTCAGCTTCCTCCTCCGACTCAGGGGCATCAGCTGTGGAGAAGGGGACAGGCCTGCAGGAGCCTCACTCTGGGAGGCCCCCAGCCTTCACATAGCCCCCAAGTACAGAAGGCAGTGGCCCTGAGCTCCCAGAAGCAGGCAAGCTGAGACAGGGGCGGGGGTGCTGGGCGCAGGGCTACGGCCGGCGGGTGGGAGACGGGAAGCTGGAAGCCTTGCGGGAGAGCTCCAGGGATTAAGCCCTGCCCGCCTGCCCCTGCCGGCTCTGACCTGGTCCATCTCATGGAAGCTGTCCTGGGAGGACAATTACCTTTTACAGTGAACTTCCTGCTATGATTGCTCTGTACAGAGAGTGCAGGTGGACTCTCAGTGGGGCCTTGGGGGCTTGAGGTGGAGTGACAGGGGGAAGGGACCCCCAGCACCACCTCCGTGGAGCATTCTGGCCCTCAAATTTCTACCCAGGGCCAATGGCCTTCCTCCATGGTGTCAGATCTCCTGTCCTTGTCTGACCTGGAGCAAATGTTTTCCCTTTAATAAAATTCTCGGGAAGAACTGCCAGCTTCTGGTCTTCAGGAACATGGCCTCCCAGAGAACACGAGGTCCCGATGCACTCAGTAAAGACAGGATTGTGGCCACAGGGCGCCTAAACTGCAGTGTTGGCCCATCACCCTGGTGTAAATAGTCCCATCGTGCTGGTTTCAAGATGCAACAGGCATCACTGGACACAGAGAAGGGAGGAGAACCGGCCATCGTGAGGTCTTGAGCAGCCCCACACCCCTGTGCCCATTGGGAGGCTCCCCCTTGGTTCATCTCAGCCTCCCCTCTCCCACCCAGGAGGCTGGTCCTGACTGGGCCTCCTCCAAGCGCCCAGCACCCGTCAGAGACAGAGAAGAGACCTGCTTGGCTGGACAGGGCCTGCAGAGAAGGGACGTCACATGGAATCCGGGTTCTTGATTTCTCAGCATCCTCCACTGCCTTGAGCATCCTGGGGACAGACACCCAAACCTCATGGCCAAGCAAGATTCTTAGGTGGTGGGGGGTTCTGGTTCTGCCCAGTCAGGCCTGGGGACCCCCAAATGTGGCTTGGTTCATTTTAATCTGTCAAGACGTCAGCAGCCACATGTGGCTGGAGGGGCTCCTGCTGGTTGGTGCACACTCAAGCCATTCATGTGAAGTCGTGTGCACACTCAAGTGGGTTTGTGCGTGTGTGCACTCACGCGCTTCCTTGGGAGGCGAGGCACAGGCCTGGAGAGCCAGCATCACAGGGGATGGGGATGAATGAGGGCCAACCCCCTACCATGAGCGGGGGCCCGGTTCCCGCGTACCACCGTCCTGAGCCGTGGTCCTCTGGCTGAGCCGTGGCCCTTGCCCGTCCTCTCCGGGGAGGAGGGACATTGCAGGGCCAGGACAGTGGAGGGTGGTGGGCTGTACTTTGGCGGGGTTGGGGGACGGAGCAGGGGGAGCGGGGGTTGGGCTCAGGCCAGGACTCAGCTGGGCGTCCCCAGCCTCACCTGGAGGCAAGGGGCTGTGTGAGGGCTCCCAGCACCCCCTCCCCATCCCGGCTTCTTGGCTTCCCCACGCTGATGGGTGGCTCGAGTGGCTGGGGTGCTGGGCCCTCCACGGGGCCGCCTTCTCGCCCTGGCCCCGGTCCTCCCCTGGGGCCCGTCTTGTGTGGGGGCCGGCCTGTTGTGAGCTCGGCTGCCCGCGGGTCTCATGTGGTTTGCAAATGTAGCTCGGGCTCGGTCACATTTAACGGAGCAGAAGAGGACCATTTGTCCCGAAACCACCTGACTGGCCCCAGATCAACTGCAGGAAACCATGGACATCAGTCTCTCCCCTTTTAAAGCACATTTTCTCTTTTATTATTTTTTTTCAAAGAAAATAATTCCAGACCCCATTTTTCTTTATGTGCCTTCCGGGCAGGAGCCCCCTGCCTCAGGGTTGTGGAGCCCAGGCTGGGCTGCCAGCCCCAAGAGGCAGACAGGGCCTTCCTCCACCCCTGGGGCTGCCCCTCTTCCCAGGGGGCCAGTCTGGGGCCCTGAGCTGAGGTTGTGCTCCAGCAGCTGCTCCCGAGGGGCAGGGAGTCCAGGGGGCTAAATGCAGGACCCCACAAGTGAGGGTGCGTGGACAGGCAGGCCCTGGGGGCGCTGGGGAGCTGGTCTTGCTGGTTAACCAGCCGGTGACCAGGCTGCAGATAGGCCCCTTAGGGGCACGGGCTCCTCCAGAGGCTCACCTCCAGCGGACAGCGGGCACGGCCTCCAGCCCCGCACAAGGCTGGGTGTCTGCCTCCTCTCCTCTCTCATCCTCCTGCCCCAGCCTCCCCACGTCCAGGCCTTCCTCCCTCTGACACCTGGCCCGTGTTCTCCAGGGTGCTTAAGTTTCCTGTGGCCTTGGCGGCTCAAGTTTCCCACTGGATGGCATGAAGGATGGTCAAGGTCACATGTGTCTGCTTGGCCAAAAGAGAGAAATAAAAACTTCTCCCAGCTGTCAACCAGATCAGGGCAACCAGATAATCAAGGATGTGTGTGTGAGGGTCTGGTCATGCCCCAGACCTACGGTCCTGCACCAGCTCCTTCCCCTCCCCCAGTGTGCACAGCCTCCTCCCCTCCCCCAGTGTGCACAGCCTCCTCCCCTCCCCCAGGTGTGCACAGCCTCCTCCCCTCTCCCCAGTGTGCACAGTCTCCTCCCCTCCCCCCGTGTGCACAGCCTCCTCCCCTCCCCCAGGTGTGCACAGCCTCCTCCCCTCCCCCAGTGTGCACAGCCTCCTTCCCCTCCCACAGTGTGCACAGCCTCCTCCCCTCCCCCAGTGTGCACAGCCTCCTCCCCTCCCCCAGGTGTGCACAGCCTCCTCCCCTCTCCCCAGTGTGCACAGCCTCCTCCCCTCTCCCCAGTGTGCACAGCCTCCTCCCCTCTCCCCAGTGTGCACAGCCTCCTTCCCCTCCCCCAGGGTGCACAGCCTCCTCCCCTCTCCCCAGTGTGCACAGTCTCCTCCCCTCCCCCAGGTGTGCACAGCCTCCTCCCCTCTCCCCAGTGTGCACAGCCTCCTCCCCTCTCCCCAGTGTGCACAGCCTCCTCCCCTCTCCCCAGTGTGCACAGCCTCCTTCCCTCTCCCCAGTGTGCACAGCCTCCTCCCCTCCCCCAGTGTGCACAGACTCCTTCCCCTCCCCCAGGTGTGCACAGCCTCCTCCCCTCCCCCAGTGTGCACAGCCTCCTCCCCTCCCCCAGTGTGCACAGACTCCTTCCCCTCCCCCAGGTGTGCACAGCCTCCTCCCCTCTCCCCAGTGTGCACAGCCTCCTCCCCTCTCCCCAGTGTGCACAGCCTCCTCCCCTCCCCCAGTGTGCACAGACTCCTTCCCCTCCCCCAGGTGTGCACAGCCTCCTCCCCTCTCCCCAGTGTGCACAGCCTCCTCCCCTCTCCCCAGTGTGCACAGCCTCCTCCCCTCCCCCAGTGTGCACAGCCTCCTCCCCTCTCCCCAGTGTGCACAGCCTCCTCCCCTCCCCCAGTGTGCACAGACTCCTTCCCCTCCCCCAGGTGTGCACAGCCTCCTCCCCTCCCCCAGTGTGCACAGACTCCTTCCCCTCCCCCAGGTGTGCACAGCCTCCTCCCTTCCCCCAGTGTGCACAGCCTCCTCCCCTCTCCCCAGGTGTGCACAGCCTCCTCCCCTCTCCCCAGTGTGCACAGCCTCCTTCCCCTCCCCCAGTGGGCACAGACTCCTTCCCCTCCCCCAGTGTGCACAGCCTCCTCCCCTCCCCCAGTGTGCACAGCTTCCTCCCCTCCCCCAGTGTGCACAGCCTCCTCCCCTCTTCCCAGTGTGCACAGCCTCCTCCCCTCCCCCAGTGTGCACAGCTTCCTCCCCTCCCCCAGTGTGCACAGCCTCCTCCCCTCTCCCCAGTGTGCACAGCCTCCTCCCCTCCCCCAGTGTGCACAGCCTCCTCCCCTCCCCCAGTGTGCACAGCCTCCTTCCCCTCCCCCAGTGTGCACAGCCTCCTTCCCCTCCCCCAGTGTGCACAGCTTCCTCCCCTCCCCCAGGTGTGCACAGCCTCCTCCCCTTCCCCAGTGTGCACAGCCTCCTCCCCTCCTGCAGTGTGCACAGTCTCCTCCCCTCCCCCAGTGTGCACAGCCTCCACCCCTCCCCCAGTGTGCACAGCCTCCTCCCCTCCCCCAGTGTGCACAGCCTCCTACCCTCTCCCCAGTGTGCACAGCCTCCACCCCTCCCCCAGTGTGCACAGCCTCCTCCCCCCCCCAGGTGTGCACAGCCTCCTTCCCCTCCCCCAGTGTGCACAGCCTCCTCCCCTCCCCCAGGTGTGCACAGCCTCCTTCCCCTCCCCCAGTGTGCACAGCCTCCTTCCCCTCCCCCAGTGTGCACAGCTTCCTTCCCCTCCCCCAGGGTGCACAGCTTCCTCCCCTCCCCCAGTGTGCACAGCCTCCTCCCCTCCCCAAGTGTGCACAGTCTCCTCCCCTCCCCCGGTGTGCACAGCCTCCTCCCCTCCCCCAGTGTGCACAGCTTCCTCCCCTCCCCCAGTGTGCACAGCCTCCTCCCCTCCCCCAGTGTGCACAGCCTCCTCCCCTCTCCCCAGTGTGCACAGACTCCTTCCCTCCCCCAGGTGTGCACAGACTCCTCCCCTCCCCCAGGTGTGCACAGCCTCCTCCCCTCCCCCAGTGTGCACAGCCTCCTCCCCTCCCCCAGGTGTGCACATCCTCCTCCCCTCCCCCAGGTGTGCACAGCCTCCTCCCCTCCCCCAGTGTGCACAGCCTGCTCCCCTCCCCCAGTGTGCACAGCCTCCTCCCCTCCCCCAGTGTGCACAGCCTCCTCCCCTCCCCCAGGTGTGCACAGCCTCCTCCCCTCCCCCAGTGTGCACAGCCTCCTTCCCCTCCCCCAGTGTGCACAGCCTCCTCCCCTCCCCCAGTGTGCACAGCCACCTCCCCTCCCCCAGTGTGCACAGCCTCCTCCCCTCCCCAGTGTGCACAGCCTCCTTCCCTCCCCCAGGTGTGCACAGCCTCCTCCCCTCCCCCAGTGTGCACAGCCTCCTCCCCTCTCCCCAGTGTGCACAGCCTCCTCCCCTCTCCCCAGGTGTGCACAGCCTCCTCCCCTCTCCCCAGTGTGCACAGCCTCCTTCCCCTCCCCCAGTGTGCACAGCCTCCTCCCCTCCCCCAGTGTGCACAGCCTCCTCCCCTCCCCCAGGTGTGCACAGCCTCCTCCCCTCCCCCAGTGTGCACAGCCTCCTTCCCCTCCCCCAGTGTGCACAGCCTCCTCCCCTCCCCCAGTGTGCACAGCCACCTCCCCTCCCCCAGTGTGCACAGCCTCCTCCCCTCCCCAGTGTGCACAGCCTCCTTCCCTCCCCCAGGTGTGCACAGCCTCCTCCCCTCCCCCAGTGTGCACAGCCTCCTCCCCTCCCCCAGTGTGCACAGTCTCCTCCCCTCCCCCAGTGTGTACAGTCTCCTCCCCTCCCCCAGTGTGCACAGCCTCCTCCCCTCCCGCAGTGTGCACAGCCTCCTCCCCTCCCCCAGTGTGCACAGCCTCCTCCCCTCCCCCAGTGTGCACAGCCTCCTTCCCCTCCCCCAGTGTGCACAGCCTCCTCCCCTCCCCCAGTGTGCACAGTCTCCTCCCCTCCCCCAGTGTGCACAGCCTCCTCCCCTCCCCCAGGTGTGCACAGCCTCCTCCCCTCCCCCAGTGTGCACAGCCTCCTCCCCTCCCCCAGGTGTGCACATCCTCCTCCCCTCCCCCAGGTGTGCACAGCCTCCTCCCCTCCCCCAGGTGTGCACAGCCTCCTCCCCTCCCCCAGTGTGCACAGCCCTCCTCCCCTCCCCCAGGTGTGCACATCCTCCTCCCCTCCCCCAGGTGTGCACAGCCTCCTCCCCTCCCCCAGTGTGCACAGTCTCCTCCCCTCCCCCAGTGTGCACAGCCTCCTCCCCTCCCCCAGGTGTGCACAGCCCTCCTCCCCTCCCCCAGGTGTGCACAGCCTCCTCCCCTCCCCCAGGTGTGCACAGCCTCCTCCCCTCCCCCAGGTGTGCACAGCCCTCCTCCCCTCCCCCCAGTGTGCACAGCCTCCTTCCCCTCCCCCCAGGTGTGTATAGCCTCCTCCCCTCCCCCAGTGTGCACAGGAGCCTGTGAGCCCAGAGCCACTGGCATCTCCTTTTACCCCCAAGGGCTCCATCACCCCAGACGCCCCCTCTTTAGCCAACAGATACATTTCTAGGGGCCCGTTCAGTGGGTGGTGGGGTTCCAGTGACTCCGAGGCCCTGCTTGCTCTGTGCATGTCCATCAGGGATCAAGGGTCTGTTCCACCCGCCCCTGTTGACCACCTTCCCCTGAGGGAGGGGTGGCAAGTCTGGTCACTCAAGAGGGTCTTGGGAGAGCCATGTGGGCAGAAAGCCTTGGCCTCCTGTGGACAGCTGGTCGAGAGCAACCTGAAGATACCTTGTCTGTGTGTCTGTGCAGTGTCTTCAAGGCTTTCCAAACTCCACCCCTTCTAGGCCTCCTGGGCCAGAAAGGCTGCCCCTGCACCTGCTTGCTGCCCAGATTCAGGTGTGAGAGAGTAGGCTCATCCCCGCCAGTGGGCACCATCATCTCCCAGGGTAGGCACGACCCAGTCTTCTGCCTTCTGACCTAGCCTCCAGCTCCTGCCACCCAGTTGGCACGAATAACCACACCACCCATGGGGTCCCACGAGAGACTGCTGGGAAAAGTCAGGCACCCCATTTTCCCATCCTCAATCAGTACTCTGACCCCTGGCTTCTCGGGACCACCTTCCTATCCCCAGGTGGCTGTTGGGGCCCTGCCCTGCCCTGGCCTGGCGGGGCTGTCCTGGTCAACATGGGTGGGACTCTAGCCACAAAGCCTGCAGCCCGGTCTGGGAGCCCAGTGGGCAGCTGGCCTTGAGAAGGTGCCCTGACTGGTGGGGAGGGCGGCTGTCATGGAGGGCTGGCCGTGGGGACCAGGGGCACATTTGCAGGGAGAGAGTGGTCCTTGCAGAATGCCCGCTGCGCAGCCAGCCCAAGGGATAGTGAGAAGAGGACAGGGCAGAGCTGGGCCTTGGGCGTGGGTGGACACTGGCGGGGGGCTGGCCAGGGCGGGGGGCACATGGATGGGTACGGAAAGGGGTCCTCGTGGGCAGGGGGCTCCCGGGGGAGGGGCCATGACAGGCTCAGAAAGGAGGGCAGTGTGGGTGCTCATTGCTGGCACCTGCATGCCAGGGACCCAGAGGGGCCAGTCCTGCCCCGAACTTGACCAATAGGGAAACTGAGGCCCGAGAGGGAGGGCATTTGCCTGCAGCCACAGAGACGTGCGGAGCACACAGCGAGGCCCCTGCTCTGGGCGTGCTCCCCGAGACCGGCCGGCCTCTGCTTCTCCCCAGGGGGGTCTCCGAGCAAGTGGGCAGTGACTCCGGGGCCCCCACCGACCTCAGCAGCAGGACAGCTGGGCGCGACCCGGAGGGCTTGCCGGGAAGTGCCCTCCCAAGGAGCCAAGCTGTGCAGAGCAGGCTCTGGGTCACTCGCCCCGAGCAAGGAAAGCAAACACGGGAAACGGGAAGCAGTTGAAAGTGAGAAGCGTCAGCAAGTGAGAGCTGGTGAGGCCGGGGCCTCCAGGAGTGGCATCGCGCTCAGAGTGTGGCCGGCCGCGGGGCGTCCTTTCTGCCGTCCGCAGCTGCTCCTTGCGGCCCCCGGCCCAGGGTCTCCCCCGGCCCACCGCCTTGCTCCCACCCCAGCCCTGGGCCAGCCTGCCCGGCCTGCCCTGGGAGGCCCCCGCTGTCTGTGTGGGAAGAAGAGGCAGGACCCCCCACCCCAGCTGCTGGCCTGGGGGGCACCCGGCCTGCCCACAGACCCCCGGCAGCAGGGAGACAAAGGCTGAGGGACAGCCAGGACACGTGGCAGGAGGGACACTCCCAGTGCCCAAGCCTTGCCTGGGGCGGCCAGCCCCCGTGCCCAGGAGTCCCCGAGGGCCACTTCAGGGCACAGCCATTCCCAGCCTGGCAGCTCTTTTCCCAGAGAGGCAGGGATGTGGGCCCTGGGGCCAGCTGAGACCCCAGGAAGGGCACGAGCGGCTGGGAGACCCCAGGAAACACGGGAGGCAGAGCCAGCTCGGGGCCCCCCGCCCACTCTGCCCCCCTCCAGCACCCCGCCTGCTGGCCCTAGCTTTCAGGGCCAGGAGGGTAGGGGCTGGTGCTCACGGACAGGGCAGGGTGGTCTCAGCGGTGTGGTGCCCAGGATGACGTGGGACCCAGTGGGGTGCTAGGGCCTGTGCCCTTTGTCCACAAGGCCCGGCTGGCTGAGGGCCTGGGGCTCCTCTCCCTGCAAAGCCTGGGAATCCAGGCTTCTGCCCTGCTAAGCCAGGACCACCGAGCGCTCCTCTGATGCTGGGGAGCCAGAGGGGCCGCTGGGAGAGCGGTGGGCTCCGGCCAGCCTGGGCCTGGAAGGCTCACAGCCCCGGCCTCACCTCAAGCCCCGTCTTCAGCAGGGGACGGCCTCACGGTCCCTCCCTGCCAGCTGTCCCCTCTGGTCTCTGCCTCCTGCGAGTGGCAGCCCTGGCCCGCCCCCAGACCCCTGAGACCCTGCTGGGTGCAGGGCCTTCTCTGGGCCTGTGCCCCACAGTGCCCCCCAGCCCTCCGCGGGCAGGCAGGTCAGCACGGGCACTGCACAGGCCCGCAGGCCGCAGACGGCGGCAGCTTCAGAATCGCTCTCCATCCTCTTCCCGATGGGGAGGGCAGCAGGGACGCCCGCCCCACAGGCACCAGCCAGGAGCCCCGAGTCCCCGGGATGGACAGCAGGGGCCAGGCAGAGGGGTAGCCTCAGGCCCTGTCCTTCCGCTCAGGGGCTCCCAGGCTCCAGTTCTGGAAGTTTCACAGCCCTCTTCTCACCGCCCCGTCAATCTCGGGTTCTGGGAAGGTGTGGGGCCTCGGCCCCTTCTGAGGGCTCACAGGCTGAGGGGTGGACAGGGCGCCTGCAGGCTCGGTGGCCCTGCCTTCTCCCTACCCCACCAGACCTTAGTCCCCCAGCCCCCTCGTGGCCCCTGGGCCTTTGGGGCAGCCCTCGGGGAAGGCCTGGCTCTGGGGCTGGGCTCAACGATCTCGGCGATGGTCAGATCCACCATCGGGGACAGTCAGAGCCACCCTGTTCGGCAAATTAGCAGGGCGAGGGGCGGGTGCAGGTTCAGGCCGAGCTACAGAGCATCGTAGAAGGACCGGGGGAGGCATGGCCTCCCCCCGCCTGCCTGGGACCCTGGGGCGGGGCGACATCCCCATCCGTAAGGCAGGGCAGGTGAGCCGCATAGGGCTCCTTGCTGAGCGCATGGCCAGGCTGCGGGACAGAGCGTGACCCTCTGCCCGTCCCCCTGTCTCCTGTCCTCGTCTGCCCTCTGCACCTAGGGAGCCAGCACGAGCCCGAGCGGGCCAGCCCGTGTGGTCAGCGCAGGTGCGGCCGTGGAGGGCAGGCATGAGCGCCTCGCCCAGAGGGCAGTGGGGGGCGGGACAAGCGCTGTAGATGGCGTCAACCCGGCCGGGGTCCTGGGAGCACCCAGCGTGCTGGGCTCACTCTGAGGGCCGGGGCCTCTGGGGACACCCCCTGGACAGGGCTTCCAGGTTGAACATGCTTGTCGGCGGCCTGTTTTCCATCCAGGCAAGTGTGCAGACGTGGCCAAAGCCCTCCTGCCCGGGGCCAGGGAGTTGGCACAGGCGCCGGCTGGGAGCCCAGAGCACGAGGCCCCAGAGGCAGGGTACCCAGGCCCTGGCCTGAGCCCCCTGAAAACTGAGCCAGGGCCGCCCTGCCACTTCTGGGGTGGGGCTCCTGCGGAGTCTCAGGGTGGCACTGGCCCCCACCCTGGCCAGGCCTGACCGGGGCATTGGGCACCGGGGCCCTCGCCCTCCCCGAGCCAGCAGGCCTCCCGCTTGGGGTGCGGTGGGTGGTGCACAGCGGCGCCCAGGTTTTCTGCTTGGCCTGTGGGGCCCAGCACTTTCTCCGGGACTACACGCCTGAGAGCTGGGGTGGGAAGCTTCCCCATTAACCAGAGGCTCTCAGGGACGCTTCAGCTGGAATGCTTATAGCTTGGGAGACTGTACTGGGGGGTGTCAGGGGTGCTGCACACTCAGGGCCCGTCAGGCGGGACTGCCGCTGGTTCACGGGCCTCCGGCTCAGGACCCGTGCTGGCTCTGCCTGCGGGGAGCGTGCGGTCTCCCCGGGTGGAGGCCAGGCCGGCTGGCCGGGACGCCCAGGGACGGCACAGAGCCGGGTGGCGGCGTGCGCACCTTTCCTGGGGTGCCAGGCATGGTTTGGGGGCCAGCGTTCCCCAGCCTCGGTTCTGTGGCCACCATTGCTGTCGACAAGGCCAGGAGAGCTGGCCTGGAGTCTTGGGCAGGAAGGGCTGAGAGCAGTGACCGCCGAGCCTGGAGGTTTGGTCCTGGCCCAGCACTGCCAGGCTGGGCCTCCAGGCTGAGGCCGCTGGGGTCTCCCGGCCCTAGGTCCTCCTCACGTGCCCTAATCCTCCCCCAAACCCTCCCACGAGGGCCCCCCTGCCCTTCTGTTAGGTCTGGGGGCTGATGCTCCATCGAGGGGGTGCGGGGCTGTGGGAAAGGGGCTTTTTGGAGCCCTATTTCAAGAGCTGATGGAGGGTCCTGGGGGCCTTCAGCAGGGGACAAGCAGCCGCCAGGGTCCCAGTGCCTGCCCCAAGCAGGTGAGACCGGGGCTGGGTGGGGGTGTGGGCAGAAGTCAGGCCAGTTGGGCCCCAGGGTGTGGCTTTCAGTGGGGACAGACCCTTCCCTAGGAGTCTGGCCCTGGGGGCCCCAGGGAAACCCACAACTTCAGCCTCCATCCGTCCAGAGGTCCCCTCTGACTGAGGGGCAGAGTCAGCCCTGGGCCAGCCCGTGGGCTGAGCTTGGGGACCTCTCCCCAGCACCCGCCTGGAGCCCAGGAGCATGCGGTGCCCACCAGGAAGCGGCCGCCCTGCCAAGGGTGCCCGGTCGGAGCATCTCTGAAACGGCCCGCTGTCTGCTGGAAGCCCCCAGATGGGGCGCACCGCCGGCGTCCCCAAGGCACCCCTGAAACGCTGCCTCAATGAGGCGTCACTGAAATGCTCCTGAGAGGGGCCATGGTGGGCGGGGGGCAGGGTTCCTTCTGTGAAGTGGCTCATCTCGGGGTGCCCATGTGCTGTGGGCACGGGTAGGGGTCACCTGCCAAGACTTCTCAGAGTGGCCACCTAGGCTCTCAGCACACCGCGGGGCCGGGGGAGCGGTGCTGGGTGGGTCTGGGGGGGCCTTGGTTTGGACAGAAGGGTCAGAGAGCCTTCTGGAGCCGAGAAGCTGGAGCCGCCAGCAGCAGAGCGTGGGTTGGGGGTGGGAGCCTGGCCCGGGGCGCTGACCACGGAGCTGCAGCCGTGATGAATGGCTTCCCTGGAGCCAGGCAGCTCTGCCAGATCCCTCAGCCTCGGGGTGCCGTCTCACTGCCCTTGAGGCCCTGGGGCCCTGGCACAGGACGCTTGTGCAGGCCTTGGTTTCCCGGGTGCTGCTCCCAGGGGGGACTGTACGTGTGGGGCTGGCTCTGGGGGACAAGGGGAGTCCTGCAGGCCCTGCCAGCCCGGGGCAGGCGGCTCAGTGTCCAGCAGGAGGGCACAGCCTGGGAGCCCTGGGGACCGCGGGACCCATGCCCGGTCTGAGCATGGAGGTGCGGCTTCCTCCCGGGCTGAGCATCCCAGCCCCGTGGACCCCGCAGTGGGCAGGGGCTCCTGGGTGCCTATGGAAGGAGGCCCAGGGAGGGGGCCCGGGCACGTCAGACACGTTCCTCTCCCAGCTCGGGCCTCAAAGCCTGCAGGACGGGGGTAGGGGGAGAGGCAGGGCGCCTGGGGGCTGCTCTGTCTCTGGGGGCTTCCTGCCCACTCACAGCCCCTCAACAAGTGACTCCCATCCCTGGCAAGCTTCGGGGGTGGGGGTGGGGGTCCCTGTCCAACCAGGTTCACCCTCCCATGCCTGGAAAGCCGCGCATCACAGCCAAGCTCTCTGGGGCAGACTGCACACCTCCCGCTTGTTTAGGGAAGGAGACCCCCGCTGGTCTGTCCTCCAGGAAGCCTCCTGGATCCTCTGTTCCTGGGAGACCCACCCACCCACCCCCGCCCCGTGCGCGCCTCTGCCACCCAGCAGAAGCCAAAGCCGCAGATGTCGTGGTTCCCACTGCTGGAGGGGCCGGTCCCCAGGAGGACCCATGAGCCCTGGGGAAGCTGAAGCCAGGGGTGGGCCTTCTGTGTTGGGCAGCTGTGAAGCCCCCTGTAGTAGGGGCTTGCTGGTCTACAAGGATCCATGGTTTGGACTCTGAGACAGTTCCCCCTACGCGGGGCCTTTGCCGGCTAGAGAGGAAAGAAACTCCTTTCTCCTGGGCGACGCCGAGTTTGGGTAGGCCAGCCGCCTGCGTCCTTGGCTCCCTGGGACCCTGGGTTCCTGGCGGGGAGGACGCGGGCTGGTCTGGCCTGGGAGCCTCCCAGAGCACCAGGCCTCCGGCTCTGTCTAATTGCTCTTTCTAAGAAATCCCTCAAAGCCTTTTGCAGGGAGAAAAGGCCAGAGGAGTGGCCTGGCCTCTTCCAAGTGGCCGTGGGGAGCGGTGGTCATAGGGA
Source organism: Dama dama (assembly GCF_033118175.1). Taxonomy (NCBI): domain Eukaryota; kingdom Metazoa; phylum Chordata; class Mammalia; order Artiodactyla; family Cervidae; genus Dama; species Dama dama. The sequence goes on from NC_083682.1 coordinate 1,628,747, forward strand.
CAGCAGCAGCGACATCAGCTCAGAGCCAGACCCAGAAATGACTCCCCAGAGGCAGCCCTCAGGGTCCCCAGGCCAGCCCTCAGCTCGGGACCCCAAACTCCACTCTGCCCCCCTCCTCCTCGCCCCACTCTTGCTGCACACCACCCCACCCGGGCCAGGCGGGGCCACAGACCTGCGGAAGTAGGGGTGGGGGAGACAGAGCCTGCCCACCAGCCGCCTGGGGGCCACGCTCGGGGGCTGCCTGTGGGACCAGAGGGGACCACGAGTGGGCCTGAGCGGAGCCCCACAAGCCTGTCTGGGAACACAGGGCCTGGAGTGTCAGGACACCACCCAGGGCCAGGAACGCAGAGCTAGAGCCAGAACCTTTGGGAGCCCAGAAAGCTGAGAGGGGCCCCCTCCGGGGCCACGTTCTGTGCCCCTGGCCTGGACACCAGCTAGGCAAGCGGTGTCTGGACTCAAGGATGCTGTGTGGACTTGCCCTCCTGCTGACCCCCCAGAGGCCCCCTCCTCCCCCTCCTCCCCTCCCCTTCTCCCCCTCCTCCTTCTCCCCTTCCTCCCCTCTCTCCTCCCCCCTCCTCTCTCTCCAGCCTATACATACTGGTCACCCCCTCCCCCCACCTTAACGCGGGCAGTCTGCACACGGGCCTCCACTGCCCAACCCAAACGCTGGCCACCCAGAGTCCCACTGCTTCCAGCGAAGGGACTCAGGTCCCCACTGTTGGGGACTGGCTGATGGGAGGACCCACTGCTTTCTCTGCGTAGGGGGTGGTTCCACAGATACTCCCGTGTCAGGCCAGTGGGGAGCCTGGAGCCCATCTAGGACTCTCCCCTGGGCAGGCCCAGGGCTGCCAGGAGGAGACTTATGGCCCCGGGCAGCTTGGTGGGGCTCCCAGGCCTCTCAGACTCAGGCCAGAGGTGCCCACCCACAGGTGGCAGGCGAGGCCAGGCCCACACCCGGGAGACGCCCACAGCCAAAGCCTCGACCCAGGAAGCTGGGGGGAGGGAAGCAGGTGGGGGCGGAGGACCCAGGCCACCACCAGCCACGCTGGCTCCAGGGCGGCAGGAAGAGCGGCTGCTGCAACTGCAAGAGGGTCCTGTGCCCCCAGCAGATGGACTATGCCGGCCGGCGGGGCCACAGACCCTGGGTGCTGGGGGCGAGGCCATCGGGGGGCCGTCAGCACCGTGCTCCCCACTGTCGTTCGTCCTGCTGGGGTGGACGCCTCTCTGGGGATACCCCCACCATACCCCAGCCCAGGCTCCACCCCAGCCCCGCTCTGCGGTGGGCTCCACGACCCAGCAGGGCCCATCTCCCTGCACCCCCCACTCCCTCCTAACCGCCCCCATCTATGCAGCCCCGGGAAGGCTGTCCCTGGTCCACGACGCCAGCTGTTTCTCAAGGATAGGTATTTCCGACCCGGCCCGGCCCGCAGAGGCCTTTTCGGGGGCCGCTTCCCCTTCCTTGCTAATCCTGTTTCCTGTGTTTATCCCGCTGGGCCCAGAAGGAAGCCGCCTCGGAGGCCACGGGAGGGACAGTCCCGTAGGGTCCCGGGCCGTGGGGAGGGGCTGGCATGGGTCCCATCGGGGGTCTCCGGGCAGGGCTGGTGGGCCAGGAGGGGTGTGGGTCTGTGGACAAGCTGAGAGGGGGCAGGAGATGAGGGGCAGGGCAGAACAGCAGGGAGAGCCTGCCCCCCACCCCCAGGGAGGAGGGACCGAGGATGGGGGGTGGGGGGAGGAGGGTGCCGCAGGCCGGGCGAGGAGAGCGGCTGGCCCTGCACGGCGGCTGGGGGTGCCCGCCGGAGCGGTGGGTGGCCAGCTGGGTGCGAGGGCTCCGGCTGAGATGGGAGCCGTCTGGTTACCGTTCCCGGGCTGGCCACCCTGGTGCCTGAACTTCAGGGTCTCCGGCCTGAGTGGCACCTGAGTCCCCAGAGTTTGCGCAGTCCCCCGACCCCAGAGCTGCAGAATCTGTGCAGGACAGACATGAGGCAGGATCTGGGGGCTCTCGTGGTCCCAGTAGGGGACCCAGTCCCGGGCCCGCCTGTGGGGAAGGCTTTCCTGTTCCCCGTTACAGCAGTAGAGACATCCTGGGAGTGGGTGCTCCAGGCCACTAAGGGAGAGTGAGGGTCTTGTCCCTGGTGGGGGATCCAATCATGTCTGATGGAGGAGGTAACTCCACTCAGAAGGCATCTGGACCCTTTACTTGCTCCAGGATCCAGGGTCGCCAGAAGGAGCGTCAGGGCCTGAGGACCATGCAGCCCTGGGCAGGCAGATCCCTGGGGGCCATCCCGCCCAGGTGGGGGCCCTCCTTACTAGGGCTCAAGCTCAAGACTGGAGGGCCCATGCCAGCCCACAGCCCCTGGGGATGCCGCCTCCCCAAGCAGAGGCCAAAGGGCCGGGATCCTAGGACAGGCTGGGGTCCTCGGACAGATAATGCTGCATTATTGTCCAGCTGAAGCCCTCAGCAGTGGCAACCTTGGCCTGGAAAAACAGGTCTGCCAGCAAAGTGGCCAGGGTGCCGGGGCCCAGCAGGGAGGCCTGAACTCCAGGAGGGCGCAGCTGGCCCGTCCGGAGGACGCGGCAAAGCCCGAGCTGCAGCTGCACGAGGCTGGCCCAGCTCTGCGACACGGCCCTGGAGGGGTGTGGGTGGGGGGGTACCCTGCTTCCTCCCGGTACTAACGTCCAGAGGGGGACAAGGATCCTGTGACCCCCAAGGAGGTCCCAGGGACACGCTGCGGCATCAGGGAAGGCCACGCGGGCCATCCCAACCCCGTGCACGAGCGCTAAGCCTCTGCAGTCGCGTCTGCCTCCGTGACCCCGTGGACTGCAGCCCGCCAGGCTCCTCTGCGCCTGGGGTTCTCCAGACAAGAATACTGGAGCGGGCTGCTATCCGCTTCTCCAGGGGATCTTCCCGACCCAGCGATCGAGCCCGCGTCTCTGACGTCTCCTGCGTTGGCAGGCGGGTCCTTGACCGCCGCGCCACCTGGGGACCCCACAGACAGGTGGACGGGAGGCCTCCCCGAGGGCGACGGTGGGGTCCAGGGTACCCTTCTCGGAGGCAACGTGGAGCTGACCCCTGGGCCGTGCCCAGAAGCTGGGCATGGGGGGCTGTGCGCCCACGGAAGTCTCTGCCATGGGGGCGGGCATCTCGGGAGGCAAACCCTTGCCCCTCGGTTGGCCAGAGAGAGGGCAGGGTGGAAACACCATCAGCCCAGGAGTGGATCCTGAGTGTCTGGGCGGGTGGGCCACGGCAAGGCCCTGGAGGTGGGCCAGCGGAGTCCCAATCCTGCGTCCTGGGGCCCCGGGGGGCTGGGGGGTCCACAGCCACTGCCTGTGCGGACCCTGGCTCTGCAGCTGGATCATAGGCCGTCAGGGCAGGTCGGAGGCCCTGGGGAAGCCCCTGGGTGCTTCTGAGCGCGTGGCCGGGACACCCTCTGCTGCGGCCCGCCAGGGGGGATTGCTCCAGTCGTCCGCCCCCTTCCTGTGCCAGGAGGTGGGAGGAGGGGCCCAGCCAGGGAGGGAGGCATGGAAGGACCCCGCCGAGCAGACCTCGCCCACCAGCCGAGGAGGAGGGACCCTGGGCTGCCTGGGAGATGCCGAGACGAAGAGGCCACCAGCACCAGAGTGACCAGCATGAGTTGGCCGGGGTGGGGGGGTGGTGGCGGAGCACGGCTAGGCTTGGGGGGCGGGGAGGGGGGGCGCAGAGCCCCTCTCCTGGGAAGGCATGTGGCTTCCATCAACCCCAGCCTTTCGGGGTCAGCCGACGGAGGCGGGGGTCTTCAGGATTTCCCCTCACCCCTCTCGAGGTACTCTGACACGCCCCCCGCCAGAGTCCGGGGTTCCCGCCTGCCTGGAAACTCCCCTCCACTGGACCCATCTGCAGCCTCCCCCCAAGCACAGTCTGATCTGAAGGGGGGCTCCATGGGGATGAGGGAAGCCCCTCCTCTGTGCTGAGACCCCCCTAGAAGGGAGGGGCTGCTACACTCCCGGTTCACACCGTGGGGGACTGGTGTGTCCTGCGGACCCTGGCCCTGAGGGCAGTGGACGTGTGTGACCAGCACCCGTCCCCCCGCCCCCGGACAGTGTCCTCCTCTGGTTCCTCAGGGCCCCTGCCAGCAGCTCACGGGGCCTGGGGTGTCCGTGGCCCCCTCTTTCTCCCTAGTGACTCCCCATCACAGGGACCTGGTCTGCTTGTCTCTGGGCCGCACCCCATGACCCAAGGCCCAGGGAACGGGCTCCTGGGGCCCAGGCCCCCCAGGTGCAGGCCTGCTCCCCCACTGGGGTGGAATGGCCAGCACGCAGGCTGTCCTTCCTGAGCGTCCCTCCCTGGAGGCCTGCAGCGCCCGGGAGGCCATGCGGAGGTGGGTGGCCTGGGCGTCCTGGCCACCGCCCTCTTATCAGCGTCCTCTGTTTAGACTGAGGCCTGCTGGCCGGCCTGGAAAGCTCAAGACCAGCCTCCTGGGAGCCTCGTCCTGCGACCGGGGCTCAGCGCTCACGCGCTGAGCGCTGTGGCCCCCAGGCTCTGCTCCCAGGAGATCAGGGGTTGTGCTGTGTCCCTGAAAGCTTCAGCCCACGCAAGAACCACGGGCAGGGCCCAGCCTGCGGCTGGAGAGAGGGTCCTGCCCAGGCCGGACCTGGGGCTCCCCTCAGGACTGTGCGGCCGACCTGCCGGGCCCAGGGGCTGAGGGGTCTCTGTGGGCAGCAGGAGGGTCCCCAGTTTCAGGGAAGGGAGAGGGGGCGGGGCCTCACCTGGAAAGAGCTGCCTTCTTTTCAGGCCTCTGGGCCGCCCCGGCAGAGAAACCCAGAAGGAAGGCCCGGCTTGGGGGCTGGTTGGGATGGGGGCAGGGGTCCCCCCCGCCGTACCCCCCCAAACACCCCACCTCAGAGGCCAAAGTGGGTGTCATGAGGTCCGCTGACCTCACGGGGGCGCAGGAGACAACAACATTTCAGCTGTTTGCAGGACAAGGACACGTGTGGGCTGAGCTTTTTTGGGCTGAGCCGGTTTGGGGGGACCCCCCAGCTCCCTCCCCAGTGTGAGAACCCTTGCCTACTCCTCCCAGCTGCTCCCCAAACCTGGAGCTTCCTGACAAGCATCTCCCCCGCCCCCCAGCAGCCCTGCAGCCTCTGCCCTCTGACCACATCCCCCCCACCCTCCCCTGCACAGGGCCAGGCCTCTGGGGCGGGTCGTGGAGGCCCCTCCTGAGGCCGAGCCGGGACTGAGACCCCGGGCCACGCGGCTCCACCCAGTCTGTGCCTGTGGAAGGGGGCTCCAGGGGCACCAGCGGGGTGGAGGTTGGGGGCAGGAAGGAGGGACTGGGCAGCTCTGGAAAGGCCTGAGAGGGGGCTGGGGTGCGGCCGCCGCCGGAGCCTGGGAGAGGCAGCGTGGGAGAGGCTGGGTGGGGAGGCCCGAGTGATGAAGGCCCGGGCGGGGGGCTGGGGGTGTTGCTGGGCCAGGACAGTGTAGCCAGAGCAGGACAGGAAGGTGGGGGGCAGGGGGCACTCCTGGGCCCCCAGCTCAGCTCTATCGGGTGGGTCCCGAGGACGCTCCCTCGGCCCTAGGGGGCTCCCAGAGTCTCCTGGCCTGCAAGGGACATGGGCACAGCTCACCCTCACTCCCAAGCTTGTCAGACTCAGCTGCCCTCTGCGGACCCTCGCAGCAGGAGGCCTCCCCGGCCCCTAAGCTGACATCCCGCCCCCCTCCAGGGAAGGACTGGGCTCTGGACCTGGGGCTCCATTTCTTTGGAGGTCTCCCCAGAGGCCGTTGGACACACGTTGGGTGGGGCCCACGGGGTGGGTGCCCCTTCTGCCTCGATGCTGGGACATGGGGCCGCGGGGTGGAGAGGGGTGCTGTGGCTAGGGCCCCTCCCCATTTGAGGGGCAGGAGGGCAGTCCTCCAGCAGATGCTGGGGAGCCATAGAAGGTTCCTGAGCAAGGGCGAGCCCTGGTCCAGGGAGGCCCAGTGGGGAAGCTCCAGGGACCTGGGCCAGACCCAGCCCACCTGCAGGCCTGTGGCCTGGGGTGTGGGCAGGAGCCCCAGCCCACCTCCACCCTTCTCAGCACGTCCCGGGGTTCTGAAGCAGATGCTGTCTCAGCCCAGTGGGGTCTGCCCTGACGGTCACACCAGCTCTGCCTGCCAGCGCCCTTCCCAGCCTGGCACGGCCCGGGAGGAGGGCACGGCAGAGGGGGCGGGCTGGAGGGCTCTGGAAGTGCCAGGCCAGCCCCGACTCCCATCCCGGGATCAAGGGCTGGTTCCCAGGGCCGGGGTGCATCCTGCGCCCTTCCACCCCTCCTCCCCCAGCCTCAGTTTCCCCATCTGCTCGCGGGTCCCGGCTGGGTCTTGGCCCGTCTGTGGTCTGGGGGCTGCCTGGAGCTGGGGAGGCCCCAGGGGGTGTCCCTGCGGTGGGAGGGGAGGGTCACGGAGGGGCAGGAGATGGGCTCTCGTCCACCCCCACCCCGCGACATGCTCCCCAGCCCATCACTGTCACTCGACTTGACGACAGGTGGCCAGGCTCGGTCCCAGGCCGCACGGGGAGTGGACAGGCCCCCCCCCCTTCCCCTCGGGAGAGAACTGCTGGGGGGGTGGTGGGACCAAGACCTGGGGCTGGGGCCGGGGGGTGTCCTGGAAGGGACCTGATGTGTGTGGGCGAGCCGCCTTGGCAGGCTGCCCTGCTCGCCACGAGGCTGGACGTAGGGCCTTTTCGTGGAAGAGGGATGGAAAGTTGCCTTATAACATTTGTTTTTCCCCAACCTTTGCTTCCTGGCTTGTGCAACGCCCCCTCCACTCCCGCGGCCTTCACCTGGGCCCGGGGTGACGGCTCGCAGGTGCCCCCACTCCATTCCGGCACCCGGCCGCCTGCCTCGGGCAGGTCGATGGGCTCTCTGAGCCCTGGGGGGCTGCGGGGGGGCTGCAGGCACCTGCCCCGTCAGTCAGCTGCGGCCGCTCCATGCAGGCTCGGCAGGGCCGGGCTGGGGCTGGGCAGGCAGGTGCGTGTCTGCGGGCTGGGTGGGCAGGCACGCCCCGAGGTCGGAGTCACGTGCAGGCGCGCAAGCCTGGGTGTGCTCAGGCGGTTTTAGGAGGGGCCGTCAGGGTCCCAGTTTCTCAAGCCTCCGTCCTCCTCCTCGACAGGATCTGGCTGGTGGAAACCTGCCCAGAGGCTTGGGAGCCAGAGATGGAGAGGGCAGGGAGGGAGGCTCCGATCGGAAGAGGGGCCCCGGGCGGTGGAGGCCGAAGGTAGTGTGTCTGCTGGCGGCAGGGTCTGTAAGGTGCAGAGAGCCGGTCGCCCCATCTCTCCCGGACCTTGGCTCCTTCTGCGGGCAGGTGGACACCTAGGTTTGCCCAGCCTTAAGGAGAGTGAGGGGCCACAGTGCAGGCTGGGGCCCTCGGCCTGGAGGCGGGAGAGCCTCCTCCTCGCTCACCATTGGGCTTCCAGACCTTTTTCTTGTCCCCCAAGACCTCCCAGCCTCGAGGCTCATGTCACCCTCAGGGCACAGACCCTGCCTTCCCGGCTGTGCTCCTCCCAACCTCAGGCCTCCCCTCGGCCTTGGGCACTTACCACCTCCTCACCTCTGCCCTCTGACCCTCCTCCCACCTGCATTCTGGGTGATTCTCATTTGTGCACCCAGCGTCCTTCCGGAGCCCAAGCCCTGAGTGCCGGGGCTGGTCCTCCCTCCCTGCCCCAGCCCCCCGGGAGCCCCTCGCTGGCCCCCGCACCTCTGGCCCCTGGTCCCACCTGTCCTCCTGCTCGTCCGGGCCCAGTGACCTCCACCCCACCTCTGTTTCCTCATGGCAGTGTCCAGGTGGCATCAACTCTGGTGCAGGAGTGTGGTCCTGCCGCAGACATCCTCAGCCGCCCTGCGCTCTGTGGCGCCGACCTGGCTGATCAAGGACCCCCTGACTTGGGGCCTCTTTGCCCATTTGGGCCACACCACACCCCTGTCTGGGACAACCCAGTCTCTTCCTCGTATCTGAGGTGTTTTAGACGCCACAGCTGACCGAGATCGTGCAGCGCTGGCCCCTGTCTGACTGAGCACACTGCCCTCGAGGTCCATCCTGGGCCACGGCTTCTAAAGCAGATCGCCACCTCGAGGGGCCCTATGAGCCAGCTGGCGGGGTACTCTGTTCTCCAGGCTTCAGCATTAACACTCTATATGTTCAGTTCAGTTCAGTCGCTCAGTCGTGTCTGACTCTTTGCAACCCCATGGACTGCAGCACCCCAGGCCTCCCTGTCCATCACCAGCTCCCGGAGTTTACCCAAACTCATGTCCATCAAGTCAGTGATGCCATCCAACCATCTCATCCTCTGTCGTCCCCTTCTCCTTCTGCCCCCAATACCTCCCAGCATCAGGGTCTTTTCCAGTGAGTCAGCTCTTTGCATCAGGTGGCCAAAGTACTGGAGTTTCAGCTTCAGCATCAGCCCTTCCAATGAACACCCAGGACTGATCTCCTTTAGGATGGACTGGTTGGATCTCCTTGCAGTCCAAGGGACTCTCAAGAGTCTTCTCCAACACCACAGTTCAAAAGCATCAATTCTTAGGCGCTCAGTTTTCTTCACAGTCCAACTCTCACATCCATACATGACCACTGGAAAAACCATAGCCTTGACTAGATGGACCTTTGTTGGCAAAGTAATATCTCTGCTCTCTAATATGCTGTCTAGGTTGGTCACCACTTTCCTTCCAAGGAGTAAGTGTCTTTTAATTTCATGGTTGCAATCACCATCTCCAGTGATTTTGGAGCCCCAAAAAATAAAGTCTGACACTGTTTCCACTGTCTCCCCATCTATTTCCCATGAGGTGATGGGACCAGATGCCATGATCTTAGTTTTCTGAATGTTGAGCTTTAAGCCAACTTTTTCACTCTCCTCTTTCACTTTCATCAAGAGGCTTTTTTAGTTCTTCTTCACTTTCTGCCATAAGGGTGGTGTCATCTGCATATCTGAGGTTATTGGTATTTCTCCCAGCAATCTTGATTCCAGCTTGTGCTTCCTCCAGCCCAGCGTTTCTCATGATGTACTCTGCATATAAGTTAAATAAGCAGGGTGACAATATACAGCCTTGACGCACTCCTTTACTCCAGCATTAATAACTGACACTCCACTCTCCACCCTCAGTGCTCCATGCCCCAGCATTAACACTCCACACTCTATCCCCCATGCTCCACACTCCATTATTAAGCGTCCAGGCCCCATTTCTTATTCTCCATGCTCCTACTTCACTGAATATTCCAGTCTCCATGTTTCACACTCCATTACTAATACTCTGCACCCCATTTTCCATGCCTTTATTCTCTGTAACTCATACTCTGTACTCTACGCTCCATTGTTAACACTCTACAGTCCATTCCTTATCACTTATTCTCCATACTCCAGGCCCAAGTCCACGATGGGCGCTCCATTCTCCGTGCTCCATGATTAACAGTCCCTGCTCCGTCTCTCATTCTCCATATGCTCCTCCCTTCAGTTCTGCATCCCCAGTGCTTCACGGTCCACCACTAGCGCTCTGCGCTGCATTCTCTGCACCCCAGTATTAACACTCCATTCTCGATCCCCTCTTCTTCATGCTCCGTATTCCATTCAAGCCTGCACTCTCCATCTCTGTCAATAGAGCTCTGCAATCCATACTCCACTCTTAATATTTCATTCTCCGCCCCTTATTCCCCGTACTCCACTAGCACTCTACACTCCTTACCCCCACACTCTGTATTCCATCCTCCACTATTATTGCTCCATGCTTCACTTCCTCTTCTCCATACTCCGTACTCCATTCTTGACGCTCTGTTCCCCGCCCCCATTCTCCATTATCGATGCCCCACACCTTCCTCCGTCTTCACACCTCTTTGGGCCCGTCTGTGTCCCCTCTCTCCTGGAAGGCTCTTCCGTTCCTTCCTTTTCTGACTC